>NW_027251362.1:737500-1337500 GCF_044704955.1 Pristiophorus japonicus | reverse complement strand
GTGTGGAATGAGGTGTGGAATGATGTTTGGAATGATGTATGGAATGAAGTTTAGAATGATGTGTGGAATGATGTGTGCAATTTCGTGTGAAATGAGTTGTGGAATGTGGGTTGAATTGAGGTGTGGAGTTAGGTGTGAAATGAGGTGAGGAATGATGTGTGGAATGATGTGTGGTATGATGTGCAGAATGAAGTGTGCACTGATGTGTGGAATGATGTGTGAAATGATGTGTGGAATTTGGTTTGAAATGAGGTGTGGAATGATGTTTGGAATGATGTATGGAATGAAGTTTGGAATGATGTGTGCAATGATGAGTGGAATGATATGTGGATTGATGTGTGGAAGGATGTGTGGAAAGATGTGTTGAAAGATGTATGGAATGAGGTGTGTAATGATGTGTGGAATCAGGTTTGGAATGATGTGTGGAATGATGTTTGAAATGATGTGTGGAATGATGTGTAGAATGACGGGTGGAATGACTTGTGGAATGATGCGTGGAATAATGTGTGGAATGATGTATGGAATGATGTGTGGAATGACGTGTGGAATAATGTGTGGAATGAGGTTTGGAATGATGTGCGGAATGATGTTTGGAATGATGTGTGGAATGATATGTAGAATGACGGATGGAATGTGTTGTGGAATGAGGTTTGGGATGATGTGTGGAATGAGGTTTGGAATGATGTGTGGAATGAGGTGTGGAATGATGTGTGGAATGAGGATTGGAATAATGTGTGGAATGAGGTTTGGAATGTTGTGTGGTATCGTGTGTGGAATGATGTGTGGAATGATGTGTGGATTGATGTTTGGAATGATGTGTGGAATGATATGTGGAATGAGGTTTGGAATGATGTGTAGAAAGCTGTGTAGAATGAGGTGTGGAATGACGTGAGGAATGAGGTGTGGAATGATGTGTGGAATGATGTGTGGAATAATGTGTGGAATGAGGTATGGAATGATGTATGGAATGATGTTTGGAATGATGTGTGGAATGAGGTTTGGAATGATGAGTGGAAGGATGTGTGGAATGAGGTGTGGAAAGTGGCGTGGAATGATGTGTGGAATGATGTGTGGAATGAAGTGTGAAATGATGTGTGGAATGAGGTGTGGAATGATGTGTGGAATGATGTGTGGAATGATGGGTGGAATGATGTGTGGAATGATGTGTGGAATGATTTGTGGAATGAGGTGTGGAATGAGGTGTGGAATGATGTGCGGAATAATGTGTGGAATGAGGTGTGGAATGACGTGCTGAATGATGTGTGGAATGATGTGTGGTGTGATGTGTGGAATGATGAGTGGAACGATGTGTGGAATGAGGTGTGGAATGATGTTTGGAATGATGTATGGAATGAAGTTAAGAATGATGTGTGGAATGATGTGTGGAATGAAGTGTGGAATGATGTGTGAAATTTGGTGTGGAACGATTTGTGGAATGAGGTTTGAATTGAGGTGTGGAGTTCGGTGTGAAATGAGGTGTGGAATGATGTGTGGAATGATGTGAGGAATGAGGTGTGGAATGATGTGTGGAATGATGTGTAGAATGAGGTGTGGAATGATGTGTGGAATGATGTGTGGAATGATGTGTGGAATGATGTTTGGAATGAGGTGTGGAATGATGTGCGGAATGATGTGTGGAATGATGTGTCGAACGATGAGTGCAACGATGTGTGGAATGAGGTGTGGAATGATGTTTGGAATGATGTATGGAATGAAGTTTAGAATGATGTGTGGAATGATGTGTGGAATGATGTGTGGAATGTTGTGTGAAATTTCGTGTGAAATGAATTGTGGAATGAGGGTTGAATTGATGTGTGGAGTTAGGTGTGAAATGAGGTGTTGAATGATGTGTGGAATGATGTGTGGAATGATGTGTGGAATGAGGTGTGCAATGATGTGTGGAATGATATGTGAAATGATGTGTGGAATGATGTGTGGAATGAGGTTTGAAATGAGGTGTGGAATGATGATTGGAATGATGTATGTAATGAAGTTTGGAATGATGTGTGCAATGATGTGTGGAATGATATGTGGATTGATGTGTGGAAGGATGTGTGGAAAGATGTGTGGAAAGTTGTATGGAATGAGGTGTGGAATGATCTTTGGAATGATGTATGGAATGAGGTTTAGAATAATGTGTGGAATGATGTGTGGAATGATGTGTGGAATGAGGTGTGGAATGATGTGTGGAATGAGGTTTGGAATGATGTGTGGAATGATGTTTGAAATGATGTGTGGAATGATGTGTAGAATGACGGGTGGAATGAGTTGTGGAATGATGCATGGAATGATGTGTGGAATGAGGTTTGGAATGATGTGTGGAATGAGGTGTGAAATGATACGTGGAATTATTTGTGGAATGATGTGTGGAATGATGTGTTAAATGATACGTGGAATGATTTGTGGAATGATATGTGGAATGATTTGATGAATGACGTGTGGAATGATGTGTGGAATGATGTGTGGAATGAGGTTTGGGATGATATGTGGAATGAGGTTTGGAATGATGTCTGGAATGAGGTGTAGAATGTGTTATGGAATGATGTATAGAAAGCTGTGCAGAATGAGGTGTGGAATGATGTGTGGAATGATGTGTGGAATGAGGTTTGGAATGATGAGTGGAAGGATGTGTGGAATGAGGCGAAGAAAGTGGCGTGGAATGATGTTTGGAATGATGTATGGAATGAAGTTTGGAATGATGTGTGCAATGATTTGTGGAACGATATGTGGAAAGATGTGTGGAAAGTTGTATGGAATGAGTTGTGGAACGACCTTTGGAATGATGTATGGAATGAGGTTTAGAATGATGTGTGGAATGATGGGTGGAATGATGTGTGGAATGATGTGTGGAATGATGTGTGGAATGATGTGTGGAATGAGGTTTGGGATGATGTGTGGAATGAGGTTTGGAATGATGTGTGGAATGAGGTGTGGAATGAGTTGTGGAATGATGTGTAGAAAGCTGTGTAGAATGAGGTGTGGAATGAGGTTTGGAATGATGAGTGGAATGATGAGTGGAATGATGTGAGGAATGATGTTGGGAATGATTTGTGGAATGAGGTGTGGAAAGTGGCGTGGAATGATGTGTGGAATTACGTGTGGAATGATGTGTGGAATGATGTGTGGAATGATGTGTGGAATGATGTGTGGAATGATGTGTGGAATGATGTTTGGAATGAGGTGTGGAATGAGGTGTGGAATTATGTGCGGAATAATGTGTGGAATGAGGTGTGGAATGATGTTTGGAATTATGTGCGGAATAATGTTTGGAATGAGGTGTGGAACGATGTTTGGAATTATGTGCGGAATAATGTGTGGAATGAGGTGTGGAATGATGTTTGGAATGATGAATGGAATGACGTTTAGAATGATGTGTGGAATGATGTGTGGAATGATGTGTGAAATTTCGTGTGGAATGAGTTGTGGAATGTGGTTTGAATTGAGCTTTTGATTTAGGTGTAAAATGAGATGTGGAATGATTTGTGGAATGATGTGTGGAATGATGTGTGGAATGAGGTGTGCAATGATGTGTGGAATGATATGTGAAATGATGTGTGGAATGATGTGTGGAATGATGTGTGGAATGATGTTTGGAATGAGGTGTGGAATGATGTTTGGAATGATGTGTGGAATGATGTGTAGAATGAAGGATCGAATGTTTTGTGGAATGATGCATGGAATGATGTGTGGAATGAGGTTTGGAATGATGTGTGGAATGATGTGTGAAATGATGTGTTGAATTATTTGTGGAATGATGTGTGGAATGATGTGTGGAATGAGGTGTGGAATGAGGTGTGGAATTATGTGTGGAATAATGTGTGCAATGAGGTGTGGAATAATGTGCGGAATGATGTGTGGAATGATGTGTGGAATGATTTGTGGAAAGGTGAGTGGAAAGATGTGTGGAATGAGGTGTGGAATGATGTTTGGAATGATGTATGGAATGAAGTTTAGAATGATGTGTGGAATGATGTGTGGAATGATGTGTGGAATGACGTGTGAAATGTCGTGAGGAATGAGTTGTGGAATGAGGTTTGAATTGCGGTGTGGAGTTAGGTGTGAAATGAGGTGTGGAATGATGTGTGGAATGATGTGTGGAATGATTTGTGGAATGAGGTGTGCAATGACGTGTGGAATGATATGTGAAATGATGTGTGGAATGATGTGTGGAATGATGTGTGGAATGAGGTTTGGAATGTGGTGTGGAATGATGTTTGGAATGATTTATGGAATGAAGTTTAGAATGATGTGTTGAAGGATGTGTGGAATGAGGTGTGGAATGATGTGTAGAATGATGTGTGGAATGAGGTGTGGAATGTTGTGTGGAATGATGTGTGGAATGATGTGTGGAATGATGTGTGGAATGAGGTTTGGAATGATGAGTGGAAGGATGTGTGGAATGAGGTGTGGAAAGTGGCGTGGAATGATGTTTGGAATCATGTACGGAATGAAGTTTGGAATGATGTGTGCAATGATTTGTGGAATGATATGTGGATTGATGTGTGGAAGGATGTTTGGAAAGATGTGTGGAAAGTTGTATGGAAGGAGGTGTGGAATGACCTTTGGAATGATGTATGGAATGAGGTTTAGAATGATGTGTGGAATGATGGGTGGAATGATGTTTCGAATGCTGTGTGGAAAGATGTGTGGAATAATGTGTCGAATGAGATTTGGAATAATGTATGGAATGAGGTGTGGAATGATGAGTGGAATGAGGTTTGGGATGATGTGTGGAATGAGGTTTGGAACGATATGTGGAATGAGGTGTGGAATGAGGTGTGGAATGATGTGTAGAAAGCTGTGTTGAATGAGGTGTGGAATGAGGTTTGGAATGATGAGTGGAATGATGAGTGGAATGCTGTGAGGAATGATGTTGCGAATGATGTGTGGAATGAGGTGTGGAAAGTGGCGTGGAATGATGTGTGGAATGACGTGTGGAATGATGTGTGGAATGATGGGTGGAATGATGTGTGGAATGATGTGTGGAATGATGTGTGGAATGATGTGTGGAATGATGTTTGGAATGAGGTGTGGAATGGTGTTTGGACTGAAGTGTGGAATGATGTGTAGAATGACGGATGGAATGTGTTGTGGAATGATGCATGGAATAATGTGTGGAATGAGGTTTGGAATGATGTGTGGAATGATGTGTGGAATGATGTGTGGAATTATTTGTGGAATGATGTGTGGAATGATGTGTGGAATGAGGTGTGGAATGAGGTGTGGAATTATGTGCGGAATAACGTGTGGAATGAGGTGTGGAATGATGTGCGGAATGATGTGTGGAATGATGTGTGGAATGATGTGTGGAAAGATGAGTGGAAAGATGTGTGGAATGAAGTGTGGAATGATGTTTGGAATGATGTATGGAATGAAGTTTAGAATGATGTGTGCAATGATGTGTGGAATGATGTGTGGAATGATGTGTGAAATTTCGTGTGGAATGAGTTGTGGAATGAGGTTTGAATTGAGGTGTGGAGTTAGGAGTGAAATGAGGTGTGGAATGATGTGTGGAATGATGTGTGGAATGATGTGTGGAATGAGGTGTGCAATGATGTGTGGAATGATATGTGAAATGATGTGTGGAATGATGTGTGGAATGATGTGTGGAATGAGGTTTGGAATGAGGTGTGGAATGATGTTTGGAATGATTTATGGAATGAAGTTTAGAATGATGTGTGGAATGATGTGTGGAATGAGGTGTGAAATGAGGTGTGGAATGAGGTGTGGAATGTTGTGTGGAATGATGTGTCGAATGAGGTACGGAATGAGGTGCGAAATGATGTGTGGAATGAGGTGTGAAATGATTTGTGGAACGATGTGTTAACGATGTGTGGAATGATGTGTGGATTGAGGTGTGCAATGATGTGTGGAATGATATGTGAAATGATGTGTGGAATGATGTGTGGAATGATGTGTGGAATGAGGTTTGGAATGAGGTGTGGAATGATGTTTGGAATGATTTATGGAATTAAGTTTAGAATGATGTGTGGAATGATGTGTGGAATGAGGTGTGAAATGAGGTGTGGAATGAGGTGTAGAATGATGTGTGGAATGATGTGTCGAATGAGGTACGGAATGAGGTGCGAAATGATGTGTGGAATGAGGTGTGAAATGATTTGTGGAACGATGTGTTAACGATGTGTGGAATGATGCCTGGAGTGATGGGTGGAATGATGGGGCCCCAGCCGTTTACATTGTACATTAATGATTTACACAAGTGGATAAAATGTAGTATCTCCAAATTTGCGGATGACTCTCCGTTGGGTGGCAGTGTGAGATGCGAGGAGGATGCTATGAGGCTGCAGAGCGACTTGGATACGTTAGGTGAGTGGGCAAATGCATTGCAGATGAAGTATAATGTAGATTAACCTGAGGTTATTCACAGACAGGAAGCAAAAAGGAAGTTGGGGAGCGTTTCTGGTTAAAGAGGAGATTAACACAATAGAAAGCAAGGATATTAGTGTGGAAAATGTAGAATCTATATGGGTAGAGATGCGAAGCACCAAAGGGCAGAAAACCTTAGTGGGAGTTGTGTACAGGCCACCAAACAGTAGTACGGACGTTGGGGATGTCATCAAACACGAAATTAGGGACGCGTGCAAAAAGGTTCCAGAATATAGCATGGGTGATTTTAATCTACATATTGATTGGGTTAACCAAACTGGTAGCAAAAATGTGGAGGAGGTTTCTGGAGTGTATGACGGGTGTTTTCTGGAACAATATGTCGAGGACCAAACTAGAGAGACTGGGCCTTTTGTATAGAGAGAATGAATTAGCAATCGTATCGTTCGGGGCCCTGTGTGGAAGAGTGACCATAATATGGTAGAAATCTTCATTAAGATGGAGAGTGACACCATTAATTTAGAAACTAGGGTCTGAACTTAAAGAAAGGAAAAATCGACCTTGTGAGACATGAATTGACTAAAATAGACTGGAGAATGATACTGACTTTTTTGATGGTACAATGGCAATGGCAGACATTTAAATATCACATGGATGATGTACAACGATTGTACATCGCTGTGTTGGTAAGAATAAAAAAGTGTGCGTAGCTCAACCGTGGCTAACAAGGGAAATAAGAAAAATTTTAAATTTAAGGAAGAGGCATAACAATTCGCCAGAAAAAACAGCAAACCTGAGGACTGGGTGACATTGAAAATTAGGCAGAGGAGGTCTAAAGGTTTAATTAGGAGGGGTAAAATAGAGTATGAGAGTAAGCTTGCAGGGAACATAAAAACTGACTACAACCGCTTCTATAGCAATGTGAAGATAAAAGGTTTCGGGTTGACAAATGTAGGTCCCTTGCAGTCAGAATCAGGTGAATTCATAATGGGCAACAAGGAAACGGGCGTCCAATTGAAATTTGGTCCTGTTTTCAATGTGGAACAAAAGAATAACCTCCCGAAAATAACAGGGGACCGAGGGACTAGCGAGAAGGGGGAACTGAGGGAAATCCATATTAATCAGGAAATGTGTTAGAGAAATTGAAGGGACTGATGGCCGATAAATCCGCAGGGCGTGATAGTCTGCATCCCAGAGTCTTTCACGAAGTGGACTTGAAATAGTAGATGCAGTGGTGGTCAGCTTGCCACATTGCATGGACTCTGGTTCAGTTCCTATTGCTTCGAGGGAAGCCAAAGATACCGCACTTTTTAAAAATGGATGGAGGGATAAAATACACCGGTAAGCCTAAAATCGGTAGTGGGGAAAATGCTTGAATCAATTATAAAATATGTAATCGCAGCGCATTTGGAAAGCAGTGACAGGTTCGGTCCAAGTCAGTATGGATTTGTGAAATGGAAATCAAGCTCGAAAAATATGATAGAGTTTTTTGAGGATGTAACTCGTGGAGTGGATAAAGGGTAACCAGTAGATATGGTGTATTTGGAATGACAAAAGGGTTTCGACATGTTCACACACAAGTGTTAGTTTGCAAAAGTAAGGCACATGCTATTGGGGTTCATGTATTGACGTGCATAGAGAACAGGTTGGAAAACAGGAAGCAAAGAGTGGGAATAAACGGGTCCTTTTCAGAATTGCAGGCAGTGACTAGTGGTGTGCCGTCGCATTCAGTGCTGGGAGCCGAGCTATTTACAATATACTTCAATGATTTAGACGAAAGAATTGAATGTAATATCACGAAGATTGCAGATGGCACTAAGCTGGCTGTCAGTGCGAGCAGCGAGGAGGACACTCAGAGACTGCAGTGGGATTTGGACAGGTTAGGTGAATGGACAAATTCATGGCAGATACAATATTATCTAGCTAAATGTGAGGATATCCACTTTGGTTGCAAATACAGGAAGGCAGATTATTATCGGAATGCTGACAGATTAGTAAAAGGAGAGGTGCAACAAGACCTGAGTTTCATGGTACATCAGTAATAAAGCAAATTGCATGTTGTCCTTCGTAGCGAGGGATTTGAGTAAAGAAGGAGGGAGATCTTACTGCAGTTGTGCAGGGCCTTGGTTATACCACACCTTCAGTATTGTGTGCAGTTTTGGTCTCCTAATCTGAGGAAGGACATTCTTGCTATTGGGAGAGTGCAGCGAAGGCTCCCCAGACTGAATCCTGGGATGGCAGGACTTACATATGAGAATAGACTGGATCGGCAAGGATTCTACTCACTGGAATTTAGAAGAATGAGAGTGGAGCACATAGAAACTTATACAATTCTGACGGCACTTGACAGGTTAGATGCAGGAAGAATGTTCCTGATGTTGGGGAAGTGCAGAAAAAGGAATAACAACTAAGGATACGGGGGAAGCCATAAAAGACCGAGATGAGGAGAAACATTTTCACCCAGAGAGTTGTAAACCAGTGTAATTCTCAGCCACAGAAAGCTGTTCAGTCCAGTTCGTTGGACATTTGCAAAAGCGAGTTAGATGTTGCCCTTCCGGCTAAAGGAATCAGGCGATATGGAGAGAAGGAAGTGTTGGGGTACAGAGGATGCATGATGAACCATTATCATATTGAATGGCGTTGCAGACTCAAAGGGTCAAGTGGCCTGCTCCTGCTTCTATTTTCTATGTTTCTTTGTTTCTATGTCTTTGAATTCTCTGGTGTTGCTGGGGATGTTGCATTTTATCAAAGTGGCTCTGAGGGTGTCCTTGCAACGTTTCGTCTGCACACCTGGAGCTCGCTTGCCGTGTAGGAGTTCCGAGTACAGCGCTTGATTTGGGACTCATGTGTCAGGCATGTAGACAATGTGGTACGCCAAACAGAACTGGTCGAGTGTGGTCAGTGCTTCAAGGCTGGGGATTTTGGCATGATCGAGAAAACTGACCGGGTGCGTGTATCCTCCCAGGGTTTTTGCAGCATCTTCCGAATACATTGCTGTTTGCATTTCTCAAGCGATTTTAGATGTTTGCTGTATGTGGTCCACGACTCTTTGTCATACAGGAAGGCGGGTATCACGACAGCCCCGTAGACAATATGCTTGGTGATCTTCCATCTTACGCTGTCCAACCTATGCTATTCCGGCTCCATTGATCCTGAAATTTGCCATAATTATAGGCAGAGAGAAGCATAGGGGTTATTTGCCCTCCTAATCAGAATTTCCTCAATCTAATGGATTTTAAACCACATCGGACCTTCATCACAGCTGAGCACCTGTCGATAGAGAATAAATCTTCCCTTTACCTTGTCGTAATGTTACAGTTACTGCCAGGATCTGCTAGTTTCAGAATATATTCTTGTATATTAATCATTTTGGAGCACAGGGACAGATGGGATGTGCTGTTCCATCAGCAAGTTGACATTCCCTTCGCAGAGGATTCCCGAAGAAAATTTCGTGAAATTTCGTGGTTGGTTCCTTCCGATTGCGAGCCCTGCTTTCCGCCTGCTTGTCTCTCGAACTGTCACGCACATTTGGGAACTAATGAATCAAGGGATGTGGGGATAAGGCGGGAAAGAGGTGCAGATGATCAGCGATGCTAGTTTGTGGATGTGCAAGATCGATGGGCCGCATGATCTACTCCGGCTGCTATTTTTTATGTACTGGTGATCATATGATGGATCAATGTAGAACAATATGGATACCATCTGCAGTAAAGTAGCGCAGGAATTCACTGTAATGACGTATATTCAGGTACCATTCCCCAATATCATCGAGATTATTTTCTATGCAGCAATAATTTCAAGGTTGTAATACTGAAAATGACATTTGAATATACTCATGGCAGAGGCGAAATATTAATAACATAACTGGAATATTGCCGGAACGGAAAATATATATTCTACTGTTCTTGGTTTTGCGGCACACTGAGTAGAAATTGGTACAATCTTTAAATGAATGAGCAGGCTTGAACATGGTCAATACAATTGCATGAAAAATGCAACTGAAGCTGCTCATTATTTTTGAATTTGTCAAGTATGAATACAGATTAAAGTCTCATTCCCGAGAGATGTTTGATTAGGGTAATATTGTGGATTTGAGATGTTTGTGTTTCATCGTCCACGTTATTTACATCAGAGTCAAAGCTGCTGATGTAATGTGTTTGTTCTCGTAACTCCAACTAATTGCAATGATCCGTGTCTGTGGAGGTATATCCTTGACAAATCAGGGCCCATTGCAATGTATAAGCTTAGAATGCCTGCCGGAGCTGTGGGTCTCACTCTGAAAGAAGTCACTGCTTCTCACATACATGGGATATCCTGTCATCCACCAGATATAAAATATTTACTGTCTTGTTCTTGCAGCCGTTGTAGTTCCTGGTAAGTCGTTACCACAGCTTCAAGCGTGTAAATCGATGTTAACTGCGACTTGAACCTGACACAAATTTCTACTCCTACCAGATATGAAAAGCCGCCTGTTTTGTTCTATTGTTTGATGGAAGGATTGCTTTAAGTGTCTGCTCTTTACTTCTTGGATGACTAGTTATAACTGTAATAAGCTTTATTTATCCAAACCAGATATTTTTGCTGGAATATTTTCTGTATGGAATGCATTGGAATCAAGTGTATGAGTTAAGAGCAGGTATATTTTCATCAGGTCCTGTTATCCTTACAGTTTGCAGAACTAAGATTCCTGGAATATTATTTCATTAATGTGTTTCAATTATTAATATTAAGAGAGCTAACGTACTCAGTGTTAAGAGGAGGCAGCGAAATGTACTCTCTCCGAAACAACCTTTAAGTACACTGAGATTTCAATGTAGTTATTACTTATCACTTTTTGGAAATATTATTTCACTGTGTCTGTATCTGGCGCCGCTTCAGTGTTCTGGCGAATGAACTAAATTTGCTGCTGAGTCTTTCTCATCTCCTTCTCTGGTTCGGTGTGAGTTAATTATCTGACTGTCACTGGACTTCATTGTAAAATGTAATGTTTATGGTTATGCTGTATCAGTTTGCACTGTATCTGTTGGAAACAGGAGTCATTGTATTAAATTGGAGGTTATACATAGCAGCGTTGATGTTGGTGCTACGTTAATTGCAAAATCGCACCATCTCATGCTTTATGTATAATTAAGTGTAAGGAGCTTCAATCATCGTGAGGTTTTACTGGAAGAGACATTAGATGCTCTTTACTCCACGCATTGTAGATGAAGTGAACAGCGTAGTGGAGCAGTTTGGAGATTTAGATGATGTCTGGAAAGAATACAACCTTCCACACAGATTAACACTGAGAATAGGATAGATTGAACACGGGTTGGTGATCTCTAGCAGCTCAGGATATTGAAATTAAATCGGAAGTGAAAAGGAACATTTCGAGTAAAGAGAGTAAAAAAATGATATAGAGAAGAGTGGCAACGTCTGAGGGAAGCAAAATATTTCAATGTTAATAAATTAGCATGAACAGCTTCTTAAACCATTACAGTATGAATGGAAAATACAACTTAAAGATGTTTTTGGTGAGTTGCTAGATTGCTTGAGCCTTTTATTGTTGAACAACCTTCTCATGTTTATTTACCTATCAGTTCCTCTGTCCTTTTTGTTCAATCTTAGATTTTATTACTCTCTATGTTATAACTAAGCACAATTAATTAATTTAAAATTAAGTCATGAGTATCTTCGGATCATAGGAACAGTAATAGGCAAATTAGCCCCTGGAGCCTGTTCCGTCATTCAAGACATATTGGTAAATCTGCTATTGGAAGGCGTATACCCGGCTTTGGCCCATAACCATTAATGCCTTTGGTTCACCGATATTTTTCTAAATTAGAATTAAAATTAGCAATTGACCGAGTACCAATTGCTGTTGGCAGAAGATAATTGCAAAGGCCGTCAATCCTTCCTGTGTAGAAGTGTTTCCTAATCTCACTCATTAAATTTGTGGCTCTAAGTTTTAGACGATGACCCTTGGCTAGACTTCCCAACAGGTGGAAATATGTTTTCTCTCTCTACCCTATCTGTTTACCTTCATATCTGGAAAACGTTGATAAAATTATCCCATTAACATCTAAATATCACGGGATACAATCACAATTTGTGTAAGCTCTATTCGGAAAGTAATAACAAGGGTCCGATTATCAATCTGGTAACGCTATGCTGCACTCCCTCCAGGATTAATAGATCCTTCAACGGGTATGCTGACCAGAACTGCTTTAGTACAGCAGCTGTGCTCTTGCCAATAGCTGCAGAGTATCTTCTATTCCTTGAATTCCAGTCCTCTAGATCTAAAGACCATTAGGCTTGTTGATTATTTCCTGCAACTGTGCGTGACATTTTAATGAATTAAGGGAGGCTGTGAAATTGCGTGGGAGCAGCAGCGGGACCTGATGCAGGGTGGTGCATATAAAAGTAGTGCAGCAAGTGCAGGCTCGACAGAGATAGTGGACCTGTATAGGAGCAGCATTGAAGCTCACGCAGGGTGGAGCATATAAAAATCGTGCAGCAGGTGCAGGCTCGACAGAGAGAGTGGAACTGTATTGGAGCAGCAGTGAAGCTCACGCAGGGTGGAGCATATAAAAGTAGCGTGGCAAGTGCAGGCTCCACAGAGGCAGTGGACCTTGTGTGCGAGTAGCACGGCGAGCTAAAGCAAGGCAGAGCACGTAAAAGAAAGGTTCAACAGTACACATTCGAAAGGAACGTCAGAGATTCAAAGTGACGTTGGCACAAGGGCACGAGCTGATTGAAGACTAGTGGGAGAGTGCTTTATTTTTAATTTAAGTTATTTTTCGTCTTTAAATAAAAGTTTGTTTTTAGTCTTTTACTAAAGGGTGAGGCTTCGTCTTTTAAATAAAGGTTCGCTCTTAGTCTGTAAAATCAAGGGATTGCAGGAATGGCATGGCAGCGCAATCTAGCGGAGTGCACATCCTGTGATTTGTGGAAAGTCATGGACGCTTCGTGCAGCATGTATGACTACAGTTGTAGTAAGTGTACCCAGCTGCAACAAATCGAGTGATGGATTACCGAGCATGAGTGGCAGCAGGAATCACGTTGTGGATCCACGAGATGGGACCTAAGTTCATAGAATTGTTAAAGAGGTGGTCACGCCGAAGACTAAGAGAGAGTGGACAGAGAGCAAGTGGTCGACACCACACAATAGAAGACGAGGCAGATAGTGCAGGAGGCCCTGGAGGGCATCATGCTCACCAACCGGTATTCTATCCTGAGTACTGGTGGATGCGATTGTTCGTCTGATCAGTGCAGTCAAGGCCACGTCCACGGCAGCAAAGGCCGTCTCAACTACACAGGAGGAGTGGAAATAGTGTAAGGGTTGTCGGGGATGCAATAGTGAAAGGAGCAGACAGACGATTCAGTAGACGCAGAATTGACTCCAGGATGTATGTTGCCTCCAAATGCCAAGATCAAGGCGATCAACGAACGGTGGCTTGGCATTCTTGGGGAAGAGGGTGAACAGCCAGAGGTCTTGGTGCATATTTTTACTCGAGACATAGGTAGAAATAGGGATGAGATCCTGGAGGCAGATTTTAGGGAACTTGCAGAGAGATTAAAAGCAGCACCTCAAGGGTAGTAATCTCCAGATTACTCCCGATGCCATGTGCTAATGTGTAAAGAAATAGAAGGATGGATGCGTGTCTGGACCGTTGGTGCTGGAGGGAGGGGTTTGGTTTCCTGAGGCATTGGGACTGTTTCTGCGGAGGCAGTACCTGCAAAAATCGGACGGATTGCCCCTCAACAGAGCTGGGACCAATATCCACGCCGGGAGCTTGCTAATGCTACTGGACAGTGTTTATACTAGCTTGGCAGTGGGATGAGACACCGAGAATGGAGTCAGTGGAGAGGGAGGAAAAACTTGAATTGGAAAACAAAAACGTCGAAGGTCAATTAGAGGACAGAGAAAACAAAAGTGAGATTGCAGTCAACAAGGATGTATGCCTGTATCAAATGGTATATACTTCAAAGGGAGGAGTATAGCGAATAATGCAGATGAGCTGAGAGCACAGGAAGACACTTGATGTACGATATTATAGCTAGTACAGAGACATGGCTAAAATAGTGGCCGGTATGACAGGTCAACATTCCTGGTTACAGGAATTTGAGACGGGATAGAGAGGGAAGAAAAACAGAAGGCGGTTCGTAGTACAGATTAATTAAACTACTCCGTCTATGAGGAGGGATGATATGTTGGAGGGAACATCCAAAGAGGGATGTGGGTCGAAATGAAAAACAAAACAGGGGCAATCACACTGCTGTGAGCATAATCTACACGCTGCAAACAGTGAGTGGGAGATCGAAGAGCAAATATGTGGGCAGATTTCTGAGAAGTGTAAAATCTATAGGGCTGTAATAATAGCGGATTACAACTATCATAATATTAACTGGCATAAAATTTGTGTGAAGTGCATAGAGCGTGCTGAATTCCTAAAATGCTTTCAAGAGTTAATTTGCAGCCTGCACGTCGTGAAATCAACTCGGGAGGCGGATGTTCTCGATTGAGTTATAGGGAATGAAGCTCAGCATGAGGAATGGGTATCAATGGGAGGGCATTCAGCCACCAGTGACCATAATTCTTTTAGATTTAATGCAGTTATGAAAAAAGACAATGATAGACCAGGAAGGAAAGTTCAAATTCGGGAACAGCCAAATTTGCTAAGCTGAGAGTTGATTTGGCCACAATGGACTGGAAACAGCGACTTGAAGGAAAATGCGTGTCTGAGCAGTGGGAGTACTTCATGGAGGAGATCTGGAGGTTTCAAACACCTTTGTGCCGTTAAAGATAATGGTAGGGACGAGCACATCCGATGTCGCCTGGATACCCAGGGCATATAAGGTCGAATCAAGAAAAAAATGGAGACTTATGACGGATTCCAGGGTCTAAATCTGCAAAATTTCTGGAGGAGTACAGAAATATAGAAACATAGAAAATAGGTGCAGGAGTAGGCCATTCGGCCCTTCCAGCCTGCACAACCATCCAATATAACCATGGCTGATCATTTTTGCCACTTTAGTACTTAATTCCTGCTTTTTCTCCAATATCCTTGATCCGTTTAGCCGTAAAGGCCACATCTAACACCATTTTGTATATATCTAGCGAATTGGCCTCAACAACTTTCAGTGGTACAGAATTCCACAGGTTCAATATTCTCTGAGTGAAGAAATTTCTACTCATCTCGGTTCTAAATGGCTTAACCCTTACCCTTAGATTGTGACCCGTGGTTCTGCATTTGCCCAAAATCGGGAACATTCTTCCTGCAACTTAACTGCCCAATCAGATCAGAATTTTATATATTACTATGAGATCCCAACTCATTCTTCAAATTACAGTGATTTTAAGCCTAGTCGATCCAGTCTTTCCTCTTATAGCAGTCCTGCCATCCGGGGAAACAGTCTGGTGAACTTTCGCTGCACTCCCGCAATAGCAGGAATGTCCTTCTTCAGATTAGGATATCTAAACTGTACACAACATTCAAGGTGCGGCCTCACCAAGGCCCTGTACAACGGTAGTGAGACCTCCCAGCTCCGATACTCAAATCCACGGGCTATGAAGATTAACATGACATTCGCCTTCTTCACCGCCTACTGTACCCGCATGCTAACTTTCAATGACTGATGTACCATGACACCCAGCTCTCGTTGCACTTCCCCTTTACCTAATCCTTTACCATTCAAACAAAATTCTCTCTTCCTGTTTTTGCCACCAAAGTGGGAAACGTCACATTTATTTTCGTTATACCGCATCTGCCATGTATTTGCCCACTCACCTAATTTGTCGACGTCACTCTGCAGCCTCTAATCATCCGCCTCACAGCTCACACTGCCACCCAGCTTAATGTCACCTGGAAACTTAGAGATATTACATGCAATTCCTTCGTCTAAATCGTTCATGTATATTTTAAAAAACTGTGGTCCCAGCATTGAACCTTGCGGTCCCCGACTAGCCACAGCCTGCCATTCTGAAAATGAGCCATTTATTCCTAATCTTTGCGTCCTATCTGCCAACCAATTCTTTTCCACGTCAAGACATTACTCCCAATACCATGTGCTTTAATTTCGCACACTAATCTCTTGTGTAGGATCTTATTCACAATCCAAATACACAGCATCCACTGGTTCTCCTTTGGCCACTGTAACTTTTAAATCGGCAAAAAATTCTCGAAGATTTGTAATGCTTCATATCCCTTTCATAAATGCATGCTGACTTGGACCGATCCTGTCACTGCCTTTGAAACGCGCTGCCATTACATCTTGAATAATTCATTCCAAAATTTTTCCCACTACCAATGTCAGGCTTACTGGTCTATAAATCGCTGTTTTCTCTCTCCCTTCTTTTTAAAAATGTGGGCTTACATTAGCTGCCATCCAATGCATGGGAACTGATCCAGAGACTAGAGAAGCAAAGCATTTGTTCAATTGGTCTGCCATTTCGTTTGTCGCCATTATTAATTCACCTGATTCTGAAAAACAGTGACCTACACTAATCATTTTCTCTTCACATAGGTTTTTGTAGTCAGTTTTCTGTTCTCTGCTAATTTAATCCTTTTTCCTCCTCTGCTGAATTCTAAAGGTCTACCAGTCCTCAGGTTTGCTGTTTTTCTGGCCAATTTATATGCCTCTTCCTTGGATTTAATACTATCTTTAATGTCTCTAGTTTGCCACGATTGAACCACCTTCCACATTTTATCTGTATGCCAGACAGGGCTGTACAATTTTTGAAGTTCATTCTTGTGTTGTTTAAATGTCTGCCATTGCTATTCCTAAATCAACACTTTAAGTAACATTCGCCAGTCTATCCTACCAATTCACGTCTCATACCATTCGAAGTTACCTTTCTTTAAGTTCAGCACTCTAGTCTCTGAATTAACTGTGTCACTCTCCATCTTAATGAAGAAATCTACCATATTATGATCACTCTTCCCCAAATGGCTGCGCACAATAAAATTGCGAAATAATCATCTCTCATCACACAACACACAGTCTAGGATGGCCAGCTCTCGAGTTGTTTCCTCGATGTATTGTTCTAGAAAACCATCTCTTATACACCCCAGCCTATCCTCCTCCAACGTATTGCTACCAGTTTGGTTAGCCCAATCTATATGCAGATTAAAGTCACCCATGATAACTACTGTACCGTTATTGCACGCATCCCTAATTTCCTCTTGATTCCTTCCCCAATCTCACTACTACTGGTTGGTTACGTTTTCCGTAGCTGTAACCATACACATTCAACATTATCAAAGCTAATTTACTTCCTTACAATTGCATCAGTCACCTTTTTAACCAGCAACGCAACCCCACCTCCTTTTACTTTCTGTCTATCCTTGCTGAATATTGAATACCCCTTGATTATGAGTTCCCCGCCTTGGTCATGCTGGAGCCATATCTTCATAATCCAAAATACATCATGTCCATTAACAGCTATCTGTGCAGTTAGTTCATCCATCGTATTACGAATGCTCCTCGCATTGAGACACAGAGCCTTCAGACTTGTATCTTTAACAATCTTTGTCCTTTTAAAATTGTGTTGTCATGTGGCACTTTTTGATTTTGCCAGTGATTTCTCTGCCCTGCACTTTTCCTTATCTCCTTTCTACCTTTACTTCTGCCACTATTTTACTTCCCTCTATCTCCCTGCATAGATTTCCACCCTCCTGCATATTAGTTTAAACCCTACCGAGCTGCACTAACAAACACACCACCTTGGACATTGGTTCTGTTCCTGCCCAGATGCAGAACGTCCGGTTTGTACTGGTCCCACTTTCCCCCAAAACGGTTGCAATGGCCCAGGAATTGGAATCCTCCCTGTTGCACCATTCCTCAAGCCACGTATTCGTTGTAACTATCCTGCTATTTCGAGTCTGATTAAACCGTGGCATTGTAGTAATCCTGAGAACAATCTTTGAGGACCTACATTTTAATTTAAACACCTGGACTCCCTAAATTCAGCTTGTCGGACCTCATTCAGGTTTTTACCTTTATCGTTGGTACCTGTATGTCCCACGACAACTGGCTGTTCACCCTACCCCTGCAGAATGCTGTGCAGCTGCTCCGAGACATCCTTAATACTTGCACAAGGGAGGCAACATACCATCCTGCTGTCTCGATTGCCTTCGTAGAAGCGCCTATCGCTTCCTCCTACAATAGAATTCCCAACCGCTAAAGCTCTCCCACTCTTTTTCCTGCTCTCTTCTGCAGCACAGCCATCCATGGTGTCATGAATTTAGCTGCTGCTGCCTTCCGCAAATGGGTCATCTCCCCCAACATTACCCAACACGGTATATCTATTTTGGGGGGATGACCGCAGGGGACCCCTGGACTACCTTCCTTCCACTGCTCTGCCTGATGGTCACCCATTCCCTATCTGCCCATGTAACCTTTACCTGCGGTGTGACCAACGCACGAAACGTGCTATTCACGACACTTTGGAAGCTCCAAAGTGAGTCAATGCGGAACTCCAGTGCCATAATGCAGTCTGTCAGGAGCTGCCGAATGGACACACTTCCTGCACACATAGTAGTCAGGGACATTGGAAGCGTCCCTGCTTTCCTGCATTACACATGAGAAGCACGACACGCGTCTGGACTCTCTTGCCATGATGTAATCCTTAAATTAACTTAATTTGGCAAAATTGCCAAAATGTTACCTCCAAATATGAAAGAAAACGAAAATGTTTAAATAATCACCAATCCACTAGCCAATCACTTACCCTCTTGGTTGTGACGTCAAACTTCGATTTCTTATTACTTCTTTGTTTACTTTTGTCCCTGCACCAGCTCCTGTTCCCGAACTGCCGCTCCCGAACTGCTGATGGCCTTTTAAAATCCTCGTCCTCGAACTCCCGCTGCACCCGACTGCTGCTCCGACTGCCCAAACTTCAGGCCTTTTATAGGCCACGATCCTCGACCTCACGCTGCTCCCGATTACTGCGTGCAGTGGTGAAATTAAAAAGGATATTAGCTCAGTAAAGGAAGAGCATGGAAACTTCTTGGCAAGTAAAATCAAGGAAAATTCAACGATTATTTATAAATATATTAAGAGCAGAATTACAACGAAGAAAAGTGGGGCCAATTAGAGAACATGAAGGTGATCTGTGTTTGGAGACGGAAGATGTGGGCATGGTTTTTCTTGAATACTTTGCGTCTCTTTTCACAAAGAAGCGGGGCGATGCAGACACTGCTATCGGCGGGGGCGGGGTGGGCGGGGGGAGACGTTTGAAAAAATAGATTAAAAAAAATTGTGAGAGAAAAGGTATTAACTTGTTGAGCACAATTTCACGTGGATAATTCCCTTGGCCCGGATGTAATGTATCCCAGGCAATTAAGTGAAGCAAGAGAGGAAAGAGCAGAGGCTTTGACCATGATTTTCCTGTTCTCTCGGCTTTGCTTTCAGAGGGCTGGAGGACTGCTAATGTGGTACCAATATTTAAGAAGCGAATAAGGGAAACGCTGAATATTTGGAGGCCAGTCAGCCTAAACTAGGCGGTGACAACCGTATTGGAAACAATTCTGAAGGACAGGTTAAATCATAATTGATAGAGGCATGGATTAATCAAGGACAATCAGCATGGATTTGTTAAGTGAAGGTCGTGTCTGACTAAACTGATTGAATTTTGTGAGGATTTAACAAGCAGCGTCGATGATGGCAGTGACTTTGATATATTGTATATGGATTTCACCAAGGCTTTTGATAAGGCTCCACATAGCAGAGTGGTCTCGAAGATATAAACCTATAGGAACCAGTGCGAAGTGACAAGTTGGATCCAAAATGACTCAAAGGCAGGAATCAGTAATGGTTGATGTGTGTTTTTGTGACTGGAAAGCTGATTCCAGTGGGATTCCACAGGGCTCAGTACTAGGTCACTTGATTTTTGTGCAATACGTCAATGATCTCGACCTGAATATAGGGGGTATGATTAACAAGTGCGCAGATGGCACGAACTTCGGCTGTGTGTTCGACAATGAACAAGAAAGTTATTGACTGCAGGAAGATATCTGTCAACTAGTGAGGGGGAAAAATTGGCAGATGCAGTATAATGTTGGAACATGTGAGGTCATGCACTATGGCAAAAAAAAATCAGAGTGCAAGTAAATTTTTTAATGGAGAAAGAATCGAAATTGGCGCAGTGGAGCGGAACCAGGGGGTACTTGTACATGAAACACAAAACGATACTATGCAGGTACAGCAATTGATCAGGAAGGTCAATGGTATCTTGGCCTTTAATGCAAAGGGGCTGGAGTATAAAAGCAGGGGAATTTAATAAAGCTAAATAAAATATTCGTGAGGCCACACCTGGAATGCTGTGTGCAGTTTTAATTTCCATATTTACGAAAGGACATACTTGCTTTGGAGGCAGTTCAGTGAAGGTTCACTAGGTTGATTCCGTGGATGACGGGGTTGAATTATGAGGAAAGTTTGACTAGGTTGGGTCTCTACTCATTGGAATTCAGACGAATGTGAGGTGATCTTATCGAAACGTAAAGGATTATGAGGGGGCTGGACAAGGTGGATGCAGAGAGGATGTTTCAACTGATGGGGGAGACTAGCACTAGAGGGCGCTATCTTTGCATAAGGGGCCGCACATTTAATTCAGAGATGAGGAGAAATTTCATCTCTCAGAAGGTTGGAAATCTTTGGAAATCGCTGCGTCGGAGAGCTGTGGAAGCGGTGACATTGAATACATTTAAAAGAGAAATAGACAGCTTCTGAAAAAACAAGAGGAGAAGTGGTCATGGGGAGTGGGCTGGCTGCTGGTGCTGAGTTCATGATGAGGCAAGCCATGAACGTATTGATTGGAGGAGCAGGCTCGAAGGGCCGTATGGACGAATTCTGTTCCTATTTCTTCTTTTCTTATGTTCTTATAACAGTGGCAAATGGAAAGTAGTCTGGAGATGTGTGTATTAATGCATTTGTGGAGAGCTAACAAGTAACACAATACACCTTAAAATGTAGGAAACTGAGAAGTGTTGAGGAACAAAGGGATCTTGGAGTGCAGGTACACAGATCCCTGAATGTATCAGGCAATGTAGTAAGGTGGTTAGGAAGGTAAACGGAATGCTTGACTTTATTAGCCGAGGCCTAGAATAAAATAGCAGGGGGTTATGCTTGAACTGTCTAAAGCAATGGTTGGTCACAGATGGAGTACTGCCCATAGTTCTGGTCACCGCAATACAGGCAATATGTGATTGCTCTGGAAAGGGGTACAGACGAAATTTACGAGGATGTTGCCGGGAGTGGAGAATCTTAGTTATCTGGAGAGACTGGATAGACTGGATTTGTTTTCCTTGGAACAGATGAGGCTGTGGATGCCTCATGGAGCTATATAAAATTATGAGGGGGCTGGTCATATTGGATAAAAATGACCTATTTCCCTGAGCAGTTTGTTCAACAAGCAGGGATGATATATTTTAAGTAATTGTTAGAAGATTTAGAGAGGATGTCAGGGGAAATTTCTTCACCCAGAGGGCTGTGTTGGTTTATGCCTCAGTTCCTGAAACGGCGTTAGAGGCAGAAACATTCAACACGTTAAAAAATGCATTTGAAGCGCTGCAAACTGCAGGGCTATGGACTCAGAGACGGAAACTGGGATTAGGCTGGATCGCCTCTTGTTGGCTGGCACGGACACGATGGGCCAGAGTGGCCTCCTTCCCTGCTGTAAATATTGAAGATGCTTCCATTCTACGTACGTGGAGCCTGGACAATTTGATTACCTTCATTGTTTTTAGCGTTTCCGCATTTAGAAAGTAGGCTATGCACAATTTTCTATTCCAAAATAGATGACCTTACAGTTGCCAACATTGAAACCTTTTTGCAAAAGTTTTGCTGACTCACTTAATCAATCAACGCATTTTTGTAATTGTATGCACTGACCACAATTCCATCAATCTTTGTGTCAGCGGCAAATTTTGATGTGTTTCTTTCTATCACATAATTTACTTCGCTAATCAATAGGGAATAGTTCAGGACCCAACTGAGATCCTGCAGGTCACCATTAGTCACCTCCTGCCATTTGGAAAATCTTTCCATTGTCCCCGTCTCCGTCTGCTCGGCCAATATCCTAACAAACTCAATAATTGGCCTTCATTTCCATGGGATTCAATCTTAGTTAACAGTCAATTATAACGGACATAATCAAGTGACTTCTAGAAGTTCACATAAATAACATCCATTGACATTCCCCTATCCACTACCGAACACAACTCTTTAAAAAAATCTTCAGCTTTGTCAGGCTTGATCTACATTTTTCAAATGCACGCTGGATCTCTCTGATCAGCTAAAATTGTTCAAGGTGTTCAGTCACCCCATCCTTATTTCTGGGCAATTTCCCGATACGAGGTGTTCCAAACATTTCCTGGTTTTACTTGCTCAACATTGCATAATAACGGAGAGACCTGCGCAATTTTTACATCAAAATAAACATTTATTCATTGAGAGAATTGACAAAGTTTACAGTTAGAGCATTTTCAATGTGCTCGCTTAATTTATTTAAATCACTTGGAAAGAAGCCATCTGGTCCTGCGGATCTGTTGCTCCATAGTGCCACTAGTTTCTACATTACAGCGATTTTGCTCTGTCAATTAGATTGAGTCCCTGGTTCATTACAGGATTGCTTGTAACTTCCGACATGCTATACTCTTCCTCTACTGTAAACGCTGAAGCAAAGTCGTTGTTCAACATGTCGGCCATCTTAAATGATCATTGACATAACACCGTTATCAATTTTCGAAATGCCAACATTGATCACGAGCAGCCTCTTTTTCCCATTATCATTGTTGTAATAACGTATTTGTTTAAATTGGTAAATAGTGAGTAAACAATATAGGTAGTGTTATTTTATCAGGCTGAATGTGAACATACTTTTCTTATTTAATAATTTAAACTTTTAAGTTAAAACTGAAAGTCAGTGGCAGTTAACATTTAACAGACAATCACCTGTAATTAGGCTGAGGTTAGGGATTTAGTTATTGTGCAAGCTGATGACAGACTAGTTGTAACTCGCATCGTTTTTGCAGGTAAATATAGAAGGGATATCTGCCAGACACTGAGCTACGTGCGCAGAGCATTGAACATTTTCGAAACGGTGTGGCATGCTCCACAATATGGTAACATAAATTTGGTTAGACAGGAAATTCGGTGCAACAAAACCAACTATTATATATATATCATCATCATCATCGGCAGTCCCTCGGAATCGAGGAATACTTGCTTACGCTCCTGAGGTGAGTTATTTGTTGGCAGAACCGTCCAATATGAGACACAGACTCTGTCGCAGGTGGGACCTTCACACTTCGAGGGAAGCGGTGGGTGGCATTGGTTTGCCTCACGCTCCTTCCACTGCCTGCGGTTGACGTCTGCAGGCTCTCGGCATTGCGCTTCGAAGAGCTCAACGTCCTCGTGGATGCATTTTCTCCACCTAGGGCGGTCTTCCGACAGGCACTCCCATATGTCCGTGGTGAAGTCGTACTTTAGCAGGGAGGAATCGAGCGTGTGCCTCTACCGGTTCCGATGCCCACCTTTAGTTCATTTACCACGAAGAAACTCCATATAGAGTATTTGCTTGGGGCGTCTCGTGGCTGGCATGCGAACTTTGTGGCCTGGAGCGAAGCTGATCGAGTGTGGCCAGTGCTTCAATCCTGGGGATGTTAACTTGGATGAGGATACTGATGTTGTTAGCTTGGACAGTTATCAAGACGAAATATATATATATAGCACCTTTAACATAGCAAAACATTCCAAGGCGCTTCGCACCAGTGCTGTAAAAAACATTTCAAAGCTGAACCATCTAAGGAGAAATTAGTTCAGCTGAACAAGACATGGCAGTGGAGGTACGTTTGGATGAGTGGTTTGAAGGATGAAAGAGAGATTAAGAGGCAGTGAGGTTTGGGAAGCACTCCAGTATTCAGGGCCATGCCTGCTGAAGGCTAGGCCATCAATAGTTGTGCAATTAAAATCAGGATGCTCAAGAGGCCAGAATTAGAAGAGCTCAAATAGCTCGGGATGGGCAGCGGTGATGTGGGACTGCAGCAGATTACAGAAATCGGGAGGGGCAATGCGATGGAAGGATTAGAAAAAAAATGAGAATATTATAATTGAGGCGTTGCTTGATCGTGGGGCAATTTATGTCAGGGAGAAAACTGGTGATGAATGAACCGAACGTGGTGCGGGTGAGAACACGGGCAGCAGACTTCTGGATGACCTCAAGCTTATGTAGGGTAGGACGTGGGAGGTCAACAAGAGTGCTTTGTAGCAGTCAAGTCCAGAAGTAAATAAAGCATGGATGAGGGTTTCATTAGCAGATGAGTTGAGGCAGGGATGAATTTGGCGATGGTAATTTCAAAGTTGGTGTCCAATATGGCACCAAAGTTGCAAACAATCTGGTTCAGCCTCAGCTGGATGTAAACGAGAGGAATGCAGTCGGTGGAATATATGGATAGCAGTCTTTTGGCACTGATCCTTCCCTAATGATGTGATATGTGTGTAATAGTGCTTGTGGTATCCCGTCGATAACTTGATTCAGTACGCACCTTTTATAAAGTGATTCGTTTATAAATTATTTGCACCTTTTTGTCTTCACTGTCTTTGGGTTGCAGTGGATCTGATAATCAGGTACTGCGCATAACTGACGTCCGATTTAATACCGCCCAATTTGCGCCACAGCCCGTGATTTATTTTCATCCTACATTATACCAGTTTTCATGTTTACATGTTTAGAAATGAAGGACGCTTAGCAGGTGAAATATTTAATGTTTGAAACTACAACGCACCTGACACCGTGTTAAATTAGTTAACGTTAGTGAATGAGCACCAGGAGCCAAATACAGCCAGTTTGGTATGTGCAAAAAATGTTGGTAAGAAGAACGTGCGATTTCCACAGTTGCAAGTAGGTGCAAGAATTTAGATACAGCTAGGGGCTTAGGACTAATGGGCTACGAGAATGAACAGGACTGCGTCCAAAAGCCTGGCGCAGGTGAAAATGGTTGAATATCCCCCTATGTAAATCTATGCGACTACAGTCTGAATGTGCATATGCATGTATCAGTTTTTTCTTTTACAATGCAAAGGTGACGGTGTTGAACATCTATGAATCCATATCCACCTAATTAGGTGCAAATGTAAGTTGTGAGCAGGATGCAACGAGGTATCAAGGGGACTTAGAAAGACTAGCCGAATTGGCAACAACTTGGTAAACGGAATGTAACATGAAGAAATCTATGTTTCCTCTTTGGTAGGAAAAATAAAAAAGCAGAGTATATTTGAAATGGTGAGAGAAATGCGAAAATGGTGGTGTCCAGAGGAACCTGGGTGTTCTTGTACACGAAGCGCTGCTCGTTAACATACAAGTACAGAAAGCTATTAAGAAAGCAAATGGTGTGTTGGCCTTAAATTCAAGTGGATTTGAGAAGGATAACATTGCTATAGAGGAGGTGCAAGGAAGCTTCGCCAGCCTAGTCCTGGGATGGGGTCAGTTGTCCAATGATGAGAAATTGAGTAGACTAGTGCTATATTCTCTAGATTTTAGAAGAAAAGGAGTAGATATCATTGAATATACAAAATTCGTAAAGGGCAAATGTCAGAAGGCCGTACCCTCTGGCTGGGGTGTCCAGAACCAAGGGACATAGTCTCAAAATGAAGGCATGGCCAGTTAGGACAGAAATGAGAACGAACTTGTTCATTCAGAGAGTGATGAATCTTTGGAATTCTGTCCCCCAGATGAGAATGGACGCTCCGTCTTTGAGTTTTTCGCGGTGGATGTCGGTCGATTATTGAATCTTAGGCGAATCATGGGATATGATGACAGTGCTGCAAACAAGAGTTGAGGTAGAAGATCACCCATTACTTTCTTTTATTGCAGAGCAGGCTCGAGGGGGCCGAATGGCCTATTCTGTTCCTAATTATTATCATGTTCTTATTCACTTCTCACGTTTAAAAATGGGGATGCCAGCAATAGACACGGCGAATATCATAAGCTTGTGAATTCTTTTTTGGAAAACAAAAATATTTGGAAAAGCCCAGTTCTTCTTTGATACTTTGTATGACAAGATATGAATTGACATATCTATTTGCATTGCAAACTTCCACGGTACTGACTTTGCATGTCTCTAATCTATGCACAATGTTGTGAGTGCAAATTCTGGAAGAGTTAATACAGAATTGACATAACAGCCCATTTGGCAATTTAAATGCATCATATAAATAAGAAGTCTCCTGTAACACAACACTGGTGTTTCGGGAAAACAGTTGTATTTTTATTTATTGTGAATAAATAGGAAACAATATGTTATCGTATGTGTCTGAATACTCATAAAGCTATTTGTATTGCTCAATAAAAGTAGAACATTAAGTGGTTAATGAATCTAGTTGTTCGAGCCAATGTAACTAACATAACGTGTGGCACATTCCCGCGAATTAGCTGCATGGAGGTTCTCTCGTATATCAGTCAATTTCCTTTGAACTAATCTTAATATTTGATCATTTTGCAGCCTTCTGATTAGCAGCACAGATATCGCTGTTTCTCGCGGAAAATGGGATATCCACTAATATATCGAATCGAACGAATCTACTACCCTATGCTTGCAGTCTTTGGTGTCACCGGTAAGATATTACATCCAGTTAGTCATATTGTAACGCCCTATGTGATGATTACTGTTCCTGTAGGGTGGCCAGCCCAGCGACACCTTTGTTACAAATTCTTTTCCGTACAGCTTACATTGAACTGGATCATCGAAATGTACAGGCCAATAAATCCATCTCGGGCAGTGGTTCAAAACGGGCGATAGAGGATCGGGTGCCCGTTGGTGGCAGCATCAGCTATTCGGTCCCACGTGCAGTCAAAGTTACTATCTATAACGGGTGGACGATCCGTTACCGCCCATTTTGCGAATCGCCCTAGAGCCATTTCTAGAATCAAATGCACTTCTTTGTCGAAAGGTTAACGTTTGTTGAGTATTTGGCAGAAGCAATATTGCCGAATTAGCCTAATCTCATGTGCATTGTGGAATTTTCCATCTAAAATAGACATGGACATCTGATCAGAAATAGTACAGAAACGCTTTGGGACATGTTGGTTTACTGTAATGATTTTAATTAAGTTGCACATGCGAGGACGATTGGGGACAAAAGGGTAGCAATTAACATTGCAGCAGAAAGTAGATTCCAGTTTCCTAACTCATAAGGTTCACTTTGTTCATCAGTTAATTTGTCTCTGCATAAAAGTGGGATGTTACATATATTCGCTACAGTCGCATCCTGCTCTTCACTTGCTCAGTTAAAGTCTTTGAAGGTGAAATTGTCACCAATATTCAAGTTGCACTGAATCGTATCACAATGAAACAAATCTGATTCTAGAACTTGATGGAAGAATAACCTCATAGACCCCATTCCAGTTGTGTTCACATATTTCTTCATTAACATGATAGCTTGTTATATTATCAATTGTGTTGCCCTCGGGCTGTAAAAGCCACTCCCTTGTTCCTGCCATGAGGTACCATGGAACGATTGATTCGCCCTGCTGCGAGTACAGCGTGGAATATGTGCTATTGGCCTGGAATTTGTTGTGATTAAGATGGCGAACTAAAATCATCCACAGTTATTATCCCTTTGAACCTGACCACTTGATCATGATTAAGGGCATATGCATCAAACAAGAAAATCCTGAATTTGTAGTCACATATTCATTATTTGACACAGGCTTTGCTGAGCCCCGCCCCTTCTCCACCTCCATTAGCCTGGTTTCACTGTAAGCAGGGAAAGTCCAACTAACCAAGACTTGTCTTTTCTGTCTAATCTCGCTGTTAAACGAAAGATTAACATATAGCCTTGTTGCAATAAGGTAACTGGGGTGTAATCGCCTATTGCCAGCTAAAGAAAAGTTATGCTCTTGGAAAATTAATTTGGATTTGTAGCGTGATCAAAGTTTTGCATAACAATGAAAATAACAATTATTATTAAACTTAAAAATATACATTTTTTAAATTATTGCTAGTATTTATATCAGTTTTACCTTGTCCCATGCGAGAACCTCAATATTTATTCTGCTGCCAACAACATTTTTAAACTGTCTGAATAAAAGCAAAATCGCCACATCCTGTTTGCTGGTCGGTGAGAATTATGGATTTTGATTGTCTGCTCAGACAGATTGTTGATGTCACGACAGTTCTCATTTGGGTGTTCCCAGCATTCTGCACTGCTCTGACTTGCACGTCGTCAGAGAGATCGCAAGATGGTTTTGTGCAGCTGTCTTCGGGACCAACAATGATTGCCTTTGCGTCGGTGTTCACTGTATATGCCAGACCAATTCTTTACCTGAAGAAGTAGTGCAGCTGAACCATATAGATGCACGTAAAGTTTGCAACCAACACAAAACTCCACGAAAATAATGTTATTTATGTTAATTGAGCTGGAAAAGCGATAGGTTAGCGCCTCCTGTCAGGAAGCTAATTGTTTAGTGATTGGTTGCGGTGAATGCAGCAACACACGCAAACCTCGGTGCCGAATTAGCACTTGCGCTAACTCATCGTACCTGTGCCTCTGGTAATTCGCAGATTGTGATGTCATAAAGTGCGCAGTGCTCCATTAGTGCCCTGGATAGAACATTAACTCGCGCACCCTGCAGTATCAATGCACTCCGAAGTTGACAGCGAGAGGATGCGTTACAAATCCGGATGGCCAATAGGCGAGCAGTAATTAAAGGATCTGCTGTTCAGCTCGACTACAATTTATTATTTGCACTCGTCTGGTGCCTGTGCAAAGTTTTTCCTGTCTCAGTCGTGCAAGGTGTCCAAGCCCTTCACTTTGTAGAAGTGTTCACGACGATAATGTGAGTCATGCCGGTCGCCTTCAAAACAGAGCTGGCGGACAACTAGCTGATGCAACATCATTGGGCTTTCCATTATGCGTTGGACACAGCTTCACATGCCGTTAGCACTGTGCTCGTCATGGTTTAGTGTTCTTTGCGGCCTCCCCTCTCTCGCACGTTATAACCCTAAGAGAAGATTGGTGCTTGAATTAGCACTCCACTTTCCACTTGGTCTGCCAAAACTAAATACCGCTTAGAGCGATTGATTTGCGTCTAGTACAAATTTTTCCACTTTTTAATATTTAACGCCCAACTGCGGCATTACCGAATTTCTAGAGAATTAATAACTCCGCAGATGTGTATATTGGGCCTTGCACATGATTATTGCTGAAGGGCTGAAATGCAAAGTCGACTGCCGTGGAAATCAGATGATGCGGATCAGAAACCCGATATTCGCACGGCTGATCTTCCTTTTTATTTGTACTGCTATTATTTCACTTTTAACGTGACATCTCAACTCATTATTTCATGATAATATTTTATTTCCTTTTTGATATAATGTCTTATATCAATAGTTGATGTTTCCATAATTTCATGATTCTATGTTCTAATTATTTTAAGTACCTGTTGCTTTTATATTTCTATTTCATTGCAATCTCTCAAGTCAATATGCTACTTCTGTTTTACTGTGTGTTTTACTTTAATGAATGAATCCCTGAATTTACTGCATATATTTGTGATATTTATTGTACTTTCCAAAACCATTACAGGTATTCGTGTTTCAGTTGTCTCCTTACTGTGAGCTGCTAAACCTTTCTCGGATTTATTTATTTTAGTGTTCTTCACTGTCCTCTCAATTCAATGACGTTTGAATACACCTCATATAAACATTCTTATCGTCAACGATCTGAGACAGGGTCTGCAGTCCAGACTTTATCTCCTCTCCTGCACATGAACGTGCACGCCCGACTGATATTTTGCAGCACTTTATCCTGGATTCTTCCTAATTTGCACTTTTTAAACTTCCCGGTATATAATCTCACAATTCCACGTTATCTCTCTTGTTTTTAACATAACTCCTTATCTCAAATTAGTACTTGTTACAGCTGTTTTATTTCACACTGTACATGCAACTTCCAAAATCATTATCATTATATTCCGAGCATAAATATTCAATTTGTCATTGATTGTCTACAGTTGACTCTTACGTTATGTTCATCACTGAATCCCTTCTTGCATTGTGATACTTTATATCTTCCATTTAGAGTAATCTCATAAACCTTAATGATTGTCCGACTGTTAAAGGAATTGCCTTTCTTGAAACCTGGCGATTCGTTATTCAATTCTATTGTGTCATTTCATCCGCCAACAAGATTATTTTAGAGGTCATTATTGATTTGTGGTTTTACTTTAATTCACAAAGCTAGTCATGGAAAAAATATTGTATAAGCCACTCAAATTATTATGGCTCTCTAATTTTATTGCATAGCTCATCACTGTGAACTTTCCATTCTTTACATATTTTATTTATTTTTAATATTTCAATCCATTTGAATCCAAGTTTTCTTAGTCTCCAATGAATTTCACCATGCTCTTCTATGCGGCTCATTGAAAAATGCATTATATAAATTTCTCTATTTTGTGGTTGTCCAAATTTGCTATTATTTTCATAATATGAAACATGCGTGGGCTACGAGCGAAATAGTCATTTACCAACGGCACAGACCAAAAACCTAGCAGCAATTGACACGAGATTGTGGTAAACAGAACATATTGGCAGAGTCTAAACTAAATTTTGTATTCCTATTTCTTCAAGTTAACATGGTGGCGATTGTGATACTCTCCCGCGGAAAGTGTGGTCTCTCCAAATGCATCACTCGCTATCTGGTGGGAATGGCAGCGGCCGATCTATTTGTTGTTGTCACTGATGTAATTCTGAATCGCATTAATATTATGTATTTTCCTGTTAATTTCTTGTCCATCACTCCTGTATGCTCTGTGTTGGTTGTGTTGTCCATTGCATCCATTGATTGTTCGGTATGGTTTACGGTTGCTTTCACCTTTGATCGCTTTATAGCCATTTGCTGTCAGAAGCTCAGAACGAAATATTGCACGCAGAGAACTGCGACTGTGGTTTTAGGAGCCGTGTGCGTGGCTAGCCCTATTAGATGTATCCCCTTTTACTTTACATTCCAGCCTAAAATTATAATTGACCAAGCTCCCTGGTTTTGTTTTTCGAATGAAAGCTTCTATAATTCGCCTTTTTGGAGCGCATATGAGTGGATTGATAGTATTATAACCCCTTTAGTACCGATCTGTTCAATTGTTTCGTTCAATGCACTAACGGTCAGACACATTATAGCGGCAAATAAAATCTGCAGGGGTCTCCGGAACAATGGTCAGGATCAGAATGACCAAAAGATGGAGAACCGGAAAAAATCCATGATATTGCTGCTTACTCTATCTGGTAATTTCATACTTTTGTGGATGATATATGTAGTTTATTCGCTAAATTGGTTAGTGGAAAACTATAATTATATCGACAAATACCTCAATACTCCGCTGTATCGGGTTCAGCAGGTTGGATTCATGCTGCAGCTTCTTTCTGCTTGTACAAACACGTGTATCTATGGATTAACCCAGACTAAATTCAGAGAGGAGTTGAAGAGTGGGATGAAATATCTGTTTACTCTAAATGGAAAATTACTTAAATAAAAGCATCAAAAGCAATATTTTTTCAATCAAGATCACTTTTATTTTATTTGGAATGGCTGCTTGGGTAAGTAATAGGCCCGAGGATGAATGATGGATATGAGCTTTTTTTAAATTCAAGCACACTGGTGGATTTCAATCGATAGACTTTTCCTCCCACCAACATTCCTGCTACCCATTGGTGTTGTCAGAAACCAGCTAATCTGAATATCTATTGATCTACTGCAACATGTGGACAGGAGTTGTGGGTTTACTGAATGTAAACTGGGAGAATTTGACAAGGAAAAAGAGAGAAATAAGTATGTCGACGAAGGAATTGCTGACACAGGAAGCAGATTAATAATATTTTAGTATGCAGGATGTGGCGTGCGTTAGGGCCACCTCCTTCAAGTCGACATGGCACTAGAGTCTCAAAACTCATTTAATCAGCTGATTAAATTGCCAAGGCAGATCGTGATGTAGCACTCTGTCAGGAGCGCTCTAGGGCCCCACTTTACTAACTGAAGTTCCGCCTTATGACAGAGGACATGAAATGTGTATGTAATCGTGCCTGGTCCCGATACATGAATTGGCGTCTTCACTTCGAACACTGAGCTGCGTAGCTTCAGTCTCAGTGGAATGCCCACATCAAGCGGGACTCCAGAAAAGGCAACGTTGGTTTGGGCGGATTCTCATCAACAGAGTATCCACAGGCGAATCTCCCTCACACTGGCTGCATTGACACTGCAACATTATCACCATGAAAAAATGCACAAACTCCGTAGGAGCATAGTCCTTACAATACGAAAGTCTATGCATATGGGTTTTCAATATACTCTTCTGCACCCTTTCCCATCAAGAGGATATAATTCAAATCATGTTGATACATTTCATAGACGTCGCTGTTGATGGGTAAGTGGAAGCACCACGGGAGCAGCAGGTTAGATATTCTATTTTGAAAAAATACATGTTGCATACAATGTTTACATCATGGGTAGATTATGAACATTTATCCCCTTAGAATGGAATTTGCTTAATTTATATAACGACTGACAGAACACCCAACATAGGAACAGGGTTAATTTCTTGAGCCTTTCCAGACTGTTCCACCATCCATCATCATAGGCGGTCCCTCGGAATCGAGGAAGACTTGCTTCCACTCTAAACATGAGTTCTTAGGCAACTGAAGGCCCCGCCTGCACGCTGAAGTGGATGGAAAAGATTGAATAAGTGCAGGGGACATATCCCCGGAGACCTGACCAATATTAATCACGCAACCAGCTTCATTAAAAAAAACTGATGATCTGGTCATTATCATATAGCTGCTTCTGGGAGCTTGCTGTTTGCAAATTAGTTGCCGCGTTTCCTACATTGCATCAGTGAATGCACTTCAAATAACACATCATTGCCTTTAAAGCGCGTTGGGACTTCCTAAGGGCTTGAACGGTGCGCTGTAAATACAAATCTTACTATTTTTCCCCTGCAGTGACATTTTGCTCTACATTTTGTTTTGGAAATAAATCCCCAGCTGATTTAGGGTGGTACCGATGCAAACATGAAACCTCCGTTCAAAGTAACTGTTTAGATGCCCAGCTCAGCGAGCAGGACATGGTCACAATCGCGGGTTAATGGAGGAGAGCAGCGACTGTTAATCTATATATTCATCGCTCTTGGTATATGCAGAAAATCCCCCTTATATCAACAAAACTTTATTTAATCCTGGACACGCAAACTGATCCTTTACTGCCAACTTCACCACAGATCGTATAATCGTAGAGCGATACAACACAGAGGATGACTGTTCGGGCCCATTTTACTTGTGCTGGCTCTTAGAAAAGCTTTCATATTCATCTCATTAAGCTGCCTTTGAACCGTATCCTTTCACATATTTCCCTTGAGTATTTATACAATTACATTTTCAAGGTTACACTATACTTTCATTGCAGTACATTACAGACGATAACAACTTACTGTGTAAAACCTCACCTTCTCCACTCTGGTTCTGTTGCTAGTTACCTTAAATCTGTATTGTCCAGTTACCAACTATTTGGCACAGAAAGCCGTTTCTCTATTTTTGCTCAATCGCAGCTAATCGTTAAATATATTCGCTTCTTTTAAATCTCCGACCATCCTTCTCTGATCTGAGGAGGTAAGATCAACTTCTCCCGTCTCGCCACAGAATTGAAATCTCAAATCCCTGGTACACTTCTTGTCAATCTCCGCGGTACCATCTCTTTGTCCATGACATGCTTCCTCAAGTATGACGACCTGCGCTGGACACAAAATTCCATCAGGGTTAAATAAAGTGATTTTTGAAAAGATTTAGCATATCTTACTTGCTTTTATATTCTATCCATTTATTTACAAATTTTACATAACAGCCTTTTGAACTTTTCCCGCCATCTTAGAAGACATGTGCATGTCTCCCTGAGCATGCACCCCGTGTAAAATTGGTTTATATTTCGTTTAGTTTATTGCTCCTCATCCTGCCTTCTAAAACCCCTCATTTCACACTTTTCTTTGTGACATTTAATTATCCATATGTCAGCCCAATTTTTGAATCCGTGCATGTTCTCCCCCTGTATGTTACTCATCATCACTGGCTGTCCCTCGAGCGAGTTTGACATGATTCCACACCAAAGGGAAGGAGTTCGCAGATATTTAAATGAAGGTTCCGTTATTCCAGATGTGAAGTCCACGAGTGGAAGATGCCTGTGCGTGGATTCTTTTTATGTCTGCTGACCGTTGCACATCAGCGACGGCACGAGTTTGAGCCGGTGCTTTATTCTTTTGCAAGGGTCAGGCAACTAGCTCTGCCGCACCGACCTCGTACAGCAGGAGTATAAGAGCTGGAGCTCTGGCCCCTGCAAAATAATGGGCTACCCCGACCTGCGGGAGGACACCACTCCAGTCCCGGAGTGTAAGCCTTTCAGTATGTTACTAACCTCCAATTGTTCTTTGCTGTTATCTGCATATTTATGTCCTGTATACCGAAGCGTAGGTCATTCATATTACAGTTCGCAAAGTAAGTTTGTGTTGCATTTGAAGTCGACTGTCGCGACTATTTGTTTCCATTTACAGGCCGTCACAAAACAATTATTTCTGTGGATTACAGTGTAATATCCCCCGGGACATTCCTGCCCTCACATGTTGCTTTTACAGACAAGGAGAAGCAAATTACATGGATTGCCAGCTTGCAGCTGCAGGGAGCAAATCTGTCACCATCACCATCAGGAATATAGACCACACCAAAGGAGGAAATTATACCTGTCTGCATGAAGCGGAAGTGCGGGGAAAGCGGTAACATCAGATCGGAGTTATCTTGCAAATATAGCTGTAAGAGGTAACTGCGATTCAAAGTGTTATTTTGTTCATCCGATCCCAGTTAAATGTGTTTCTGTTTCATTTGTAGGCTGCATCAGCTATTTTATTTAAGAACAGAGAAGGAAGTATTTTAAACTGGAAGAAGGGGTCTACCCAGCCATTATATGACAGTCAGAATAATCTCGGTGTTGGCAATATTATTGTAAAAAATACACTCAATTTAGAAATACATTGTTTGATGAATGGCATTTAATACGTAATATTAAGGCAAGGTCGCATCTGACCAACGTGATTGAAACTTTTGAGAAGATATCGAGTAGTTTCAATCAGCGTAGTGCATTTGATGTAGTACACATGTTTTCAGTAAGGCTTTTGACAAGGATATACATGATAAACAGGTCAGAAAATTAAAAGACCACCGGATGAAAGGAAACGTATGTTGGATCCAACATTCACTCAGTGGCAGGAAGCAAAGGTTAATGATCGGCGCGTGTTGTTGCGAATGCAAGGCTGTTTCCAAGGTGGTTCCGCCAGGATGAATACAACGTTCCTTCTGTCGCACATAGCAGTGATTTAGATTTCGAAGTAGTAGGCATAATCAAGTTTGCAAATGATGCAGAATTTGGCTTTGCGGTTAATATTGAGGAAGAAAGCTGTGGACTGCAGGGGAAGATACAGTGGAATGATGAGCTGGGCAGAAACGTTGTAAATGAAATGAAATCCGGAGAAGTTTGCGATAATGCATTTGGGGAAGGCTGACAAGGAAATACACAAATACTGAGAAGTGCAGTGGAACGCAGAGACCTTGGAGTTCATGTCAATATACTCCTGAATGTAGCAGGACAGTGGAAAGTTGCATAAGAAGGCACATGTGATAAATATATTTTTTTTAATTAGCCGATTCATAGATGTAAAGAGCAGGGAGGTTATGCTTGAATGGTTTAACACAATACAGCTAGAGTATCTCGCGACGTTTTGGTTTCCACAATACAGGAAAGATGTGATTGTGTGAGAGAGGTTACAGAGATTATAAATGATTTGCCAGGACTGTAAATATTTTGCGATGATTCGATAGGCTGGGTTTCTTTTATTTGGAACAGAGCAGACCGGGGAAGGTTTGTTGATATGTAAAAAGTTATGAGTAGTCCAGACACAATGGATAGAGATGACATTTTTCCCGTAGCAGAGAGGTCAATAACCAGGTACATATATTTAGTGTAATTTGTAGAATGTTTGGAGCGGAGTGGAGGGGAATATTTTTCGCCTGTAGGGTGACGGGGTCTGGAACTCACTGCCAGAAAAGTGGTAGAGGCAGCACACCTAATCAGTTAAAGCGAGTGCTTGTATATGCATTTAAACTGCTGTAACGCACAGGGCTATAGAAAAAGTGCTTCGAAGTAAGTTTAGCCTGAATAGGGTTTTCTGCGGCCTGCGCAGTAAACATAGGACGAATGGCCTCCTTCTGTGCCATAAATTGCTATGTTTCTATGATTAGAACAGGTGCAAAAATGACATTCAGATGTATCAATTCGCCATGGATGGAACGCGTCAGCCGTCCGGTTTACACCCCGCCCAATATTCAGGTGCATTGGCTTTGAAATTCGTCTCGGCTTGTGGCCCAAATCGGACGATATCGGATCGGTCCCCCGGTATATGAAGCACATGAGATCCATCGCCATTGTCTGAAATAGTGCTGACTATCAGGCAGGGCATAAAAGAGGCAGCTGATGTTGCCACGGACAAATATCGCTACCAGTCAAAGAGTTTCCAATCAATTGTTTGCTATTTATTCATGTACTGAAGGAAGAACGAATGCAGTAAACATCGAATGACTTAACTTCTACAATACCGATTAAAGGTTCGATTCACTAGTTTTGTCCTATACTTCTTCACGGATCTCCTCAACATCTAGGATAAAGGAGAGACTGTGAAGCAATAGCATTTCAGCTGACTATATTTTGTAAAAGGTAATTTTAACCCTGCAATCGAAAAGCACAGAAGGGTCAGATGTTGGAAACAAACAGGAAGTCTGTCGACGTCTGGGTAGCGAGCCGAATGTCCTGACCAAGACCCGCACCTAAAACTTTAGCTCATCTGTTTCTCTCCACATTTGACTCAGTGATCATTCAGAATGAAACTAACATAATCGAACTGATTAATTTCCACACTATCTCTAATATTTTTGCTGCCAACGAGAATAATTAAACACTCGAGAGGTTCCAGAACCATGGTTAAAATCCAATGACGGTATCAATTAATGAGGCAATTAATACATCGACCAAACTCGATTAATACATTGAGTTTGCACAACACCATATTTATCAAGGTGCACTGTGACATCACCTGCATGACAAACCCCTGCCAACTTACTGATAGCATTCTTCTGTGGCACTGCATTACTGTTTTTAATTAAGAATACACTGTGAGACAATGTGTCAGTAACTGAGCAATGTTTTCGTAAATGCGCAAAACTAAATAATCGCTGAACAATGATCGTGAGTTTTAGAAACGCTCAATGATGTTATATGGAATGGTACACCTTCGAGCAGAGAAGGATATGGAGAAATTAATAGAACAGTTCAAAATTCTGAAAGGTCTTCAACGGCTAGATAAGGAGAAACTGTTTCCATCGGCAGGATTGTGAGTAACCAATGGATACAGATTAAAGTCGTTTGGCAACAGAACCACGGCGAAGATGAGATGTTCTTTGATATAGCGAGTTGAATCGAGTTGTTACGATCTGGAAAGTGCTGCCTGAAAGGATTGCGAAGGCAGATTCAAGAGGAACTTTCAAACGTTAACTGACAGGCAACAACAAAATCGAAATTGCAGAGCAAATAGGAAGGGACAGGAGAATGGGAAAAATTGGATAGCTCTTTCAAACAGCCGGCTCGGGCACCATGGGCCGCTTCAGCTACGTCTGTGCTGCAACATTCTGTGATGCCACCTCAATCATTGAAATTACAACGTTTATTCTGGAGCTCACTTTAGATAGGCTAGTTGTCCAGAGACATTTGTTGTCCTCCCTCAAGCGGCAGATTCTTGATTCTTTGTCGAAGCTGTTTGATAGCTTTGTTCCAACGTGAACATTCATGACATTTAGAAAAATCCATGGTGCTGGAAACTGGTTTTGGCTCTGCTGTGGGTCTGATTTTGATTCTTGCTCTGTAGGGTGTGTGCTTCTGGAAACATAGAAAATAGGAGCAGTAGTAGGCCATTCGGCCCGTCTTCATGCACCGCCATTTAAAATATTATAGCTCATCCTCTGCCACAAAACCGTTTTTTCCAGAAACACCTTGATGCCTTTTGTTTCTAGAAATCTATTCAGCTCCCTGCTCAATATATTCAGTGACTTGACATCCACAGCCTTCTTTGGTAGAAAATTCCACAGGTTCACCATTTTTGAGTGATTTCTTTTCATCATCTCGGTGCAAAAGTTCCTACCCCAGAACCTGAGACTGTGAACCCTTGTCTTGACTACCCAGCCAGCGGAAACATACTCTCCGCATCCAGTTCATCCAAACCAGTCAGAATGATATACGTTTCAATGAGATCCCCTCTCATTCTTCTAAACTCTAGTGAATATTGGCCCAGTCAACCCAATCTCTCCTCATATGACAGTCCTGCCATCCCTGGAATCAGTCTGGTGAACCTTCGTTTCACTCCCTCTCTGGCAAGTATATCCTTTCTTAGGTAAGGAGATGAAAACTTCATACAATAATCTAGGAGCGGTATCACGAAGGCTCTGTATAACTGCAGTAAAACATCAATGATCCTGCGCTCAAATCCTCTTGCAATGAAGGTCAACATACCATTTACCTTCTTAAGTGCTGGCTGCACCTGCATGTTTGCTTTCGATTACTCGTGTACAAGGACACCCAGGTCTCTCTGTACATCGACACTTCCCAAGCCATCAGCATTTAAATAATATTGGTCATGATGTTTTTCATAACAAAGTGGATAACTTTTATTTTATCCACGTTATATTGCATCTGTCATGTGTTTGCCCACGCACTAAACCTATCTCAATCGACTTGCAACGTCTTTGCATGTTCCTCACAACTCAAAATCCCACGTAGTTTTATGTCGTCAGCAAACTTTAAAATAATGCATTTGGTTCCCTCATCGAAGTCATTGATATATATTGTGAATAGCTGGGACACAAGCACTGATCTCTGTGTTACCCAACTAGTCACTGCACGCCCCCCTGATAAAGACACGTTTGCTCATACTCGCTGTTTCCTGTCATTGACCAATTTACAATCCATGCCAAAACATTGTCATCAATCCTATGTGATTTAATGTTGCACACTAATCACTTACGTGGGAGTTTTTCAAAGACCATCTGAAATTCCAAATACACTATATCCTTTGGTTTTCCCTTATCTATTCTATCTGTTACATTCCCAAATAACTCCAGTAGGTTTATGAAACATGATTTTCATTTCATAAGTCCATGTTGACTTTGTTTAATCCCGTTGATATTATCTAAGTATGCAATTACCACATCCTTTATTATAGACTCCAGCATTTTCCCTACTACTGATGTCATGCTAACCGGTCTGTAGTTGCCCGTTTTCTTCTCCCATATTTTTTAAATAGTGGGGTTACTTTTGCCACCCTCCAATCTGCAGGAACTGTTCCTGAAACTGCAGAATGTTGGAAGATGACAAACAATGCATCGATGATTTCCATAGCTACCTGTTTTATTACTCTGGGATGCTGATCATCAGGCCCTGGATATTTATCAGCATTTAATCCCATTAGTTTCCCCAGCAATATTTTCTTAGCAATAAGCTTTTCTTTTATTCCACTTGTTCACTAGTCTCTTGGTTCCCCAGCATTTCTGGGCCGTTATTTATGTCCTTTTCCATGAAGACAGTATCGAAGTATTCATTTAATAGTTCCGCCATTTCTTTATTCAGTTTCTGGCCGTAATGGATCTATATTTGACTTCTGAAAGAAAGGTGGGTTCAACAATATGTCGCAGCTGTTCCATACAGACACACTGTCTAGGGTAACTTTCACCTGTTCTTCACTAGTAGTAACCATCTCCCCCAACCATCTGTTCCCTTTCACCTCTGGCAGTCGGTGTATAGCGATCTCAGCCTCAAAGATGAAATAGCAAATGGCGAAGCGGAGAGAGACTGCAGTAAAAATTCGATCTGGGTGTCAGCAGAACATTGGCCATATCGTACAAGCCGCTTGTTAACTCTCCTCTTCCTCCTGAACCTCTTCTCTCGTTTTAAACGTTGGTAATTGCAAAGTTATTTCTGGTTCTTCATAGACAGCGTCCCTGCATCCATTCTCTGCCATTTGCACAGCAAGCTGCAGCAGCCTAGTCATAACATTGGATCCGATGACATCTTCAGCCTTTGCTGGGAAGTCACAATTGCTGTGTCCATGATTCTGCACTTTGAACCACCCATTTACATCAACTATATCCTGCACATTAATTATTTGGCTGATGTGTCTGTGGCAATCTTTACTCGCTACCTTCACTGCATTCAGTTATAATTCTTAACCTCCACAATAGGAAAGATGCGTCATATGGCCCAGAAAATCGTTTCTGACGGTGGCGCAAAATCGCCTCTCTTTATATGCAGCGCGTGATATTCAGTTTCTTTGCAGTAAATTATCTGATACCGCACTTTTCACGCCCCAGGCCAAGACGAAATTATAGGCCGGGGTCTGACATAAGAAAGCAAGAACTTAAGATTTTGGTGCAGGGGCAGGCCATTCGGCCCGACGAACCTGTCCGTCATTGAATAAAATCATGGCTACTTTGACCATGGACTCAGCTCCAATTCCTTGCCCTGTGCTAATAATCCTTCAATCCATTATGGAACAGCAATTGTATATCTCTACTTTAACTATGTTCAATAACCCATTCTCCACAGCTCTCTGCGGCACATAATTGCACATATTTCCTACTCTTTCAGAAAATAACTTCCTCCTCATCTCAGTTTTAAATGGGCGACGTTATTCTTAAACAATACCGCCTCGTTCTGGATTCCACATCGAGTGGAAACATCCTCTCTGCATCCATCATGTCGAGCCTTACCAGGACGTTATATGATTCAATAAGATCTGCTCTCATTCTTCGAAACTCTAATGACCATATGCCCAAACAATTTATCCGTTTTTCATATCTGCTGATTTCCTGAATCATTCCAGTGAACCTTCCCTGAACTGCAAGCATATCCTCCCATAAATAAGGAGAGAAGATTTGCACCCAGTGCTCTAGGTGTGGCCGCACCAAGACCCTGTGCAGTTGTTCCAGGACTTCCCTGCATTTATACTCACCCTCTTGCAATAAAAAAATAACACTCTATTTGCCTTCTTGATTATTTGCTGGAACTGCCAACGAACATTTTTTTATCATGCACAAGGACTCCCAGGTTCCTCTGAATTGCAACTTTATTTAGGTTCTCTGATTTAAATAATAATTAGCTTTTTGTGTCATGCAAAAATGCATAACTCAGTCATTCCCACATTATACTCCATCTGCCAAATTTCTGCCCACTTGCTTATCCTGTTTATCTCGCTTTGATGATTTTTGTTTCCTCCTCACAATTTGCTTTCCCACCCTCTTTGTTTCATCGCCAAAATTGGCTACATTCCACTCAATCCTCAAAGAACTCCAGCAAATTTGTCAAACGTGATTTAATGTTCACAAAGCAATGCTGAATCTGGTTGACACTATTATACACATTTCCAATTACCATGGTTTCAGGGTGGCCAAGTCTGGGAATTAAACATACAGGGTATCTGACGATTCGGAAAGATAGACAAGAATTGCAAGGAGGTGGGGTAGCTCTCTTAATAAAGGATGATATCAGGACTGTTGTGAGAGACGATATTGGCTCGAATGAACAAAATGTTGAATCATTTTGGCTGGAGATTAGAGATAGTAAGGGGAAAAAGTCACTGTTGGGTGTAGTTTATAGGACCCCAAATAATAACTTCACTGTGGGGCGGGCAATCATCAAGGGAATAAAGGAGGCATGTGAAAAAGGAACGGCAGTAGTCATGGGGGATTTTAATCTACATATCGATTGGTCAAATCAAATCGCACGGAGTAGCCTGGAGGAGGAATTCATAGACTGCATACGGGATTGTTTCTTAGAACAGCATGTTAAAGAACCTACAAGAGAGCAAGCTATCTTAGATCTGGTCCTGTGTAATGACACCGGAAAAATAAACGATCCCTGTGTAAATGATCCTCTCGGAATGAGTGATCACAGTATGGTTGAATTAGTAATACAGATTGAGGGGGAGGAAGTTGTGTCAAAAAAGAGCGTACTCTGCTTAAACAAAGGGGACTACAGTGGGATGTGGGCAGAGTTGACGACAGTAGACTGCAAACACAGACTAAACGATGACACAATTGAGGAACAGTGGAGGTCTTTTAAAGAGCTCTTTCATAGTGCGCAACAAAAATATATTCCAGTGAAAAAGAAGGGCGGTAAGAGAAGGGATAACCAGCCGTGGATATCCAAGGAAATAAAGGAGGGTACCAAATTAAAGTCCAATGCGTATAAGGTGGCCAAGGTTAGTGGGAAACTAGAAGATTGGGAAAATTTAAAACAACAGCAAAGAATGACTAAACAAGCTATAAAGAAAGGAAAGATAGATTACGATGGTAAACTTGTGCAAGACATAAATCAGACAGTTAAAGCTTTTACAGATATATAAAACGGAAAAGAATAACTAAAATAAATGTTGTTCCCTTAGAAGAGGAGAAGGGGGATTTAATAATGGTAAATGTGGAAATGTCTGAGACCTTAAACAATTACGTTTCTTCGGACTTCACAGTGGAAACCATGCCAAAAATTGCTGGTCACGGGAAAGTGGGATGGGAGGACCTTGAGACAATCACTATCACTAGGGGGGTAGTGCTGGACAGGCTAATGGGACTCAAGGTAGACAAGTCACCTGCTCCTGATGAAATGCATCCCAGGGTAATAAAATAGATAGCGGAAGTTATAGCAGGTGCATTCGGTATAATCTTCCAAAATTCTCTGGACTCTGGGGAGGTACTAGCGGATTGGAAAGCAACTAATGTAAGGCCTCTGTTTAAAAAAGAGGGCAGACAAAAGGCAGGGAATAATAGGCCGGTTAGTTTAACAACTGTAGTGGGGAAAATGCTTGAAACTATCATTAAGGAAGAAATAGCGGAACATCTAGATAGGAATAGTGCAATCAAGCAGACGCAGCATGGGTTCATGAAGGGGAAAGCATGTTTAACTAATTTACTGGAATTCTTTGAGAATATAACGAGCATGGTGGATAGAGGTGTTCCGACGGGTGTGGTGTATTTATATTTTCAAAAGGCATTCGATAAGGTGCCACACAAAAGTTTACTGCAGAAGGTAAATGTACATGGAGTCAGAGGAAATGTATTAGCATGGATAGAGAATTGCCAGGAGAACAGAAAGCAGAGAGTCGGGATAAATGGGCCTTTTTCGGGTTGGAAATCAGTGTTTAGTGGTGTGCCACAGGCATCGGTGCTGGGACCACAACTGTTTGCAATCTACATCGATGACCTGGAAGAGGGGACAGAGTGTATTGTAACAAAATTTGCAGATGACACAATGATTAGTGGGAAAGCGGATTGTGCAGAGGACACAGAAATGCTACAAAGAGATTTAGATCGGTTAAGCGAATGGGCTAAGGTTTGGCAGATGGAATTCAATGTCGGAATGTGTGAGGTCATCCACCTTGAGAAAAAAAAAACAGTAAAAGGGAATATTATTTGAATGGGGAGAAATTACAACATGCTGCCGTGCAGAGGGACCTGGGGGTCCTTGTGATAAATCCCAAAAAGTTAGTTTGCAGGTGCAGCAGGTAATCAGGAAGGCGAATGGATTATTGGCCTTCATTGTGAGAGGGATAGAGTATAAAAGCAGGGAGGTCCTACTGCATCTGTATAGGATATTGGTAAGGCCGCACCTGCTGTACTGCGTGCAGTTTTGATCACCTTACTTAAGGAAGGATATACTGGCTTTGGAGGGGGTGCAGAGACGATTCACTCGGCTGATTCCAGTGATGAGGGTGTTATCTTATGATGCTAGATTGAGTAGACTGGATCTTTACTCGTTGGAGTTCAGAATGATGAGGGGTGATCTTATAGAAACATTTAAAATAATGAAAGAGATCGACAAGATAGAGGCAGGGAGGTTGTTTCCACTGGTAGTGGAGACTAGAACTAGGGCTCAAAGCCTCAAAATACGGGGGAGCCAATTTAAAACCGAGTGGAGAAGGAATTTCTTCTTCAAGAGGATTGTGAATCTGTGGATTTATCTGCCCAAGGAAACAGTTGAGGCTAGCTCATTGAATGTATTCAAGTCACAGATAGATACATTTATAACCAATAAGGGAATTAAGGGTTGCGAGGAGCGGGCGGGTAAGTGAAGCTGAGTCCACGGGCTGATCAGCCATCATCTTATTGAATGGCGGAGCAGGCTCGAGAGGGCAGATGACCCACTCCTGTTCCTAATTCTTTTGTTATGTTCTTATCTTCTTATGACTTTCAGTCGGTAGGTCATTTCGTTATGTTAAGAAAATTTAAAGTTTACAGATTTTATCAACAAGAAGAGCAATTGGAAACAAATAGGCAGCGTGCAGTGGAGAGAGAGAGATAGAGGGGCGTGGGATCAGGAGATAGAGGGTGAGAGAGAAAGAGAGAGAGAAAGAGAGAGAGAGGGAGAGAAAGAGGAAGAGAGAGATGGAGCAGGAGAGAGAGAGAAAGAGAGAGTGTGAGAGAGAGAGAGAGAGAGAGAGAGAGAGAGAGAGAGAGAGAGAGAGAGTGAGCGAAAGCGAGCCAATTTACCTGTTTTTGAGCAAACACTCCTCTTTCTAAATGTAATTGCTTTGTTTCTGGAGCTACTTCCTCTGCATTGAACACATTTCCGTGTTTCTGGAGTATCTAATTCCTCAGTTTCTGCAGCGCCCAAATCGACAGTTTCTGTAACTCCTATTTCTCAACTTTCTAGATGTAATTACTCTGTTCCTGGAGTTAATACCCCTGTTTCTGGAACTCATGTTTTTTCTCGAGTTACTAATATCGAGATTGTGGATATCATAGAGCATCTGATTCTGGAGGTAACTCCTCTGTTTCTGGTCCTAAATCAACGGTTTCCGGATCTAATATGCTTTTTCTGAGGAAGATTCCTGTGGAGTTATTAATTTCCTTTTTTTGGTGCTCCAAATTGTGCAGTTTATGACGCGCATAATTGTCTTTTTTCCGGGTCTAGTAGTTTGCTGATAGATATGGCTCCGAATTGTCCTGTTTATAGTGCGCTCTCCTAATGACCCGTTAACATGAACAGAAAATTCCCCTTTTCTGGAGGTAACTCTCCTCTTTCTAAACCCAATTGGTCTGTTTCTGCAGATCATTGCTCTGCACTTTGATCATTTCTGTGTTCCTGGAGCTCGCTTCCTCTGTTTCTGCAGCTCCTCATTGCCATGTTTCTGGAGCTAATTCACTATTTCTGGCGATTTTAATTTACCAGTTTCTGAAACCCCAACGTTTCATCTTTCAAGACCTAATTCCACAGTTTCTCGACTTCATTCCCTTGTTTCTGGAGCTAATTACCTTATTTCTTCGCTAATTCCCGTGTTCCTGGAGCTCCTACTTCCCCACTTTCTGTAGCTCCTAATTCCGCTGTTCTTGGGGGCAATTCTCCTGTTTGTGTAGCTAATTCAGCTGTATCTGGAGCTAATATCTTTTTTGCCGGAGAAAATCCCATAGTTTCTCGAGATACTCGTCCCCCTCTTTCTAGAGATTTTTAATTGTTTGCGGAGCAAATTTTTGACCTTTTTCTGAAGCAACTAATTATCGTATTTAAGTGTCTCCTGGTTTTATATATATATATATATCTATATATCTCTGAAATGTCTTGTTGATGGTGCGCTCTCCTAACTCCCCTGCTGCAAGGACCTCCTTCTGGAGCTAACTCTGCTCTTTGTAAACGCAATTCCCTTGTTCCAGGGGCTAATGACCTCGCAACTGTAGCTGAAATGTTCTCTGTTTCTGTAGCACCTGATTCTCTCACTTTCTGTAGCAAATCGCGACATAATTGACCGCTTTCTGGAAGTCCTCATTCTTCTGTTTCAGGTGCACTTAATTACCCAGTGTGTGTTTACTCAAATATTTTTGGAGGTAGTTCCCTGGTTTACGGAATAAAATCTTGTAATTAAGGATATCCCACTCCCTCTGATTCTAAACATATTTTCATTATTCCGGGGTTAGTTTCAATGCTGTTGGAGCTGCTAAATGCCATCGTACGGGAGCTCCCAGTGTGGCTGTTGCTGAAGTTCCTACTGCCCCAGGTTATGCTCGTCTTATTTCCCCTGTTTCTGGAGCTATTCCAGTTGTTTGTGGCGTTCCTAATTCCCCTGTTTCTGGAGCTCAAATTGTGCTGTGTATGAAACACCTAATTGTGCTTTTTATGTTGCTAGCATTTCCCGATATATTTGGCCCCGAATTATTCTGCTTATGGTGCGCTCTCCTAATTCCACTGCTACAGGAATAGCTAGTTTACCTGTTTCATAAGCCAACGTTTCTCTTTCTAAATGTTATTCCTTTGTTTCGAGAACTACTTCCGCTGTGTTAGAAAAATTCCTGTGTTTCTGGAGCTCATAATTCCTCAGTTTCTGCAGCGCTCAATCCGGCAGCTTCTGTAACTCCTAGTGCTCATCTTTCGAGTTCTATTTCGCTTGTTTCTGGAGCTAAAACTCTTTTTCTGAACTAATTCCAGTATTCCTGGAACTCCTAATTCCCCTGTTCCAGGAGCTACTTATCCCTGCTTCTGGAGCTCATCTTTTTCTGCAGCTCCGAATATCACACATTGTGGATCTGCTAATGCATTTGTTTCTGGAGCTCAATCCACTGTTTCTATTGCTAATTCACTGTTTCTGGAGCTACCGATTTTTCTGGGGAAAATTTCTCTGGATCTCCTAATTTCCCTTTTGTCTGGAGATCCAACATGTGCTGTTTATGAAGCACATCATTGTCCTTTTTACGTGTCTAGTATTTTGACGACATATATGGCTCCGAATTGATCTGTTTATGGTGCGCTCTCCTATTTACCCTATAACATGAACAGAAAATTCATCTTTTCTGGAGGTAACTCTCCTCTTTCTAAACGTAATTCCCATGTTTCTGGAGCTAATTGCGCTGTACTGTGATTATTCCTGAGTTCCTGGATCTCGCTTCCCTTATTTCTGCAGTTTCCATTGCCCTGACTCTCCCGCGAATTCCACTCTTTCTGGAGCTGCAAATTTACCAGATCTATAACTCCTACGTTCATCTTTCAAGACTTATTCCACAGTTTCTAGACATAATTCCCCTGTTTCTGGCGAAAATCTCCCGATTCCTGGAGCACCTACTTCCCCTCTTTCTGCGACTCCGAATTTCGCTCCTCCTGCAGGAAATTCTCCTGTTTCTTTGGTAATTCAACTGTTTCTTGTGCTAAAAAAAAGGAGGGAACGAGGAAACAGGTTATTATAGACCGCTTAGCCTGACATCAGTAGTGGAGAAAAAGTTGGAATCAATTATTAAAAACGAAGTAGCAGCACACTTGGAAAGCAGTGACAGGATCGGTCCAGGTCAGCATGGATTTATGAAGTGGAAATCATGCTTGACAAATCAAAGAATTGTTTGAGGTTGTAACTAGTAGAGTGGACAAGGGAGAACCAGTGGATGGTGTATTTGTACTTAGAAAAGGCTTTTGACAATTTCGCACACAAGAGATTGGTGTGCAAATTTAAAGCACGTACTATTGACGTGGATAGAGAACTGGTTGGCAGACAGAAAGCAGAGAGTCGGGATAAACGGGACCTTTTGAGAATATCAGACAGTGAATGGTGGACTGTCGCAGGGCTCACTGCTGCGACCCCAGCTATTTACAATATACATCAATGATCTGGATGAAGGCATTGAGTGTAACATCTCAAATTTTGCAGATGACACTAAGCAGGGTGGCGATGTGAGCTGTGTGGAGGATGCTAAGAGGCTGAAGAGTGATTTGGACAGGTAACGTGAGTGGCCAAATGCATGGCATATGCAGTATAAAGTGGCTAAATGTGAGGTTATCCACTTTGGTGAAAGAAACACGAAGTCACAATATTATCTGAATTGCGACAGATTAGGAAAATAGGAGGTGCGACGAGACCTGTGTGTCATGGTAGTTCAGTTATTGAAAGTTAGCATGCAGATGCAGCCTGCGGTGAAGAAGGCAAATGGAGTGTTGGCCTTCATATCAAGGGGATTTGAGTATAGGAGCAGGGAGGTCTTTCTGCAGATTTACAGGGCTTTGGTGAAGCTTCACCTGAGGTATTGTGTTCAGTTTTGGTCTCCTAACGTGAGGAAAGACGTTCTTGCTATTGAGGGAGTGCAGGGAAGGTTCACCAGACTGATTCCTGGGATGGCAGGACTGATATATGAGGAGAGATATGGATCATCTGAGCATGTGTTCACTGAAGTTTAGAAGGATGAGAGGTGATCTTATATAAACATAAAACATTGTGACGGGACTGGACAGGTTAGATGCAAGAAGAGTGTTCCTGATGTTGGCGAAGTCCAGACCCATGGGACAGAGTCGAAGGATAAGGGGTAAGCCCGTTAGGACTGAGATGAGGAGAACCGTCTTAACTCAGAGAGTTGTTAATCTGTGGAATTCTCTACCGCAGAGAGTTGTTGATGCGAGTTCATTGGATACATTCAAGTGGGAGTTAGATATGAGACTTCTGGTTAAAGGGATCAAGTGGTATTAAGAGAAAAAAGGACAGCGGTACTGCATTGAATGATCAGCCGACCGGCCTACTCCTTCACATATTTTCTATGTTTCTATGTTTCTACTACCTTTTTTTCTGCAAAGATATCCATGGTTTGTGGAAGTCCTAGTTCCCCTGTTTCTGGAGATTCTGAGTTGTTTGTAGAGTCCCAAATTGTCCTTTTTCTGGAGCTCCAAATTGCACTGTTGATGAAGCACCTAATTGTCCTATTTAAGTGTCTAATAGTTTTATATATATATGTATATGTACAAAATGTCCAGTTTATGGTGCACTTTCCTAATTCCCCTGCTGCTAATTCACCTATTTCTAGAGCTAATTCTTCTCTTTCTAAACATAATTCCCCTGTTTCTGGAGCCAAAACTCTAGTCTCCGATCTAATTCCAGTATTCCTGGAATTCCTAATTCCCCTCTCTGCAGCTCCTGATTCCCATGTTCCCGGAGATAATTTCCCTGTTTCTGGAGCTCATATTTTTTCTGGAGTTCATAATATCCAAAATTGTGGATCTCCTAATGCATCCTTTTCTGGAGGTAGCTCCCATGTTTCTGTTGTTAATTCAACGGTTTCTGAAGCTAATATATTTTTTTGTCTGGGGAAAGTTCCTGTGGAGCTCTTAATTCTTTCTGGAGCTCCAAATTTCGCAGTTTATCAAGCACATAATTGTCCTTTCTACATTTCTTGTAGTTTGCCGATATATATGGCTCCAAATTGCCCTGTTTATGGTGCGCTCTCCTAATGACCCTGCAACATGAATAGAAAATTCACCATTGCTGGAGGTAACTATGCTCTTTCTAAACGTAATTCCCCTGTTTCTGTAGCTAATTGCGCTGTACTGTGATTATTACTGTGTTCTTCGAGGTCTCTTCCATGCTTCTGCAGCTGCCCATTGCCCTGTTTCTGGAGCAAATTAATCTGTACATTGATTATGAGAAGGGGGATGAGATGATGAGAAGAGAAGTTGAGAAAGGGATTTAATAATGGGAAATGTGGAAATGGCTGAGATCTTAAGCAATTATGTTGCTTAGGTCTTCACAGTGGAAGACACAAGAAGCATGCCAAACATTGCTGGTCACAGGAATGTGGGAAAGGAGGACCTTTGAGACAATCTCTATCACTAGGGGGATAGTGCTGGACAGGCTAATGCGACTCAAGGTAGACAAGACCCCTGGTCCTGATGTAATGCATCCCAGGGTATTAAACAAATGGCTAAAGTTATAGCAGATGCATTCATCATAATCTACCAATATTCTCTGGACTCTGGGGAGGTACCAGCGGATTTGAAAGCAGCTAATGCAACGCCTCTGTTTATAAAAGGGGGCAGACAAAAGGCAGGTAACTATAGGCCGGTTAGTTTAACGTCTATAGTGTGGAAAATGCTTCAAACTATCATTAAGGAAGATATAGCGGGACATCTAGACAGGAATAGTGCAATCAAGCAGGCGCAGCATGGATTCATGAAGGGGAAATCACGTTTAACTAATTTATTGGAATTCTTTGAGGGTATAACGAACATGGTGGATAGAGGTGTACCGACGGATGTGTTGCATTTAGATTTCCAAAAGCTATTCGATAACGTGCCACACAAAATATTACTGCAGAAGATAAAGGTACGCGGAGTCAGAGGAAATGTATTAGCATGAATCGGGAATTGGGTGGCTAACATAAAGCAGAGAGTCGGAATAAATGGGTCCTTTTCGGATTGGAAATCGGTGGTTAGTGGTGTGCCACTGGGATCGGTGCTGCGACCACAACTGTTTACAATATACATAGAAGACCTGGCAGAGGGGACAGAGTGTAGTGTAAACAATTTGCAGATGACACAAAGATTAGTGGGAAAGCGGGTTGTGTAGAGGACACAGAAAGGCTGCAAAGAGATTTAGATCAGTTAAGCGAATGGGCTAAGGTTAGGCAGATGAAATACAATGTCGGAAAATGTGAGGTCCACACACAACTAAACCAGAAACACAGCAACAAAATAAACGTGCAAAAAAACACACCCAAACCTATAAGTCCTTCGCACGCAAAACATCCTTGACCAAACCGGCCGCTACTGTCCCTGACCGAAGGGTCCCCGTATCGGGCTCTTCTAGCACTGTCCGAAGCGGCCCCGTACCGGTCGCTACTATCCCGGACCAAAGCAGTCTGCAACGGATTCGGGGAACGCATAGCCGTCCGAAGGGCCTCCGCGACGACATGCCAACAGGATCCGAGGAAGTGGAACCGGCTGAAGGGACTCCGAGGCCGCCGCTCAATCCACCGAAGTGAATCCGAGGCCGGCGCTGACTCGACGGAAGGGACCGAAGAGGTGGCGTCGTCTTACACGCCCAACCAACCTTTATTAATGTTTAAACGTTTAGCCAACTTTTAAACTTAATAAACAATCTGGGAGACCTTTTGAAGCTTAGAGTTTAGATTCTCAATCGAAATAATATTAAATAGCTATTATTAATCCACATCTTTGACTTTTAACAACTTTTAGAAACTTTATAAATTGGGGAAAATTTTTTAATCTATTATTGATTTACATCTTCGACTTTTAACAACACTTAGAAACGTTTTAAAACTTTTCAACAACCGTTAGAGTCTCTTGAAATAAATTGGTAATCTTTATCAAATTTTAATTTTTATAATAACTTTGGAAGTCAACTTCCTAATGCCGGCCCCCTAACCTAGCCTCGGAGAATCTACCTTCAATGGCGCTATCCGGCGCTAGGCTGGCGGCCAACACTTAGCTCGAGGCAATTAGCTTTATAGAGCTGTGCCTCGGCTTCAGTAGCCTTGGACCCTCTTGCCACTGGACTAAGACCTTAATCTAAGCCCGTGTGGTTGCGGGTGTGCAGCGGCCACCCACCTTAAAAAAACCCACGCACACTCATCTTCCACTTCGTCAGTATGAAGTTTTGGACATCGAACTTCAGGTCCCTCAAAGACAATCCTCACAGCATCTGGTCGGTATGCCGCGCAACCTTAGTTGCCCGGGCACTCAGACGTTTTCACTTTGACATCGCCGCCCTAAGCGAGACGTAGTGGGCAGGGGAAGGGCAGTTCAAGGAAAATGGTCGAGGTCACACCTTACTTTGAAAGGAAAACCAGAGGCAGAACGCAGCCTTCAATGAGTCGGCTTTGCCTTCAAGAATGTGCTGGTCGACCGCCTCAAAGATTCCACCTGTGGGGTTAACGAATGCCACATGACTCTCCGTAGCATCCTATATCGGAGCCAATGTGCCACAGTCATCAGTGCGTAGGCCTCTACCCTCGATGCAATCGATGAGGCTAAAGAGGGATTTTATACCAAACTCAAGACATCCTTGTCCCACGTCCACACGGGCGACAAATTGATCTTCCTGGGTGATTTTAATGCCAGGCTTGGGAAAGTCACAGTCCTCAGGGGAGGCGTGATTTGCAGAGAGGGGAAGCCAACTTCAGTGATACCCTACTCCTGACAAAATGTCTAGAACATGGACTCCTCATCACCAACATCCTATTCCACCTGAGGGATAAAACCAAGTCATCGTGTGAACACACTCGCTCCAAACAGTTGCACCTGCTTGACTATGTCATCGTCCAAGCCAGGGATTGCAAGGATGTGCGCATCACCCGCGTCATGACAGGAGCTGACGACTACTGGACGGCCCATCGCCTAATCAGATCAATCATCATCATTAACATTGCCCTAAAACAGAGGAGACAATAGAAGCAGTTCCACAAAATGTTAATGCACTGTCACTGAGAGAGCAATCTAAGAGTGCCATATACAGTCAGCCCCTCACAGCCTTGATTATCCTGAGATGCCGAATCCCCATAGCGCTTGGTCTGCATTCGAGACCTCTATAACAAGTGCCTGTGAAGAGACATTTCGTCACTCAACCAGAAAACACCAGAACTGATTTGCTTAAAATGATCAGGAGTTCGAAGAACTAATAAATCGCAACCGCAAACCATTTCTGAGCATCAAGCAACAGCCCAACTCGAGAGCTGAAAAATCACATTACAGACGGCTCAATGCTCAGGACCAACAAAAAGCCCAGGCCGTAAGAACAAGTGGTGGATGGAGAAAGCACAGGAGACACGACAACTGGTCGACAGCCACGATATGCCAGGATTCGTCACTGCAGTCAAGGCCACCTACGGTCTGAACTGCGAAGGACCCACGCCACTCCTGACCAAGAACATGAAAACAGTCATGAAGGACACCGACGTTGTCAGGGCCCGATGGAAGGAACACTTTGAAGATCTCCTCAATCGATGGAATGGAATTAACTTAAGAGCCAGTGGGGAACATTTAACCGATGCCGCCTCCAGGCCAGGTCCAAGATCACCCTAACTCTGTCATTGAGTTTCATTATGCGGACGATGCCTGCCTCTGTGCACATTCAGAAGCTAAACTCCAGGATATAGTCATTGTATTCACTGAAGCAAATGAAAGAATGGGCATTACGCTTAACATCCGTAAGACAAAGGTCCTTCACCAGCCTGTTATTGCCACACAACACTGCCCTCCAATCATCAGGATACTATGCGTGGCCCTGGACAACGTGCACCATTTCCCATATGTCGGAAACCTTTTATTAACAAAGGCAGACATTGATGCGGAGATTCAGCATTGCCTCCAGAGCACCAGCCCAGCCTTTTGCCATCTGCGGAAAAAGTGTTTGAAGACCAGGCACTCAAATCTACCACCAAACTCATGTTCTACAGGACTGTAGTAAAATCTGCCCTTCTGTATGGACGATGTACAGAAGGCACCTCAAGTCGCGGAAGATATTTCACAAACATGTATCCGCAAGCTCTTGCAAAGCTCCTGGGAAGAAATGCGCACCAACATCAGCGTCCTCGACCAGGCTAACATCCCCAGTAATGCTGCACTGACCACACTCGATCAGCTTCGCTGGGCAGGCCACATAGTACTCATGTCAGATACGAGACTCCTTCAGCAAATGCTTTATGCTGAGCTCCTTCATGGTAAACCGACCAAAGAAGGACAGTGGAAATGTTATAAGGACACCCTCCAAACCACCCTGGTAAATTGCGACATCGCCACTGACACATGGGAGACTTTGGCCGCAGACAGCCCGAGTTGCAGAAAGTCGATCCGGGAAGGCGTTGCGCTCTTTGAGTCTCGTTGCAAGGGGGATGAAGTGGTCAGGCACAGGAAGCGGAAGGAGTGCGCGGCAAACCAGCCATACCGACCCCTTCCCCCGACGAATGTCTGTCCCACCTCTAACAGGGTGTGTAGCTCCCGTATCGGACGTTTCAGACATTAAAGAAGTCACTTTGGGAGTAGAAGCAAGTCATTCTCGATTCCGGGGTACTGCCTATCATGATGATGATCCTTACCAACGGATCCGTTACAGATCCAATCTGCGTCTGGATCGGGGTTAAACAGGGCTGCGTTATTGCTCCAACCTTCTTCTCAATCTTCCTCGCCGCCATGCTCCACCTCACAATCAACAAGCTACCCGCTTAAGTGGAACTAAACTACAGATCCAGTGGGAAGCTGTTAAACCTACGCCACCTCCAGGCCAGATCCAAGATCACCGCAACCTCTGTTATTGAGCTGCAGTATGCGTAAGACGCCTGCGTTTGTGCACATTCAGAGGCTGAACTCCAGGATATAGTCAATTTATTCACTGAGCATATGAAAACATGGGCCTTACACTTAACATCCGTAAGACAAAGTTCCTGCACCAGCATGTCACCAACGCACAGCACTGTCTTCCAGGTATGAAGAACCACGGCGCAGCCGTGGAGAACGTGGATCAGTTCCCATATCTCGTGAGCCTCTTATCAACAAAGGCAAACATTGATGGGAGATTCAGCATCGCCTCCTGTGCAGCAGCGCAGCCTTCGACCGTCTGAGGGAAGGTTTGTTGAAGGCCAGGCCCTCAAATCTACCAAGACACTCATGGTCTGAAGGGCTGTAGTAATATCAACCTTCCAGTATGGATCTGAGGCATGGACGATGTATAGGTTGCACCTCAACTCGCTGGAGATATATCACCAACGATGTCTCCACAAGATCCAGCAAATCCCCTGGGAGGGCAGGCGCTCGAAGATTATTGACCTCGACCAGGCCAACATCCCCTTGTATTGAAGCATAGACTACACTCGATCAGCTTCGCTGGGCAGGCCAGATAGTACGCATGTCAGATACTAGGCTCCCGAAGCAAATGCTTTATGCGGAGCTCCTTCATGGTATACGTGCCAAAGGAGGACAGAGGAAACGTTATAAGGACACCCTCAAAGCTTCGCTAGTAAAGTGTGACTTCACTGCTGACATTTGGGAGATACTGGACGCTAATTGCCCGAGGTGGAATAAGTTCATCCGGGAGGGCACTGAGCTCTTCGAGTCTCAACGCAAGGATCAGGAAGAGCCCAAACACAGGCAGCGGAAGGAGCGTGCGGCAACCCAACCCCACTGAACACTTCCCTCGATGAATATCTGTCCCACCTGTAACAGGGTCTGTGGCTCTCGTATCGGACTGTTCTGCCAAAAAAGAGCTCCCTCCTGCAGTGGAAGCAAGTCCTCCTCGATTCCGAAAGACTGCCTATGTTTGATTGATTGAGATCAATCTGAGGCATTGCGCTATAATTACAATATCCTAGCTCACTTCTGCAATAAAGTCTGCACAGGTCTGATTAGTACTTAGATTGGAGTCTTAATATCGGGTGTACTAGGCTTTTCCTATTAGTCGAGTTTGTCATTGCCTTCATTCAGCACTCCATTTGCTGTTCATTCTTGCCCTTTCCACAACCCTCTCTCTCTCTCTCTCGCTCTCTAATAGGTACAGATCTGATGTGTACTTAGCAATGAAGGCTCGGGCTTGTATTGTGTGTGTGTTAGCGAGAGCTGGCTCGAAGAGAGGTAGAACAGAAGATGATAAGGCAGGAAAAAAGCAATGCATAAGATACAAATGCTTCAGAGCTGTTTGATCGCATTTACCTGTTTTATAGCATTCATGTATCTGCTGACAGAAAGCTATAAGCAGCTATCTGTGGCTCTCTAAGTAAAGAGAGAGCCAGCGGTTAAATATGTACAGCCATACTAGTATGAAAACGCCTAATCTCGTCGGATCTCGGATACGATTCAGAGTAAGGCCTGGTTAGACTTGGATGGGAGACTGCCTGGGAATACCAAGTGCAGTAGGATTTTACTGCCGCCACAGGCCGCTCATGGTTCTGCACACACACTGACGTTAATCCATCAACAACCTTTTTGCTGCACTCTCTCTCACTTTCCTTTCACCACTTCTTTCCTGTACATTCTCCTGCTGCTACACAAATGGAAGGAGGTCGACGCAGGGGGCGAAAGAACGCAGAAGAACAAAATAAGATTGCAAAAAACAAGATGTTGGCGGAGGGGCACCAGGACGCAGCAGCTGAGAGGAGAGACAAAATGCATCGAAAACTGGGAGGGACAAAAAGCAACAGAACAAAGAATAGTGTTGGAAGTGCAGCAATTCAATGCAGGAAAAAAAGCAAAGCCAACTAGCATGCTGCCGGAATGCATGTGTGTTAATGTGATGCAATTTACAACTGAGATTGACGAGTAGCAGTCGCCACTTGCCAGGTGGGGTTATGAAATGTGGCTATAATGGAGATCTGGATCAAAAATGGGTCGGATTGGAAATTAAACAATCTTGGCGATTTGGGGGCGGTGGAAGCTTTTTATTGGGAAGAGTGATTTGGGGATGGGAAATATGGGGGTGGGAGCGATTTGAGGGACGAGAGATATTGAGTTTGGCGAGCGTGAGATTTGGGGGTGAGTGAGTGAATGATGTGGGCGCGAGTGAGGGAAGGGTGAAGGTCATACAGATTTGAAGCTTGAGGCAAGGCAATGAAAGTGGTAGGGCTTGTAGTCTGTTTGTCTGGAGGTGATGGAAGGCAAATGGCGAAATCAAAATTGAGTGTGGATTACTTGCATGAATGCACAGACTGAGAAAAAGAAACGAAGAACAGCCGTATGCCTGTTTAAGTAAAGAGCAAGCAAACTGCTGCTATTTATGGCTGCACTAGTCTAAAAACGCCCAAACTCGTCTGATTTTAGAAGTTAACCAGAGTCAGGCCTGGTTAGTATATGGAAGGGAGACCGCCGAGCAATGCCCGTTGCCAGGTGCTTTTGCTGCCGCCACAGGCCGCACATGGTTCTGCACACACATTGCCACTAATCCATCAACAACCTTTTTGCTGCTCTCTCTCTCACATTTCTTACAACATTTCTCTCCTGCACATTCTCCTGCTGCTACACAAATGCAAGGGTGTCGAGACAGATGGCAAATGAACGCAGAACAACAAAATAAAATAGCAAAAATAGCAAATAACAATGGCTCGAAGAGAGATAGAAAATAAGGTAGCAAAGCAGGTAAATTAAAAGGAAAGTAGTACTAAAAGGAAAAAAAACAGCTTCAGAGCTGTTTGATAGCATTCATGTATGAACTGACAGAAAGCAATAAGCTGCTGTCTGTTGCTCATCGAGTAAAGATAACACCAGCTCTTATATAACTACGGCCATACCAGTCTGAAAAAGTCTGATATCGGATATGAAGCAGAGTAAGGCCTGGTTACTACTTGGAAGGGAGAACAACTGAGAATACCAAGTGCTGTAGATTTTTTCTGCCACCTCAGCCTGCTTGCAATATTCACACAGCCGTCAACCAATCAACAAGTTTTTCGATTCTCCCTCGTGCATTCAGTTTCTCTCTCACATTCTCCCTTAATTTTTCCAAATCTTTGCTGCTCATTCTCCTGCTGCCATAGAAAGTCAAGTTTGTCCACACACAACCAAAGAAAAATACAGCAAAAAAGTAACCGAGCAAAATATTGTGTATGGAGAAAGAGTCAGAGTGAACACTGAGCTCGAAGTAAAGTATGACCTTATTATTTTATTGCAGGTCTCCAGAGTGCCTCTCCAATCAGTGAAACCGTTCTAAATACCAGTGCTCCCAAGAGATTATGCGTTCGCTTCGGACTCTGGGGAAGGAAGCCTCTGTTGGTTGTACAGAGTCAATACAAGTCCACCTTTCTAACAACATTCCCCACCAAAGTTAATAGTGTAACTATTTACAATGTGAGTTGATCTGGGCCTTTATTGCCCTGGTTGATTGTCTCGATGTGATAGCTAGTGTTGTTGAATCATTTGTTGGGCCCTCGCTGGGCTGCTGTGCAGCTGGCCTTCCTGGGATTCCTGGTGGGTTGCTAATTGCAGGGCTGCTATTTATGATGGTTTCTGCTTCGTGGTCTGGCGTGGTGTCGGTTGGCACTGGTGTGTGCGCTTGGGAATCAGAAAAGGTAAGGTCTATCTTGGGTTGCTCAGGGTGGTCCATTAATCTGAGTTTGACTTGGTCCAAGTGTATCCAGTGAATGAGTCCATTTGAAGGTTTGACCCGACACACCCAGGTCCCCTCTGTGGGCACAACAGTGCCGGGAAGCCACTTTGGAACTTGTCCATGATTTAATACAAATACAGTATAATTGACTTCAATCTCGCGTGACACATTCACGCTATCATTGAATGCACTTTGTTGAAGCCACCTGCTCTCTACCTGTTCATGCAGATCAGGGTGAACTAACGAGAGCCTTGACTTAAGTGCTCTTTTCATGAGCAGTTCAGCTGGTGGTATCCCAGTGATTGGTCTTGTGCGGTAGCTAAGCAGAACTCGGGATAGGCGAGTTTCCAGTGAGCCTTCAGTTACGTGCTTCAAGCCTTGCTTGATGGTTTGCACTGCTCTCTCTGCCTGACCATTGGGCAATGGTTTCAACGGGACAGATGTGACATGTTTGATCCCCTTACGGTTCATGAATTCGTTGAACTCAGCACTAGTAATACACGGCCCGTTTTCGCTCACCAGGACATCGGGTAAGTCGTGTGTGGCAAACATGGCGACCAGGATTTCAGTTGTAGCAGTGGACGTGCTAGCTGACATTATCTCACATTGAATCCACTTGGGGTACGCGTCTACAAGCACAAGCAATATTTTACCCAAGAACAGGGCTGCATAGTCGATGTATACCCTAGACCACGGTTTGGAGGGCCACAGCCGTAAACTTAGCGGCTCTCCCTGGGTACATTGCTAAACTGCGAGCATGTATTACATCTGGGAATGCAGGACTCTAATTCTGCATCGATGCCGGGCCACCATAGATGGGATCTGGCTATCGCTTTCATCATTCTGATGCCTGGGTGTGCACTGTGGAGCTCGTTGATTAAGGTGTCTCTGCCCTTCTTGTGCACCACTACTCGATTGCCCCAAAGAAGGCAGTCTGCATGTATAGATATTATATGTTTGCGCCGCTGGAACGGCTTTATCTCTTCCTGCATTTCCACTGCGACACTGGACTAGCTCCCGTGAAGCAGACAGCTTTACACTGGAAATAATAAGATGTCCTGGCTTGACAAGGTTTTGGTCTGGCGGGCAATGACGGGTGATTGCTCACTCTCAACTGCTTCCATCACCTTAGCTGGATCTGCGGGCTGCGCCATTTCCACCCCCGTGGCGTGCAATGGCATCCTACTGAGAGCATCGGCGGCTTTTCTTTGCCTGGCCTGTGGTGTATGGCCTAGTTGTATGCGGACAAGATGAGCACCCATCTCTGGATGCGGGCCAATGCGTTGGTATTTATCCCTTTACTATCAGAAAACAGTGATAAAAGTGCCTTATGATCCGTTTCCAATTCGAATTTTAGCCCTAACACGTATAGATGCATTTGATTGACCCCATGGACACACGCTAACGCTTCTTTTTCAATCAAGCTGCAGGCTGTCTCGGCCTTAGACAGATCCTGGATGCATAAGCAACCAGTTTCAGGTTCCCGAAGTCATTAGTTTGTTACAATACACACCCGACGCCATATGACGACGTATCACATGCCAGTGCCAAACGCTTACATGGATCATACAACACAAGCAATTTGTTTCAGCATAACAATTTTCTCGTTTATACAACGGCATTTTCTTGGCTTTTGCCGCAAACCTATTCGCATCCTTTTCATAGAAAGACATGTAGTGGTTCTAGCAGGGTGTTCCGTCCCGGTATGAAGTTACCAAAGTAGTTCAAGCGTCCCAGAAACGACCGCAGCTCCGTCACGTTCTGTGGCATGCCTGCCTTATCGAGTGCTTCAGTTTTCACGTTGGTGGGCCTGATGCCATCTACCGCAATCCTCCTTCCCATGAACTCCACTTCAGGCGCCATGAAAACGCACTTCGAGCATTTTAACGTGAGCCCCACGCGTTTGAGTCAACTACGAACCTCCTCCATGTTCTGCAGCTGGTTGGCTGCGTTCCGACCTGTGAACAAGGTGTCGTCCTGGAAGACCACGGTGTGTGGGACCGACTTCAGTAAACATTACATTTTTCTCTAGAATATCGCCACCGCTGATCGAATTACAAACGGGCATCTGGTATAAAGAAAAATACCTTTGTCCTTGTCGATGCTGGTGAGGGCATTCGATGATTCCTCCAATTCCTGCGTCGTGTCGGCTGAACTCAGATCCAGCTTCGTGAACGTCTTTCTTCCTACCAGCATTTCAAAAAGGTTGTCAGACTTTCAGAGTGGGTATTGGTCCTGCAGGGAAAAACGTTTGATTATTAATTTGTAATCGCCGACAATTGTGACGGTGCCATCTTCCTTGAGAACTTGGACAGTAGGACTGGCCCACTCGCTTAACTCGATCGGTGAAATGCAGCCGCTCCAGCTCGATCTCTGCCCTTTCTCTCATCATGTACGGTACGGTTCTCGCCTTGTGATGGATGGGTCGCGCCTACAGAATTAGGTGGATCTACACTTTTGCTCCTTGGAATTTGCCGATGTCTGGTTCGAACAGCGAAGGAAATTTGTTTAAGACCTGGGCAGGACCGGATCCAATATCCTCGGGGGAGTGTTTGCCAGTGCTGTTGGGGAGGAGTTACACTAATATGACAGGGGCATGGGAACCTCTGCAGCGAGACAGAGGGAAGTAGAATGGGGGAAGAAGCAAAAGAGAGAAAGAGGAAAAGTAAAAGTGGAGGGCAGAGAAACCTAAGGCAAAAAGCAAAAAGGGCCACATTACAGCAAAATTCTAAAGGGGAAAAGTGTGTTTGAAAGACAAGCCTGAAGGCTCTGTGCCTCAATGCAAGGAGTATTCGGAATAAGGTGGACGAATTAACTGCACAGATAACAGTTAACGGGTATGATGTAATTGGTATCACGGAGATGTGGCTCCAGGGTGACTAAGGCTAGGAACTCAACATCCAGGGGTATTCAACATTTAGGAAGGATAGACAGAAAGGAAAAGGTGGCGGGGTGGCATTGCTGGCTAAAGAGAAAATAAATGCAATAGTAAGAAAGGACATTAGCTTGGATGCTGTGGAATCATTATGGTGGAGCTGCAGAATACCAAGGGGCAGAAAACGCTAGTGGGAGCTGTGTACAGACCACCAAACAGTAGTAGTAAGGTTGGGGACAGCTAAAAACAAAAAATAAGGGATGCATGCAATAAAGGTACAGCAGTAATCATGGGTGACTTTAATCTACATATTGATTGGGCTAACCAAACTGGTAGCAATGCGGTGGAGAAGGATTTCCCGGAGGGTATTAAGGATGGTTTTCTCGACCAATATGTGGAGAAACCAACCAGTGAGCTGGCCATCCAAGACTGGGTGATGTGTAATGAAAAAGGACTAATTAGCAATCTTGTTGTGCAAGACCACTTGGGGAAGAGTGACCATAACATGGTAGAGTTCTTTATTAGGATGGAGAGTGAAACAGTTAATTCAGAAACTAGGGTCCTGAACTTAAGGAAAGGTAACTTCGGTGGTTGGAGGCGTGAATTGGATCGAGTAGACTGGCAAATTATACTTAAAGGGTTGACGGTGGATAGGCAATGGCAACCATTTGAAGATCACATGTTTGAACTTCAGCAATTGTACATCCCTGTCTGGAGTAAAAATAAAACGGGGAAGCTGGCTCAATCGTGGCTAACAAGGATAGTATTAAATACAAGGAAGAGGCATATAAATTGGTCAGAAATAGCAGCAAACCTGAGGACTGGGAGAAATTTAGAATTCAGCAGAGGAGGACAAAGGGTTTAATTAAGAGGGGGGAAATAGAGTACGAAAAGAAGCTTGCCGGGCACATAAAAACTGACTGCAAAAGCTTCCACAGATATGTGAAGAGAAAAAGATTCGTGAAGACAAATGTAGTAGCCTTGTAGTCGGATTCAGGTGAATTTATAAAGGGGAACAAAGAAATAGCAGACCAATTGAACAAATACTTTGGTTCTGTATTCACGAAGGAAGACACAAATAAACTTCCGAAAGTATTAGGGGACCGAGAGTCTAGTGAGAAGGAGGAACTGAAGGATATCCTTATTTGGCGGTAAATTGTGATGGCGAAATTGATGGGATTGAAGGCCGATAAATCCCCGAGGCCTGATAGTCTACATCCTAGAGTCCTTAAGGAAGTGGCCCTTGAAATTGTAGATTCATTGGTGATCATTTTCCAACAGGCTATCGACTCGGGATCAGTTCCTATGGACTGGAGGGTAGCTAATGTAACACCACTATTCAAAAAGGGAGCGAGAGAGAAAGCGGTTAATTATAGACCGGTTAGCTCAACATCAAGTGTGGGAAAAATGTTGGAATCAATTATTAAGAATGAAATAGCAGCGCATTTGGTAAGCAGTGACAGCATCGGTCCAAGTCAGCATGGATTCATGAAGGGGAAATCATGCTTGAGAAATCTTCTGGAATTTTTGAGGATGTAACCAGGAGAGTGGACAAGGACGAACTAGTGGATGTGTTGTATTTGGACTTTCAAAAGGCTTTCGACAAGGTCCCACACAAGAGATTGCTGTGCAAAATCAAAGCAGATGGCATTGGGGCTAATATATTAACGTGGATAGAGAACTGGTTAGCAGACCGGAAGCAGAGATTCAAGATAAACGGGTCCTTTTCAGAATGGCAGGCAGTGACTAGTGGAGTACCACAGGCCTCAGTGCTGGGACCCCAGCTCTTTACAATATACATCAATGATTTGGATGAAGGAATTGAGTGTAATATCTCCAAGTTTACAGATGACACTAAACTGGGTGGCGGTGTGAGCTACGAAGGGGACGCTAAGAGGCTGCAGGGTGACTTAGACAGGTTAGGTTTCTGGGCAAATGCATGGCAGATGCAGTATCATGTGGATAAATGTGAGGTTATCTACTTTGCAGGCAAAAACGCGAATACAGAATATTATCTGAATGATGGCAGATTAGGAAAAGGGGAGGTGCAACGAGATCTGAGTCTCATGGTTCATCAGTCATTGAAAGTTGGCATACAGATGCAGCAGGCGGTAAAGAAGGCAAATGATATGTTGGCCTTCATAGCTAGGGGATTTGAGTATAGGAACAGGGAGGTCTTACTGCAGTTGTACAGGGCATTGGTGAGGCCTCACCTGGAATATTGTGTTCGATTTTGATCTGCTAATCTGAGGAAGGACGTTCTTGCTATTGAGGGAGTGCAGCGAAAGTTCACCATACTGATTCCCGGGATGGCTGGACTGACATGTGAGGAGAGACTGGATCAACTAGGCCTTTATACGTTGGAGTTTAGAAGGATGAGAGGGAGTCTCATAGAAATATACAAGATTCTGACGGAACGGGACAGGTTAGATGCGGGTAAATTGTTCCTGATGTTGGGGAAGTCCAGAACGAGGCGACACAGTCTGAGGATAAGGGGTAGGCCATTTAGAACTGAGATGAGGAGAACCTTCTTCACTCAGAGAGTTGTTAAACTGTGGAATTCCCTGCCGCAGAGAGTTGTTGATGCCAGTTCATTGGATATATTCAAAAGGGAGTTAGATGTGGCCCTTACGGCTAAAGGGCTCAAAGGATATTGAGAGAAAGCAGGAAAGGGATACTGAGGGAATGTTCAGCCATGATTTTATCGAATGGTGATGCGGGCTCAAAGGGCCGAATTGCCTACTCCTGCACCTATTTTCTATGTCCCCGTGTCCCCATTTGCGCATGTCCCCGTGTCCTCCTGTCCCCATGTCCCCACATTGTCCCCATGTCCCCATGTCCTCATGTCCCCATGTCTCCATGTCGCCGTGTCCCGCTGTCTCCATGTCCCCATGTCCCCATGTCTCCGTGACCCCGTGTCCCCATGTCCCCATGTCCCCGTGACCCCGCATCCCCATATGTCCCTATGTCACCAGGGTGTCCTCATATCACAAGGTCCCCACAGAGTCCCCATGTCCCCATGTCCCCCTGTCCCCCTGACCCCATGTCCCCAAGACCCATATCCCTGTGTCCCCATGTTTCCATATCCCTGTGTTTCCATGTCCCCATGTCTCCATATCTATGTGTTCCCGTGTCCCCATATCTCTGTGTCCCCATGTCCCCATCTCCCCATATCTATGTGTTCCCGTGTCCCCATATCTCTGTGTCCCCATGTCCCCATGTCTGCGTATACCTGTGTCCCCGTGTCCCCATACCCCTGTGTCCCATGTCCCCTTTTCTCTGTGTACCCATGTCCCCATCTCCCCATATCAATGTGTTCCCGTGTCACCATATCTCTGTGGCCCCATGTCCCCATGTCTGCGTATCCCTGTGTCCGCATGTCCCCATATCCCTGTGTTCCCGTGTCCCCATATCCCTCTGTCCCCATGTTTCCATATCCCTTTGTCTCCATGTCCCCATGTCCCCATATCCCTGTGTTCCCGTGTCCCCATATCCCTCTGTCCCCATGTTTCCATATCCCTTTGTCTCCATGTCCCCATGTCCCCATATCCCTCTGTCCCCATGTTTCCATATCCCTTTGTCCCCATGTCTCCATGTCACCATGTTCCCATGTCACCATGTCCCCATGTCCCCATGTCCCCATGTCCCCGTGTCCCCATGTCTCCATTTCCCCGTGTCACCGTGTCCCCATGTCTCCATGTCCCCGTGTCCCCGTGTCCCCATATCCCCATGTCCCCGTGACCCCATGTCCCCGTGTCCCCGTGTCCTCGTGTCCACGTGTCCCCATATCCCCATGTCCCCGTGTCCTCATGTACCTGTGTCCCCATGTCCCCATGTCCCCGTGTCCCCATGTTCCATGTCCCCGTGTCTACATGTTCCCATGTCCCCGTGACCCCATGTCTCCATGTCCCCGTGTCCCCGTGTCCCCGTGTCCCCGTGTCCCCGTGTCACCATATCCCCATGTCCCCATACCCGCATGTCGCCATATCCCCATGTCCCCATATCCCCATGTCCCCATATCCCCATGTCCCCATATCCTCATGTCCCCATATCCCCATGTCCCCGTGTCCCCGTGTCCCCATATCCCCATGTCCCCATATCCCCATGTCCTATTATCCCTATGTCCCCATATCCCCATGTCCCCATATCCCTGTGTTCCTCTGTCCCCATGTCTCCATATCCCCATGTCCACTTATACCCATGTCCCCATATCCCTGTGTTCCTCTGTCACCATGTCTCCATATCCCTGTGTTCCTCTGTCCCCATGTCTCCATATCCCGGTGTCCCCATATTCCCGTGTCCCCATGTCCCCATATCCCTGTGTTCCTCTGTCCCCATGTCTCCATATCCCCGTGTCCCCATTTCCCCATATCCCTTTTTCCCATGTCCACATATTCCTGTGTCCCAATATCCCCCTGTCCCCATATCCTCGTGTCCCCATATACCTGTATCCCCAAGTCCCCATGTCCCCATATCCCCGTGTCCCCATATCCCCGTGTCCCCAAGTCCCCATGTCCCCAAGTCCCCATGTCCCCAAGTCCCCATGGCCCCATTTGACCATGTCCACATATCCCCGTGTCCCCAAGCCGCCATGTCCCCAAGTCCACATGTCCCCATGTCCCCATATGCCCATTTTCCCATGTCCCCATATCCCCATGTCCCCATGACCACATGTCCCCATATCCCCATATTCCCATTTGCCCATGTCCCCATGTCCCCATGTCCCCAAATCCCCATTTGCCCATGTTCCCATGTCCCCATGTCCCCATATCCCCATGTCCCCATATCCCCATTTGCCAATGTCCCCATATCCCAATGTCCCCATATCCCCATGTGCCTATGTTCCCATGTCCCCATATCCCCATGTCCCCATATCCCCATGTCCCCATGTCCCCATATCCCCATGTCCCCAAATCCCCATGTCCCCATGTCCCCATGTCCCCATGTCTCCATGTCCCCATTACCCCATATCCACATATCCCCATTTGCCCATGTCCCCATATCCCAATATACCCATATCCCCATGTCCCCATATCCCCATATCCCTATATCCCCATATCCCCTTGTCCCCATGTCCCCATGTCCCCATGTCACTAATTCCCCATATCCCCATATCCCCATATCCCCATATCCCGATGTCCCCATGTCCCCATGTCCCCATGTCCTCATATCCCTATGTCCCCATATCCCCATGTCCCCATGTCCTCATATCCCCATGTCCCCATGTCCCCATGTTCCCATGGCCCCATATCCCCATGTCCCCATATCCCCATATTCGCATGTCCCCATATCCCCATGTCCCCATGTCCCGATGCCCCCATGTCCCCATGTCCCCATGTCCCCAAATCCCCATATCCCCATATCCCCATATCCCCATATCCCGATGACCCAATGTCCCCATGTCCCCATGTCCTCATATCCCCATGTCCCCATGTCCCCATGTCCCCATGTCCCCATATCCCCATGTCCCCATATCCCCATTTGCCAATGTCCCCATATCCCCATGTTCGCATGTCCCCATATCCCCATGTCCCCATGTCCCCATGTCCCCATATCCCCATGTCCCCATATCCCCATGTCCCCATATCCCCATATTCGCATGTCCCCATATCCCCATGTCCCCATGTCCCGAAGCCCCCATGTCCCCATGTCCCCATGTCCCCAAATCCCCATATCCCCATATCCCCATATCCCCATATCCCGATGTCCCCAAGTCCCCATCTCCCCATGTCCACATATCCCCATGTTACAATGTCCCCATTTCCCCATGTCCATTTAACCCCATGTCCTCATACCCCCATTTGCCAATGTCCCCATATCCCAATGTCACCATATCCCCATGTGCCTATGTTCCCATGTCCCCATATCCCCATGTCCCCATATCCCCATGTACCCATGTCCCCATATCCCCATGTCCCCATATCCCCAAGACCCCATGTCCCCATGTCCCCATGTCCCCATGTCCCCTTATCCCCTTGTCCCCATATCCCCATTTGCCCATGTCCCCATATCCCCATATACCCATGTCCCCATGTCCCCATGTCCCCATATCCCCATATCCCCATGTCCCCATATCCCCATGTCCCCATATCCCCATATCCCTATATCCCCATGTCCACATATCCCTTTGTCCCCATGTCCCCATGTCCCCATGTCCCCATGTCCCCATGTCACTAATTCCCCATATCCCCATATCCCCATATCCCCATATTCCGATGTCACCATGTCCCCATGTCCTCATATCCCCATGTCCCCATTTCCCCATGTCCCCATGTCCTCATATCCCCATGTCCTCATATCCCCATGTCCCCATGTCCCCATGTTCCCATGTCCCCATATCCCCATATCGCCATGTCCCCATATCCCCATGTCCCCATATCCCTATAATCGCATGTCCCCATGTCCCGATGCCCCCATGTCCCCATGTCCCCATGTCCCCAAATCTCCACATCCCCGTATCCCCATATCCCCATATCCCGATGTCCCCATGTCCCCATGTCCCCATGTCCCCATATCCCCATGTCCCCATGTCCCCATGTTACTATGTCCCCATATCCCCACATCCCCATGTCGCCATATCCCCATGTCCCCATATCCCCATGTTCGCATGTCCCCATATCCCCATGTCCCCATGTCCCCATGTCCCCATGTCCCCATATTCCCATGCCCCCATGTCCCCATGTCACAATGATCCCATGTTCCCATGTCACCATGTCCCCATATCCCCATTTCACCATGTCCCCATGTCCCCATGTCCCCATGTTCCCATATAACCATGTTCCCATGTCCCCATGTCCCCATATCACATTGTCCCCATGTCCCCATATCCCCATGTCCCCATTTCCCCATGTCCCCATGTCCCCATGTCCTCATATCCTCAGGTCCCCTTGTCCCCATGCAACCATGTCACAATGTACCCATGTCCCCATGTCCCCATTTGCCCAATTTCCCATTTGTCCATGTCCCCACATGCCCATATCTCCATGACCCCATATCACCATGTCCCCATATCCTCATGTCCCCATGTCCCCATTTGCACATGTTCACATTTGCACCTATCCCTATTTGCCCATGTCCCCATTTGCCCATATCCCCATATCCCCATGTCCCCATGTCACCATGTCCCCATGTCCCCATATCCCCATATCCACATGTCCCCATGTCCCCATGTCCACATGTCCACATGTCCCCATTTGCCCATGTCCCCATTTGTCCATATCCCCATGTCCCTATATACCCATATCCCCATATCCCCATATCCGCATATCCCCATATCCCCATATCCCCATGTCCCCATATAATCATATCACCATATCGCCATATCCCCATATCCACATGTCCCCATATCCCCATGTCCCCATGTCCCCATGTTCCCATGTCCCCATATCCCCATATCCCCATGTCCCCATGTCCCCATGTCTCCATATCCCCATATCCCCATGTCCCCATGTCCGCATAAGCCCATGTCCCCATGCCCCCATGTCCCCATGTCTCCATGTCCCCATATCCCCATATCTCCATGTCCCAATGTCCCCATGTCCCCATGTCCCCATGTCCCCATATCCCCATGTCCACATATCCCCATGTCCCCATATCCCCATATCCCCATATCCAAATATCCCCATATCCCCATGTCCCCATATCCCCATGTCCCTATATACCCATATCCCCATATCCCCATATCCGCATATCCCCATATCCCCATATCCCCATGTCCCCATATCCCCATATCCCCATATCCCCATGTCCCCATTTCCCCATGTCTCCATATCCCCATGTCCCCATGTCCCCATAAACCCATGTCCCCATGCCCCCATGTCCCCATGTCCCCATGTCCCCATATCCCCATGTCCCCATGTCCCAATGTCCCAATGTCCACCTGTCCCCATGTCCCCATGTCCCCATATCCCCATGTCCACATATCCCCATGTCCCCATATCCCCATATCCGCATATCCACATATCCCCATGTGTCCATGCCCCCATATCCAAATATCCCCATATCCCCATGTCCCCATATCCCCATATCCCCATATCCCCATATCCCCATATCCCGATGTCCCCATGTCCCCATGTCCCCATATCCCCATTTCCCCATGTCCCCATGCCCCCATGTCCTCATGTCCCCATGTTCCCATGTCCCCATGTGCCCATTTCCCCATGTCCCCATATCCCCATGTCCCCATGTCCCCATATCCCCATGTCCCCATGTAACCATGTTCCCATGTCCCCATGTCCCCATATCACCTTGTCCCCATGTCCCCATATCCCCATGTCCCCATGTCCCCATCTCCCCATATCCCCATGTCCCAATATCCCCAGGTCCCCATGTCCCCATGCAACCATGTCACCATGTACCCATGTCCCCATGTCCCCATTTGCCAAATTTCCCATTTGTCCATGTCCCCATATGCCCGTATCTCCATGACCCCATATCACCATGTCCCCATGTCCCCATGTCCCCATGTCCCCATTTGCACATGTTCACATTTGCACATAGCCCTATTTGACCATGTCCCCATTTGCCCATATCCCCATATCCCCATGTCCCTATGTCACCATGTCCCCATGTTCCCATATCCCCATATCCACATGTCTCCATGTCCCCATGTCCACATGTCCACATGTCCCCATTTGCGCATGTCCCCATTTGTCCATATCCCCATGTCCCTATATACCCATATCCCCATATCCCCATATCCGCATATCCCCATGTCCCCATATCCCCATGTCCCCATATACCCATATCCCCATATCGCCATATCCCCATATCCCTATGTCCCCATATCCCCATATCCCCATGTCCCCATGTTCCCATGTCCCCATATCCCCATATCCCCATGTCCCCATGTCCCCATGTCTCCATATCCCCATATCCCCATGTCCCCATGTCCCCATAAGCACATGTCCCCATGCCCCCATGTCCCCATGTCCCCATGTCCCCATATCCCCATATCCCCATGTCCCAATGTCTCCATGACCCCATGCCCCCATGTCCCCATGTCCCCATATCACCAAGTCCACATATCCCCATGTCCCCATATCCCCATATCCACATATCCAAATGTCCCCATATACCCATGTCCCCATATCCCCATATCCCCATATCCCCATGTCCCCATGTCCCCATATCTTCATATCCCCATATCCCCATATCCCCATGTCCCCATATCCCCATATCCCCATATCCCCATGCCCCATGTCCCCATGTCTCCATATCCCCATGTCCCCATGTCCCCATGTCCCCATAAACCCATGTCCCCATGCCCCCATGTCCCCATGTACCCATGTCCCCATATCCCCATGTCCCAATGTCCCAATGTCCACCTGTCCCCATGTCCCCATGTCACCATATCCCCATGTCCACATATCCCCATGTCCCCATATCCCCATATCCCCATATCCACATATCCCCATGTGTCCATGCCCCAATATCCACATATCCCCATATCCCCATATCCCCATATCCCCATATCCCCATATCCCGATGTCCCCATGTCCCCATGTCCCCATATCCCCATTTCCCCATGTCCCCATGTCCACATGTCCACATGTCCCCATTTGCCCATGTCCCCATTTGTCCATATCCCCATGTCCCTATATACCCATATCCCCATATCCCCATATCCGCATATCCCCATGTCCCCATATCCCCATGTCCCCATATACCCTTATCCCCATATCGCCATATCCCCATAAGCCCATGTCCCCATGCCCCCATGTCCCCATGTCCATATGTCCCCATATCCCCATATCCCCATGTCCCAATGTCCCCAGGTCCCCATGTCCCCATGTCCCCATATCCCCATGTCCACATATCCCCATGTCCCCATATCCCCATATCCCCATATCCAAATGTCCCCATATCCCCATATTCCCATATCCCCATATCCCCATATCCCCATATCCCCATGTCCCCATGTCCCCATATCTTCATATCCCCTTATCCCCATATCCCCATGTCCCCATATCCCCATATCCCCATATCCCCATATCCCCATATCCCCATGTCCCCATGTCTCCATATCCCCATGTCCCCATGTCCCCATGTCCCCATAAACCCATGTCCCCATGCCCCCATGTCCCCATGTACCCATGTCCCCATATCCCCATGTCCCCATGTCCCAATGTCCCAATGTCCACCTGTCCCCATGTCCCCATGTCCCCATATCACCATGTCCACATATCCCCATGTCCCCATATCCCCATATCCCCATATCCACATATCCCCATATCCCCATATCCCCATGTCCCCATGTCCCCATATCTTCATATCCCCATATCCCCATATCCCCATATCCCAATATCCCGATGTTCCCATGTCCCCATGTCCCCATGTCCTCATATCCCCATGTCCCCATGTCCCCATGTTCCCATGTCCCCATGTCCCCATATTCCCATGTCCCCATGTCCCCATGTCCCCATGCCCCCATGTCCCCATGTCACAATGACCCCATGTTCCCATGTCACCATGTCCCCATATCCCCATTTCCCCATGTCCCCATGTCCCCATGTCCCCATGTCCCCATGTTCCCATGTCCCCATGTGCCCATGTCCCCATGTCCCCATATCCCCATGTCCCCATGTCCCCATGTCCACATATCCCCATGTCCCCATGTAAACATGTTCCCATGTCCCCATGTCCCCATATCACCTTGTTCCCATGTCCCCATATCCCCATGTCCCCATATCTCCAGGTCCCCTTGACCTCATGCAACCATGTCACCATGTACCCATGTCCCCATGTCCCCATTTGCCCAATTTCCCATTTGTCTATGTCCCCATTTGCCCATATCCCCATGACCCCATATCACCATGTCCCCATGTCCCCATGTCCCCATGTCCCCATGTCCCCATTTGCATATGTTCACATTTGCACATATCCCTATTTGCCCATGTCCCCATTTGCCCATATCCCCATGTCCCCATGTCACCATGTCCCCATGTCCCCATATCCCCATATCCACATGTCCCCATGTCCCCATGTCCACATGTCCACATGTCCCCATTTGCCCATGTCCCCATTTGTCCATATCCCCATGTCCCTATATACCCATATCCCCATATCCCCATATCCGCATATCCCCAAGTACCCATATCCCCATGTCCCCATATACCCATATCCCCATATCGCCATATCCCCATATCCCCATGTCCCCATATCCCCATGTCCCCATGTTCCCATGTCCCCATATCCCCATATCCCCATGTCCCCATGTCCCCATGTCTCCATATCCCCATATCCCCATGTCCCATGTCCCCATAAGCCCATGTCCCCATGCCCCCATGTCCCCATGTCCCCATGTCCCCATATCCCCATATCCCCATGTCGCCATGTCCCCATGTCCCCATGTCCCCATGTCCCCATGTCCCCATATCCCCATGTCCACATATCCCCATGTCCCCATATCCCCATATCCCCATATCCAAATGTCCCCATATCCCCATGTCCCCATACCCCTTGTCCCCATGTCCCCATTTCCCCATGTCCCCATGTCCTCATATCACCATGTCCTCATATCCCCATGTCCCCATGTCCCCATGTTCCCATGTCCCCATATCCTCATATCCCCATGTCCCCATATCCCCATGTCCCCATATCCCTATAATCGCATGTCCCCATGTCCCGATGCCCCCATGTCCCCATGTCCCCATGTCCCCAAATCTCCACATCCCCAGATCCCCATATCCCCATATCCCGATGTCCCCATGTCCCCATGTCCCCATGTCCTCATATCCCCATGTCCCCATGTCCCCATGTTCCCATGTCCCCATATCCGCATATCCCCATGTCGCCATATCCCCATGTCCCCATATCCCCATGTTCGCATGTCCCCATATCCCCATGTCCCCATGTCCCCATGTCCCCATGTTCCCATGTCCCCATGTCCCCATGCCCCCATGTCCCCATGTCACAATGACCCCATGTTCCCATGTCACCATGTCCCCATATCCCCATTTCCCCATGTCCCCATGTCCCCATGTCCCCATGTCCCCATGTTCCCATGTCCCCATGTGCCCATGTCCCCATGTCCCCATATCCCCATGTCCCCATGTCCCCATGTCCACATATCCCCATGTCCCCATGTAAACATGTTCCCATGTCCCCATGTCCCCATATCACCTTGTTCCCATGTCCCCATATCCCCATGTCCCCATATCTCCAGGTCCCCTTGACCTCATGCAACCATGTCACCATGTACCCATGTCCCCATGTCCCCATTTGCCCAATTTCCCATTTGTCTATGTCCCCATTTGCCCATATCCCCATGACCCCATATCACCATGTCCCCATGTCCCCATGTCCCCATGTCCCCATGTCCCCATTTGCATATGTTCACATTTGCACATATCCCTATTTGCCCATGTCCCCATTTGCCCATATCCCCATGTCCCCATGTCACCATGTCCCCATGTCCCCATATCCCCATATCCACATGTCCCCATGTCCCCATGTCCACATGTCCACATGTCCCCATTTGCCCATGTCCCCATTTGTCCATATCCCCATGTCCCTATATACCCATATCCCCATATCCCCATATCCGCATATCCCCAAGTACCCATATCCCCATGTCCCCATATACCCATATCCCCATATCGCCATATCCCCATATCCCCATGTCCCCATATCCCCATGTCCCCATGTTCCCATGTCCCCATATCCCCATATCCCCATGTCCCCATGTCCCCATGTCTCCATATCCCCATATCCCCATGTCCCATGTCCCCATAAGCCCATGTCCCCATGCCCCCATGTCCCCATGTCCCCATGTCCCCATATCCCCATATCCCCATGTCGCCATGTCCCCATGTCCCCATGTCCCCATGTCCCCATGTCCCCATATCCCCATGTCCACATATCCCCATGTCCCCATATCCCCATATCCCCATATCCAAATGTCCCCATATCCCCATGTCCCCATACCCCTTGTCCCCATGTCCCCATTTCCCCATGTCCCCATGTCCTCATATCACCATGTCCTTATATCCCCATGTCCCCATGTCCCCATGTTCCCATGTCCCCATATCCTCATATCCCCATGTCCCCATATCCCCATGTCCCCATATCCCTATAATCGCATGTCCCCATGTCCCGATGCCCCCATGTCCCCATGTCCCCATGTCCCCAAATCTCCACATCCCCAGATCCCCATATCCCCATATCCCGATGTCCCCATGTCCCCATGTCCCCATGTCCTCATATCCCCATGTCCCCATGTCCCCATGTTCCCATGTCCCCATATCCGCATATCCCCATGTCGCCATATCCCCATGTCCCCATATCCCCATGTTCGCATGTCCCCATATCCCCATGTCCCCATGTCCCCATGTCCCCATGTTCCCATGTCCCCATGTCCCCATATCCCCATGCCCCAATGTCCCCATGTCACAATGACCCCATGTTCCCATGTCACCATGTCCCCATATCCCCATTTCCCCATGTCCCCATGTCCCCATGTCCCCATGTCCCCATGTTCCCATGTCCCCATGTGCCCATGTCCCCATGTCCCCATATCCCCATGTCCCCATGTCCCCAAGTCCCCATATCCCCATGTCCCCATGTAACCATGTTCCCATGTCCCCATGTCCCCATATCACCTTGTCCCCATGTCCCCATGTCCCCATGTCCCCATATCCCCATGTCCCCATATCCCCAGGTCCCCATGTCCCCATGCAACCATGTCACCATGTACCCATGACCCCATGTCCCCATTTGCCCAATTTCCCATTTGTCCATGTCCCCATATGCCCGTATCTCCATGACCCCATATCACCATGTCCCCATGTCCCCATGTCCCCATTTGCACATGTTCACATTTGCACATAGCCCTATTTGACCATGTCCCCATTTGCCCATATCCCCATATCCCCATGTCCCCATGTCACCATGTCCCCATGTCCCCATATCCCCATATCCACATGTCCCCATGTCCCCATGTCCACATGTCCACATGTCCCCATTTGCCCATGTCCCCATTTGTCCATATCCCCATGTCCCTATATACCCATATCCCCATATCCCCATATCCGCATATCCCCATGTCCCCATATCCCCATGTCCCCATATACCCATATCCCCATATCGCCATATCCCCATGTCTCCATGTCCCCATATCCCCATATCCCCATGTCCCCATGTTCCCATGTCCACTTATCCCCATATCCCCATGTCCCCATGTCCCCATGTCTCCATATCCCCATATCCCCATGTCCCCATGTCCCCATAAGCCCATGTCCCCATGCCCCCATGTCCCCATGTCCCCATGTCCCCATGTCCCCATATCCCCATGTCCCAATGTCCCCATGTCCCCATGTCCCCATTACCCATGTCCACATATCCCCATGTCCCCATATACCCATATCCCCATATCCAAATGTCCCCATATCCCCATGTCCCCATATCCCCATATACCCATATCCCCATGTCCCCATGTCCCCATATCTTCATATTCCCATATCCCCATATCCCCATGTCCCCATATCCCCATATCCCCATATCCCCATGTCCCCATGTCCCCATGTCTCCATATCCCCATGTCCCCATGTCCCCATAAACCCCTGTCCCCATGCCCCCATGTCCCCATGTCCCCATGTCCCCATGTCCCCATGTCCCCATATCCCAATGTCCCAATGTCCACCTGTCCCCATGTCCCCATGTCCCCATATCCCCATGTCCACATATCCCCATGTCCCCATATCCCCATATCCACATATCCACATATCCCCATGTGTCCATGCCCCCATATCCACATATCCCCATAACCCCATGTCCCCATATCCCCATATCCCCATATCCCCATATCCCCATATCCCCATATCCCGATGTCCCCATGTCCCCATGTCCCCATGTCGTCATATCCCCATGTCCCCATCTCCCCATGTCCCCATGTCCCCATGTTCCCATTTCCCCATGTCCCCATGTCCCCATGTCGCCATGTTCCCATGTCCCCATGTGCCCATGTCCCCATGTCCCCATATCCCCATGTCCCCATGTCCCTATGTCCCCATATCCCCATGTCCCCATGTAACCATGTTCCCATGTCCCCATGTCCACATATCACCTTGTCCCCATGTCCCCATATCCCCATGTCCCCATGTCCCCATGTCCCCATATCCCCATGTCCCCATATTCCCAGGTCCCCATGACCCCATGCAACCATGTCACCATGTACCCATGTCCCCATGTCCCCATTTGCCCAATTTCCCATTTGTCCATGTCCCCATTTGCCCATATCCCCATGACCCCATATCACCATGTCCCCATGTCCCCATGTCCCCATGTCCCCATTTGCATATGTTCACATTTGCACATATCCCTATTTGCCCATGTCCCCATTTGCCCATATCCCCATATCCCCATGTCCCCATGTCACCATGTCCCCATGTCCCCATTTCCCCATATCCACATGTCCCCATGTCACCATGTCCACATGTCCCCATTTGCCCATGTCCCCATTTGTCCATATCCCCATGTCCCTATATACCCATATCCCCATATCCCCATATCCGCATATCCCCAAGTACCCATATCCCCATGTCCCCATATACCCATATCCCCATATCGCCATATCCCCATATCCCCATGTCCCCATATCCCCATATCCCCATGTCCCCATGTTCCCATGTCCCCATATCCCCATATCCCCATATCCCCATGTCCCCATGTCCCCATGTTTCCATATCCCCATATCCCCATGTCCCCATGTCCCCATAAGCCCATGTCCCCATGCCCCCATGTCCCCATGTCCCCATGTCCACATATCCCCATATCCCCATGTCCCCATGTCCCCATGTCCCCATGTCCCCATGTCCCCATGTCCCAATATCCCCATGTCCACATATCCCCATGTCCCCATATCCCCATATCCCCATATCCAAATGTCCCCATATCCCCATGTCCCCATATCCCATTGTCCCCATGTCCCCATGTCCCCATGTCCCCATGTCCCCATGACACTAATTCCCCATATCCCCATATCCCCATATCCCCATATTCCGATGTCACCATGTCCCCATGTCCTCATATCCCCATGCCCCCATTTCCCCATGTCCCCATGTCCTCATATCCCCATGTCCTCATATCCCCATGTCCCCATGTCCCCATGTTCCCATGTCCCCATATCCCCATATCCCCATGTCCCCATATCCCCATGTCCCCATATCCCTATAATCGCATGTCCCCATGTCCCGATGCCCCCATGTCCCCATGTCCCCATGTCCCCAAATCTCCACATTCCCATATCCCCATATCCCCATATCCCGATGTCCCCATGTCCCCACGTCCCCATGTCCTCATAACCCCATGTCCCCATGTCCCTATGTTCCCATGTCCCCATATCCCCATATCCCCATGTCGCCATATCCCCATGTCCCCATATCCCCATGTTCGCATGTCCCCATATAACCATGTCCCCATGTCCCCATGTCCCCATGTCCCCATGTTCCCATGTCCCCATGTCCCCATGTCCCCATGCCCCCATGTCCCCATGTCACAATGACCCCATGTCCCCATGTCCCCATGTGTCCCATGTCCCCATTTTCCCATGTCCCCATGTGCCCATGTCCCCATGTCCCCATATCCCCATGTCCCCATGTCCCCATGTCCCCATATCCCCATATCCCCATGTAACCATGTTCCCATGTCCCCATGTCCCCATATCACCTTGTCCCCATGTCCCCATATCCCCATGTCCCCATGTCACCATGTCCCCATATCCCCATGTCCCCATATCCCCAGGTCCCCATGTCCCCATGCAACCATGTCACCATGTACCCATGTCCCCATGTCCCTATTTGCCCAATTTCCCATTTGTCCATGTCCCCATTTGCCCATATCCCCATGACCCCATATCACCATGTCCCCATGTCCCCATGTCCCCATGTCCCCATTTGCACATGTCCACATATCCCCATGTCCCCATATCCCCATATCCCCATATCCACATATCCCCATATCCCCATATCCCCATGTCCCCATGTCCCCATATCTTCATATCCCCATATCCCCATATCCCCATATCCCCATATCCCGATGTCCCCATGTCCCCATGTCCCCATGTCCTCATATCCCCATGTCCCCATGTCCCCATGTCCCCATGTTCCCATGTCCCCATGTCCCCATGTCACCATGCCCCCATGTCCCCATGTCCCCATGCCCCCATGTCCCCATGTCCCCATGTCCCCATATCCCCATATCCCCATGTCCCCATGTCACCATGTCCCCATGTCCCCATGTCCCCATGTCCCCATATCCCCATGTCCACATATCCCCATGTCCCCATATCCCCATATCCAAATGTCCTCATATCCCCATGTCCCCATATCCCCTTGTCCCCATGTCCCCATGTCCCCATGTCCCCATGACAGTAATTCCCCATATCCCCATATCCCCATATCCCCATATTCCGATGTCACCATGTCCCCATGTCCTCATATCCCCATGCCCCCATTTCCCCATGTCCCCATGTCCCCATTTTCCCATGTCCCCATGTCCCCATGCCCCCATGTCCCCATGTCCCCAAATCTCCACATTCCCATATCCCCATATCCCCATATCCCGATGTCCCCATATCCCCCCGTCCCCATGTCCTCATAACCCCATGTCCCCATGTCCCTATGTTCCCATGTCCCCATATCCCCATATCCCCATGTCGCCATATCCCCATGTCCCCATATCCCCATGTTCGCATGTCCCCATATACCCATGTCCCCATGTCCCCATGTCCCCATGTCCCCATGTTCCCATGTCCCCATGTCCCCATGTCCCCATGCCCCCATGTCCCCATGTCACAATGACCTCATGTTCCCATGTCACCATGTCCCCATATCCCCATTTCCCCATGTCCCCATGTCCCCATGTCCCCATGTGTCCCATGTCCCCATTTTCCCATGTCCCCATGTGCCCATGTCCCCATATCCCCATATCCCCATGTCCCCATGTCCCCATGTCCCCATATCCCCATGTCCCCATGTAACCATGTTCCCATGTCCCCATGTCCCCATATCACCTTGTCCCCATGTCCCCATATCGCCATGTCCCCATGTCACCATGTCCCCATATCCCCATGTCCCCATATCCCCAGGTCCCCATGTCCCCATGCAACCATGTCACCACGTACCCATGTCCCCATGTCCCCATTTGCCCAATTTCCCATTTGTCCATGTCCCCATTTGCCCATATCCCTATGACCCCATATCACCATGTCCCCATGTCCCCATGTCCCCATGTCCCCATTTGCACATGTCCACATATCCCCATGTCCCCATATCCCCATATCCCCATATCCACATATCCCCATATCCCCATATCCCCATGTCCCCATATCTTCATATCCCCATATCCCCATATACCCATATCCCCATATCCCGATGTCCCCATGTCCCCATGTCCCCATGTCCTCATATCCCCATGTCCCCATGTCCCCATGTCCCCCTGTCCCCATGTCCCCATGTTCCCATGTCCCCATGTCCCCATGCCCCCATGTCCCCATGTCCCCATGCCCCCATGTCCCCATGTCCCCATGTCCCTATATCCCCATATCCCCATGTCCCCATGTCACCATGTCCCCATGTCCCCATGTCTCCATGTCCCCATATCCCCATGTCCACATATCCCCATGTCCCCATATCCCCATATCCAAATGTCCCCATATCCCCATGTCCCCATATCCTCTTGTCCCCATGTCCCCATGTCCCCATGTCCCCATGTCCCCATGACACTAATTCCCCATATCCCCATATCCCCATATCCCGATATTCCGATGTCACCATGTCCCCATGTCCTCATATCCCCATGCCCCCATTTCCCCATGTCCCCATGTCCCCATTTTCCCATGTCCCCATGTCCCCATGCCCCCATGTCCCCATGTCACAATGACCCCATGTTCCCATGTCACCATGTCCCCATATCCCCATTTCCCCATGTCCCCATGTCCCCATGTCCCCATGTCCCCAAGTTCCCATGTCCCCATGTGCCCATGTCCCCATGTCCCCATATCCCCATGTCCCCATGTCCCCATGTCCCCATATCCCCATGTCCCCATGTAACCATGTTCCCATGTCCCCATGTCCCCATATCACCTTGTCCCCATGTCCCCATATCCCCATGACCCCATGTCCCCATATCCCCATGTCCCCATATTCCCTGGTCCCCATGACCCCATGCAACCATGTCACCATGTACCCATGTCCCCATGTCCCCATTTGCCCAATTTCCCATTTGTCCATGTCCCCATTTGCCAATATCCCCATGACCCCATATCACCATGTCCCCATGTCCCCATGTCCCCATGTCCCCATTTGCATATGTTCACATTTGCACATATCCCTATTTGCCCATGTCCCCATTTGCCCATATCCCCATATCCCCATGTCCCCATGTCACCATGTCCCCATGTCCCCATTTCCCCATATCCAAATGTCCCCATGTCACCATGTCCACATGTCCACATGTCCCCATTTGCCCATGTCCCCATTTGTCCATATCCCCATGTCCCTATATACCCATATCCCCATATCCCCATATCCGCATATCCCCAAGTACCCATATCCCCATGTCCCCATATACCCATATCCCCATATCGCCATATCCCCATATCCCCATGTCCCCATATCCCCATATCCCAATGTCCCCATGTTCCCATGTCCCCATATCCCCATATCCCCATATCCCCATGTCCCCATGTCCCCAAGTCTCCATATCCCCATATCCCCATGTCCCCATGTCCCCATCAGCCCATGTCCGCATGCCCCCATGTCCCCATGTCCCCATGTCCCCATATCCCCATATCCCCATGTCCCCATGTCCCCATGTCCCCATGTCCCCAAGTCCCCATGTCCCCATATCCCCATGTCCACATATCCCCATGTCCCCATATCCCCATATCCCCATATCCCCATATCCAAATGTCCCCATATCCCCATGTCCCCATATCCCCTTGTCCCCATGTCCCCATGTCCCCATATCCCCATGTCCCCATGACACTAATTCCCCATATCCCCATATCCCCATATCCCCATATTCCGATGTCACCATGTCCCCATGTCCTCATATCCCCATGCCCCCATTTCCCCATGTCCCCATGTCCTCATATCCCCATGTCCTCATATCCCCATGTCCCCATGTCCCCATGTTCCCATGTCCCCATATCCCCATATCCCCATGTCCCCCTATCCCCATGTCCCCATATCCCTATAATCGCATGTCCCCATGCCCCGATGCCCCCATGTCCCCATGTCCCCAAATCTCCACATTCCCATATCCCCATATCCCCATATCCCGATGTCCCCATGTCCCCATGTCCCTGTGTCCTCATATCCCCATGTCCCCATGTCCCTATGTTCCCATGTCCCCATATCCCCATATCCCCATGTCGCCATATCCACATGTCCCCATATCCCCATGTTCGCATGTCCCCATATCCCCATGTCCCCATGTCCCCATGTCCCCATGTTCCCATGTCCCCATGTCCCCATGTCCCCATGCCCCCATGTCCCCATGTCACAATGACCCCATATTCCCATGTCACCATGTCCCCATATCCCCATTTCCCCATGTCCCCATGTCCCCATGTCCCCATGTGTCCCATGTCCCCATGTTCCCATGTCCCCATGTGCCCATGTCCCCATGTCCCCATATCCCCATGTCCCCATGTCCCCATGTCCCCATATCCCCATGTCCCCATGTAACCATGTTCCCATGTCCCCATGTCGCCATATCACCTTGTCCCCATGTCCCCATATCCCCATGTCCCCATGTCACCATGTCCCCATATCCCCATGTCCCCATATCCCCAGGTCCCCATGTCCCCATGCAACCATGTCACCATGTACCCATGTCCCCATGTCCCCATTTGCCCAATTTCCCATTTGTCCATGTCCCCATTTGCCCATATTCCCATGACCCCATATCACCATGTCCCCATGTCCCCATGTCCCCATGTCCCCATTTGCACATGTTCACATTTGCACATATCCCTATTTGCCCATGTCCCCATTTGCCCATATCCCCATATCGCCATGTCCCCATGTTCCCATGTCCCCATATCCCCATATCCCCATATCCCCATGTCCCCATGCCCCCATGTCTCCATATCCCCATATCCCCATGTCCCCATGTCCCCATAAGCCCATGTCCCCATGCCCCCATTTCCCAATGTCCCCATGTCCCCATATCCCCATATCCCCATGTCCCAATGTCCCCATTTCCCCATGTCCCCATGTCCCCATGTCCGCATATCCCCATGTCCACATATCCCCATGTCCCCATATCCCCATATCCCCATATCCAAATGTCCCCATATCCCCATGTCCCCATATCCCCAAATCCCCATATCCCCATGTTCCCATGTCCCCATATCCCCATATCCCCATATCCCCATGTCCCCATATCCCCATATCCCCATATCCCCATGTCCCCATGTCCCCATGTCTCCATATCCCCATGTCCCCATGTCCCCATGTCCCCATAAACCCATGTCCACATGCCCCCATGTCCCCATATCCCCATGTCCCCATGTCCCAATGTCCCAATGTCCACCTGTCCCCATGTCCCCATGTCCCCATATCCCCATGTCCACATATCCCATGTCCCCATATCCCCATATCCCCATATCCACATATCCCCATGTTTCCATGCCCCCATATCCACATATCCCCATATCCCCATGTCCACATATCCCCATATCCCCATATCCCCATATCCCCATATCCCCATATCCCGATGTCCCCATGTCCCCATATCCCCATGTCCTCATATCCTATTGTCCCCATGTCCCCATGTCCCCATGTCCCCATGTTCCCATGTCCCCATGTCCCCATGTCCCCATGCCCCCATGTCCCCATGTCACAATGACCCCATGTTCCCATGTCACCATGTCCCCATATCCCCATTTCCCCATGTCCCCATGTTCCCATGCCCCCATGTCCCCATGTCACAATGACCCCATATTCCCATGTCACCATGTCCCCATATCCCCATTTCCCCATGTCCCCATGTCCCCATGTCCCCATGTGTCCCATGTCCCCATGTTCCCATGTCCCCATGTGCCCATGTCCCCATGTCCCCATATCCCCATGTCCCCATGTCCCCATGTCCCCATATCCCCATGTCCCCATGTAACCATGTTCCCATGTCCCCATGTCGCCATATCACCTTGTCCCCATGTCCCCATATCCCCATGTCCCCATGTCACCATGTCCCCATATCCCCATGTCCCCATATCCCCAGGTCCCCATGTCCCCATGCAACCATGTCACCATGTACGCATGTCCCCATGTCCCCATTTGCCCAATTTCCCATTTGTCCATGTCCCCATTTGCCCATATTCCCATGACCCCATATCACCATGTCCCCATGTCCCCATGTCCCCATGTTCCCATTTGCACATGTTCACATTTGCACATATCCCTATTTGCCCATGTCCCAATTTGCCCATATCCCCATATCGCCATGTCCCCATGTTCCCATGTCCCCATATCCCCATATCCCCATATCTCCATGTCCCCATGTCCCCATAAGCCCATGTCCCCATGCCCCCATTTCCCAATGTCCCCATGTCCCCATATCCCCATATCCCCATGTCCCAATGTCCCCATTTCCCCATGTCCCCATGTCCCCATGTCCGCATATCCCCATGTCCACATATCCCCATGTCCCCATATCCCCATATCCCCATATCCAAATGTCCCCATATCCCCATGTCCCCATATCCCCAAATCCCCATATCCCCATGTTCCCATGTCCCCATATCCCCATATCCCCATATCCCCATGTCCCCATATCCCCATATCACCATATCCCCATGTCCCCATGTCCCCATGTCTCCATATCCCCATGTCCCCATGTCCCCATGTCCCCATAAACCCATGTCCACATGCCCCCATGTCCCCATATCCCCATGTCCCCATGTCCCAATGTCCCAATGTCCACCTGTCCCCATGTCCCCATGTCCCCATATCCCCATGTCCACATATCCCATGTCCCCATATCCCCATATCCCCATATCCACATATCCCCATGTTTCCATGCCCCCATATCCACATATCCCCATATCCCCATGTCCACATATCCCCATATCCCCATATCCCCATATCCCCATATCCCCATATCCCCATATCCCGATGTCCCCATGTCCCCATATCCCCATGTCCTCATATCCTATTGTCCCCATGTCCCCATGTCCCCATGTCCCCATGTTCCCATGTCCCCATGTCCCCATGTCCCCATGCCCCCATGTCCCCATGTCACAATGACCCCATGTTCCCATGTCACCATGTCCCCATATCCCCATTTCCCCATGTCCCCATGTCCCCATGTCCCCATGTCCCCATGTTCCCATGTCCCCAAGTGCCCATGTCCCCATATCCCCATGTCCCCATGTCCCCATGTCCCCATATCCCATGTCCCCATGTAACCATGTTCCCATGTGCCCATGTCCCCATATCACCTTGTCCCCATGTCCCCATATCCCCATGTCCCCATGTCCCCATGTCCCCATATCCCCATGTCCCCATTTCCCCAGGTCCCCATGACCCCATGCAACCATGTCACCATGTACCCATGTCGCCATGTCCCCATTTGCCCAATTTCCCTTTTGTCCATGTCCCCATTTGCCCATATCCCCATGAACCCATATCACCATGTCCCCATGTCCCCATGTCCCCATGTCACCATGTCTCCATTTGCATATGTTCACATTTGCACATATCCCTATTTGCCCATGTCCCCATTTGCCCATATCCCCATATCCTCATGTCCCCATGTCACCATGTCCCCATGTCCCCATATCCCCATATCCACATGTCCCCATGTTCCCATGTCCACATGTCCACGTGTCCCCATTTGCCCATGTCCCCATTTGTCCATATCCCCATGTCCCTATATACCCATATTCCCATATCCCCATATATGCATATCCCCATGTACCCATATCCCCATGTCCCCATATACCCATATCCCAATATCGCCATATCCCCATATCCCCATGTCCCCATATCCCCATATCCCCATGTCCCCATGTTCCAATGTCCCCATATCCCCATATCCCCATATCCCCATGTCCCCATGTCCCCATGTCTCCATATCCCCATATCCCCATGTCCCCATGTCCCCATAAGCCCATGTCCCCATGCCCCCATGTCCCCATGTCCCCATGTCCCCATATCCCCATATCCCCATGTCCCCATGTCCCCATGTCCCCATGTCCCCATATCCCCATGTCCACATATCCCCATGTCCCCATATCCCCATATCCCCATATCCAAATGTCCCCATATCCCAATGTCCCCATATCCCCATATCCCCATATCCCCATGTCCCCATGTCCCCATATCTTCATATCCCCATATCCCCATATCCCCATGTCCCCATATCCCCATATCCACATATCCCCATGTCCCCTTGTCCCCATGTCTCCATATCCCCATGTCCCCATGTCCCCATGTCCCCATAAACCCATGTCCCCATGCCCCCATGTCCCCATGTCCCCATGTCCCCATATCCCCATGTCCCCATGTCCCAATGTCCCCATGTCCCCATGTCCCCATGTCCCCATATCCCCATGTCCACATATCCCCATGTCCCCATATCCCTATATCCCCATATCCACATATCCCCATGTGTCCATGCCCCCATAATCCCCATATCCCCATATCCCCATGTCCCCATATCCCCATAACCCCATATCCCCATATCCCCATGTCCCCATGTCACCTGTCCCCATATCCCCATGTCCCCATATCCCCATGTCCCCATATCCCCATATCCCCATTTCCCCATGTCCCCATGTCCTCATATCCCCATATCCCCATATCCCCGTGTCCCCGTGTCCCATATCCCCATATCCCCATATCCCCATGTCCCCATATCCCCAAGTCCCCATATCCCCATGTCCCCATGTCCACATGTCCCCATGTCCTCATGTCAACATTTGCCCATGTCCCGATGTCCCCATGTCCCCATATCCCCATGTCCCCATGTCCCCATGTCCCCATGACCCCATTTGCCCATGTCCCCATTTGCCCATGTCCCCATATCACCATGTCCCCATGACCCCATGTCCCCATGTCCACATGTCCCCATTTGCCCATGTCCCCATTTGCCCATGTCCCCATTTGCCCATATCCCCATATCACCATGTCCCCATGTCCCCATGTCCACATGTCCCCATGTCCCCATGTCCACATGTCCACATGTTTCCATTTGCCCATGTCCCCATTTGCCCATGTCCCCATGTCCTCATGTCCTAATTATCTTGGTCGTCTGTCATATCCAACAAAGGCGTTGATGTGCTAATCATCAATGGCATGTGTCTTCAAGTGTCTGTATGGGCCAATTTTGGATGCACATAGTCTCTTGCACGTCGGACAAGGAAAGTTCGATGTGCCTGATGCTGACAGTACTGGCACCTGATGTCGTCTATCTCGAGTGTCCCGCAGGAGTTGACATCGGCTTTCTTCAAAGGTCTGGAAGGCAGTCCTTGTGATTTTATGAGCTGCAATATTCTCGAGGTCCTTTGGTTGGATGCCACAGTACTGGAGCTCAGCCTCGATGCAATATTTGTAGCGCTTGCGGGGGCGCCCCTGGTGTCTTTGGCCTTCACAGAGCTCGCCGTGAAGAAGCTGATGAGCGATCCTTGACTCATCCATGTGGCTGACATGTCCAGCCCACTGGAACTGGGCTCGCATGATCATCACCTCGATACGAGTTGATTGTGCTTTCTCCAGAACCTCAAAGTTTGACACGCGGTCTTGCCAGCGTATGCGGAGTATAGATATGAGACTGCGCAAATGGAAAGCTTCCAAATTTTTGATGAGACGCCTGTAGGGTTTCCAGGTCTCACATCCATAAAGGAGATATGAGAGAAGGACTGCTCTATACACCAACAGTTTAGTTGACAGTCGGATGTGGTGGTGACTCAACACCTTAGTGCGCAAGAGACCAAGTGCCTGGCTGGTTTTACAGATCCTTGCATCAATCTCCTTGTCAAAGGACCCATCACTTGATATGGTGCTGATATGTCCTCATATCCCCACAGTATCTCCCCATGTCCGCTTATCCCGTGTTCCCGTGTCTCCATATCCTCGTGTGCCCAAGTCACCATTTCCCCATGTCCACATATCCCCATGTCCCCATGTCCCCATGTCCCCACAGTGTCCACGTGTCCGCATATCCTCATATCCCCACAGTATCCCCATGTCCCCATCGCCCCATGTTGACGTTTCCCATGTCCCCATAGTGCCCCATGTCCCAATAGTGCCCCATGTCCCCATCCCTGTGTCCCCATGTCCACATATCCCTATGCCCCCATGTCCGCATGTCTTCATGTTCCCATGTCCCCATGTCCACTTGTCCCCATGTTCACATGTTCACATGTCCCATGTCCACATGTCCCCATGTCCACATGTCCCGATGTCCACATGTCCCCATGTCCCCATGTCCACATGTCCACATGTCCACATGTCCCCGTGTCCCCATGTCCCATGTCCACATGTCCCCATGTCGACATGTCCCTGTGTCCCCGTGTCCCCATGTCCCCATGTCCCCATGTCCCCATGTCCCCATGTCCCCGTATCCCCATGTCCACATATCCCCATGTCCCCATATCCCCATATCCCCATATACAAATGTCCCCATATCCCCATATCCCCATATCCCCATATCCCCATGTCCCCATGTCCCCATATCTTCATATCCCCATATCCCCATATCCCCATGTCCCCATATCCCCATATCCCCATATCCCCATGTCCCCTTGTCCCCATGTCTCCATATCCCCATGTCCCCATGTCCCCATGTCCCCATAAACCCATGTCCCCATGCCCCCATGTCCCCATGTCCCCATGTCCCCATATCCCCATGTCCCCATGTCCCAATGTGCCCATGTCCCCATGTCCCCATGTCCGCATATCCCCATGTCCACATATCCCCATGTCCCCATATCCCTATATCCCCATATCCACATATCCCCATGTGTCCATGCCCCCATAATCCCCATATCCCCATATCCCCATGTCCCCATATCCCCATATCCCCATATCCCCATGTCCCCATGTCACCTGTCCCCATATCCCCATGTCCCCATATCCCCATGTCCCCATATCCCCATATCCCCATTTCCCCATGTCGCCATGTCCTCATATCCCCATATCCCCATATCCCCGTGTCCCCGTGTCCCATATCCCCATATCCCCATATCCCCATGTCCCCATATCCCCAAGTCCCCATATCCCCATGTCCCCATGTCCACATGTCCCCATGTCCTCATGTCAACATTTGCCCATGTCCCGATGTCCCCATGTCCCCATGTCCCCATGTCCCCATGACCCCATGTCGCCATGTCCTCATATCCCCATATCCCCATATCCCCGTGTCCCATATCCCCATATCCCCATATCACCATGTCCCCATGTCCCCATGTCCAAATGTCCCCATGTCCCCATGTCCACATGTCCACATGTTTCCATTTGCCCATGTCCCCATTTGCCCATGTCCCCATGTCCTCATGTCCTAATTATCTTGGTCGTCTGTCATATCCAACAAAGGCGTTGATGTGCTAATCAGCAATGGCATGTGTCTTCAAGTGTCTGTATGGGCCAATTTTGGATGCACATAGTCTCTTGCACGTCGGACAAGGAAAGTTCGATGTGCCTGATGCTGACAGTACTGGCACCTGATGTCGTCTATCTCGAGTGTCCTGCAGGAGTTGACATCGGCTTTCTTCAAAGGTCTGGCAGGCAGTCCTTGTGAGGGTTCGCCACTGGATTTTATGAGCTGCAATATTCTCGAGGTCCTTTGGTTGGATGCCACAGTACTGGAGCTCAGCCTCGATGCAATATTTGTAGCGCTTGCGGGGGCGCCCCTGGTGTCTTTGGACTTCACAGAGCTCGCCGTGAAGAAGCTGATGAGCGATCCTTGACTCATCCATGTGGCTGACATGTCCAGCCCACTGGAACTGGGCTCGCATGATCATCACCTCGATACGAGTTGATTGTGCTTTCTCCAGAACCTCAAAGTTTGACACGCGGTCTTGCCAGCGTATGCGGAGTATAGATATGAGACTGTGCAAATGGAAAGCTTCCAAATTTTTGATGTGACGCCTGTAGGGTTTCCAGGTCTCACATCCATAAAGGAGATATGAGAGAAGGACTGCTCTATACACCAACAGTTTAGTTGACAGTCGGATGTGGTGGTGACTCAACACCTTAGTGCGCAAGGGACCAAGTGCCTGGCTGGTTTTACAGATCCTTGCATCAATCTCCTTGTCAAAGGACCCATCACTTGATATGGTGCTGATATGTCCTCATATCCCCACAGTATCTCCCCATGTCCGCTTATCCCGTGTTCCCGTGTCTCCATATCCTCGTGTGCCCAAGTCACCATTTCCCCATGTCCACATATCCCCATGTCCCCATGTCCCCATGTCCCCACAGTGTCCACGTGTCCGCATATCCTCATATCCCCACAGTATCCCCATGTCCCCATCGCCCCATGTTGACGTTTCCCATGTCCCCATAGTGCCCCATGTCCCAATAGTGCCCCATGTCCCCATCCCTGTGTCCCCATGTCCACATATCCCTATGCCCCCATGTCCGCATGTCTTCATGTTCCCATGTCCCCATGTCCACTTGTCCCCATGTTCACATGTTCACATGTCCCATGTCCACATGTACCCATTTCCACATGTCCCGATGTCCACATGTCCCCATGTCCCCATGTCCACATGTCCACATGTCCACATGTCCACATGTCCCTATGTCCACATGTCCACATGCCCCTATGACCACATGTCCCCATGTCCCTATATCATCATTTCCACATGTCCCCGTGTCCCCATGTCCCATGTCCACATGTCCCCATGTCGACATGTCCCTGTGTCCCCGTGTCCTCGTGTCCACGAGTCCCCATATCCCCATATCCACATGTCCCCATGTCCACATGTCCCCGTGTCCCCGTGTTCTCGTCTCCCCGTGTTCCCGTGTCCCCGTGTTCCCCATGTCCCCGTGTCCATGTCCCCATGTTCTTATCTCCCCATATTCCGTGTTCCCGGATTCCCATTTTCCCATGTCCCCACAGTGTCCCGTGTCTCTAAGTCCCCGTCTCCCCATATCACCACGTCCCCACATCCCTGTGTTCCCGTGTCCCCATGTATGCATATCCAAGTGTCTCCATGTCTCCATATTCCCGCGTCCCCATGTCCCCATGTCCCCATGTCTCCATGTCTCCATGTTCCCGTGTCAGCATGTGCCCCCATCCCATGTCCCCCTGCCCCCCGTGTCCCCATGTTCCCATCTCCCCATATCCCCATGTCCCCGTGATCCCGTGCCCCCATGTCCCCATGTCCCCATGTTGCCACAGTGTCCCCATTTCCCAATATCAGAGAATATCCCTTTTACTCACAGCTAGAATGATCCGGGCCTGAGAGAATATCCCTTTTACACAAACACAGAATGAACCCGGACTGAGAGAATATCCCTTTTACACACACACAGAATGCCAGTTTCTGCTTAATTGAGAGTGAGCTTTCCTTTGTACCTGTCAGTACTATTGAGGGAGTGCAGCGAAGGTTCACCAGACTGATTCCCGGGATGGCGGGCCTGACCTATCAAGAAAGACTCGACCAACTGGGCTTGCATTCACTGGAGTTCAGAAGAATGAGAGGGGACCACATAGAAACGTTTAAAATTCTGATGGGTTCAGACAGGTTAGATGCAGGAAGAATGTTCCCAATATTGGGGAAGTCCAGAACCAGGGGTCACAGTCTAAGGATAAGGGGTAAGACATTTAGGACTGAGATGAGGAGAAACGTCTGCACCCAGAGACAGTTGAACCTGTGGCATTCTCTACCAATTCACCAACTATATTCAAAAAGGAGTTAGATGAAGTCCTTACTACTCGGGAGATCAAGGGGTATGTCGAGAAAGCAGGAATGGGGTACTGAAGTTGCATGTTCAGCCATGAACTCATTGAATGGCGGTGCAGGCTAGTAGGGCCAAATGGTCTACACCTGCACCTATTTTCTATGTTTCTATGTTTCTATGAAACCCACAGACAATTACCAGACATTGACAGGTACAGGATAAAACCCACGCTCTTGTCTCAGAAACTGATATACAGAGTAAAATTCTCATTCACATACCAGAGATGGGCAGATACAGATTCAAATCCACCATACCAGACACCCACAATATTAATTCTATATTTAACTGTTAGCGGATCAGCGATTGAAAGTGTCAGTATCAATCCTATAATTACCAGTAATCCCACACTGAAACTACACCGCAGATTGAAAGTGACAGTTTCAATCTTACCCTCATCTGTCAATCAGAATCTGTCACATATTATCAGAGAATGAGACAGGCAGTATCGATCCAACACTCACCTGTCACATAGTATCAGAGAATGACAGAGGCAGTATCCATCCAACACTCACCTGTCACATAGTGTCAGAGAATGACCGAGGCAGTACCTATCCAAAACTCACGAGTCACAACGTGTCAGGGAATGACAGAGGCAGTATCTATCCAACACTCACCTGTCATCAGAATCTGACACATAGAATGAGGGAAAAACAGGGGCAGTATTTCTAAAAAAAAAACTCACCTGGCAATCCAACTCTGCCTCACTGTACCAGAGATTGAGAGATGCAATATCTATCCTATGTTAACCAACATATCACGTACTGATAGTAATATCAGAGAATGAGAGGGACAGTGTCTATCCCATATTCAGTAGTCAATCCGACAATGAGACACAGTACCAGAGAGTGACAGTGGCAGTGTCTTTCCGATATCCTCCCTCAATCCCACACTGGTGTACTTTATCAGAGAATAAAATATAGTTCATTTTTGGAAAAATAATACATCTATCTGTTAGGTTACAATGTATTAGAGAGTTGGAGTTAAATGATTTACATATTGTATTCCACTGACAATCAAACACTGCCACACAGTAACAGAGAGTGACATATACAATATCTATCCTATAGTCAACAACAATACCCAAACTGATATATATGACCAGAGAGTGAGTGGCAGTGCCTGCCCTATACACACTGACAATCACACACTGACAAAGAGTACCAGAGAGTGAGTGTCAGTGTCTGTCCTACACACCTGTCAAGCACACACTGGCATACAGTGCCAGAGAGTGATTGACAGTGTCTGTCCTATACACACCTGTCAATCATATACTGACACACAGGATCAGAGATTGAGTGGCAGTATCTGTCCTATACAAACGTGTCAATCTTACAATGACACAAAGTGCCAGAGAGTGATTGACAGTGTCTGTCCTATACACACCTGTCAATCCCACACTGTCACACAGGATCAGATATTGAGTGGCAGTATCTGTCCTATACAAACCTGTCAATCTTACAATGACACACAGTACCAGATAGTGAGTGACAGTGTCTATCCTATACACACCTGTCAATCACACACTGACACACAGTACCAGAGAGTGAGTGGCTGTGACTGTCCTATACACACCGGTCAATCACACACTGATACACAGTACCAGCGAGTGAGTGGCAGTGTCTGTCCTATACACACCGGTCAATCCCACACTGACACACAGTAGCACAGAGTGAGTGACAGTGTCTGTCCTATACACACCTGTCAATCACACACTGACACACAGTACCAGAGTGTGAGTGGCAGTGTCTGTCCTATACACACCTGTCAATCACACAGTAACATAAAGTACCAGTGAGTGACTCATAAAGCTTCTAGTCTTCCTTATCCATGCAATTTAAAACTGCCCCATTGCACCAATGTGTGACAGAAACAATATCAATCCCTTTTCAATGGACCATTGAGTGCAGGCCATGGTATTGTGGTTAATGTATTGAGCTGGATAGGGAACTGGTTGGCAGACAGCAAGCAGAGACTTGGGATAAATGTTTCCTTTTCAGAATGGCCGTCAGTGAATAGTGGATTGCCGCAGGGCTCAGTGCAGAGATCCCAGCTATTGGAATATGCATCAATGATTTAGATGAAGGAATTGAGTTTAATATCTCCAATTTTGCAGATGATACTGAGCTATGTGGCGGTATGAGCTGTGAGGAGGATGCTAAGTGGCTGCAGGATGATTTCGACAGGTTAGGTGAGTGGGAAAATGCATGGCAGATGTAGTATAATGTGGATAACAGTGATGTTATCCACTTTGGTGGCAAAAACATGAAGGCAGTATATTATCTGAATGGCGGAAGATTAGGAAAAGGGAAGCTGAAATGTGACCTGGGTTTCATGGTACATCAATAATTGAAGGTTGGCATGCAGGTGCAGCAGGTGGTGAAGAAGGCAAATGGCATGTTGGCCTTCATAGCTAGGCGATATGAGTATAAGAGCAGAGAGGCCTTGCTGCAGCTGTACAGAGCCTTGGTGAGGCCTCACCTGGAATATTGTCTTCAGTTTTGGTCTCCTAATCTGAGGAAGGACATTCTTGCTATTCAGGGAGTGCAGCCAAGGTTCATTAGACTGATGCCCGGGATGGCAGGACTTACATATGAGGAGGGACTGGATCGGCTTGCCCTGTATCACTGGAGTTTAGAAGAATGAGAGGGGTTCTCATGGAAACATATAAAAATCTGACAGTATTGGACAGGTTAGATGCAGGAGGAAAGTTCCCGATATTGGGGAAATCCAGAACCAGGGGACACAGTCTAAGGATAAGGGGTAAGCCATTTCGGACGGAGATGAGGAGAAACTGCTTCATTCAGAGAGTTGTTAACCTGTGGAATTCTCTTCAACAAAGAGTTGTTGATGCCAGTTCATTAGATACATTTAAGAGGGAGTTGGATATGTCCCTTACGCCTAAAGGGATCAAGGGGTATGGAGAGAAAGCAGGAAAGGGGTACTGAAGTGAATGGTCAGCAATGATCTTACTGAATGGTGGTGCAGGCTCGATGGGCTGAATGGTCTACTCCTGCACCTGTTTCTATGCTTCTATGAGCCAAGCCAGAGTCAGCACCTTTAGGGGAAGGAAATCAGTGAGTATAGAACTGAACTCAGCCGGACTCAGCACCTCCAAGGGAGGGGAGCCAGTGAGTATAGAAGTGAACTCAGCCAAAGTCAGTACCTTAAAGAGAGGGGAACCAGTGAGTGTAGAACTGAACCCAGCCAGAGTCAGCACCTTCATGGGAGGGGAACCAGTGAGTGTAGAACTGAACCCAGCCAGAGTCAGCACCTTCAGGGGGCGGGGTGGGGGAGGAACCAGTGAGTGTAGAACTGAACCCAGTCAGTCAGCACCTTCAGGGGAGGGGAACCAGTGAGTGTAGAACTGAACCCAGCCAGACTCAGCAACTTCATGGGAGGGGAACCAGTTAGTGTATAACTGAAACCAGCCAGAGTTGGTGATGACAGTTCGGAGCGGAGGACAAGTTGCCTTCAGGCGTGCGATGTGTTTCAATTTCAGGACAGTGACAGGGATGAGTGTATGGGGCAGGAATTTACTGCTTTGGGACGAACAAGAGTATAAAAAATGTTCCATATGATCTAGAGTTGTTTGTTCTGAATTTCTGTCCTGTACTTGCAGTAATAATTTAGTAAACTCCTTCTCCAGGTTATTCAATGGGCAGGATTTGTAGACGGTAAACTCAAACCAAACATCACGTCAAGATCTGACAGAATCACTCGACTCCTCAGGACCTGAATATCATCAGCGTTTGAATGTGGAAGGAAAAAAGTTTGTCTCTTCTGTCTGTCGGAACAGATTTCAAACAATAATGTGACGGGAAAAGCATCGAGACACACACACCCGAGTGAGAGTGTTCCAGTGCATTGACTGTGGAAAGAGCTTTAACCAGTTACACAGCCTGAAAAAACATTGCAGCATTGACAGCGGGGAGAACCCATACACGTGTTCTGTGTGTGGACTGGGCTTCAACTGATCGTCCAACCTGGAAAGACACAAGGACACCCACACTACGGAGAAACCGTGAGAATGTGGGGACTGTGGGAAGTGATTCAATTTCCCATCTGATCTGGAAGTTCATTGGCGCAGTCACACTGGGGAGAGGCCGTTCACCTGCTCCGACTGTGAGAAGGGATTCACTGCATCATCCACCCTCCTGACACTACAGCGAGTTGACATTGGGGAGAGACTGTTCACCTGCTCCGACTGTGGGAAGGGATTCACTACATCATCCACCCTGCTGACACACCAGCTAGTTCACACTGGGGAGAGGGCGTTCATCTCTTTCACGTGTGGGATGGGATTCACTCAGTCATCCCACCTGCTGATGCACCAGTGAGTTCACACTGGGGAAAGGCCGTTCACCTTCTCTGAGTGTAGGAAGGGATTCACGGAGTTATCCCACCTGCTGACACACCAGCAAGTTCACATTGCGGTGAGGCCGTGCACCTGCTCCGTGTGTGGGAAGAGATACACTCAGTCATCCAACCTGCTGAGACAGCAGCGAGTTCACAAGTGACTGCAGGGTTTGGATTCTGCTGCTGTCCCAGATTGAATAATGTCCATTCTGACAGTTGGACTTTCTTTCTGCTGATATTGATTGCTCCTTTAACTGGGCTGGATTTTAATGTTCGGTATATTTGACAAATTAATCAATGGAAAAATGGCCAGATAAAAATATTATGCTGATTATGTTTGCAACGATACTTCACACTTTAAAAACCATTAGAAATAGGAGCAGGAGTAGGCCATTGACTTCTCAAACCTACTCTGCCATTTAATAAGATCATGGCTGACCCGATCTTTGGCATAGCTCCACTTTCCTGCCCGCTCCCCATAACCCTTCACATCATTATCGCTCAAAAATCTGTCTATCTCCACCTTAAATATATTCAATGACCCAGCCTTCACAGCTCTCTGGGGTCGAGAATCCAAAGAATTACGACACTTCGAGAGAAGAAAATTCTCCTCATCGCAGTTTTAAATCGGCTACCCCTTATTCTTAAACTATGCCCCCTAGTTCTAGATTCCCCCACGAATGGAAACACCCTCTCTGCATCTTCCTTGTCACGCCTCTCAGTATCATATATTTCAATAAGATCATCTCTCATTCTTCTAAACGCCAATGAGTATCGGGCCCAACTTGCTTAACCTATCTTCATAAGTCAACACCTTCATCTCAGAAATTAAACCAGTAAAGATTCTCTGAACTGTCTCCAATTCAAGTATATCCTGCCTTAAATAAGGAGATCAAAATTGTATGCAGTGCTCCAGGTGTGGTCTCACCAAGATTCTGTACAATCGTAGCAAGACTTCGCTGTTTTTATACGCCATTCCCTTTGCAATAAAAGCCAACATTTCTTTGCCTTCATAGTTATTTGCGTATTGCATACTAACTTTTTGTGTTTCATGCACAAGGACGCTCAGGTCCCTCTGTACTGCAGCATTTTGTACTATTTCTCCATATAAATAATAAATTGAATTTTTATTTTTTCTGCCCAAGTGGATAACCTCACACTTTCCCAGATTATACTCCATTTGTTTGTCCAATCAATTAGCCTGTCTACAGATTATTTCTGTCCTCCACACAATGTACTTTCCCACCCATTTTTGTATCATCAGCAAACTTGGAAACATTACACTCGTTCCCTTCATCCAAGTCATTAATATATATTGTAAATAGTTGGGGCCCCAGCAGTAATCCTGGTGACACCCCACTAGTTGCCTTTTGACAACCGGAAAATGAACCATTTATCCCGACACTCTGTCTTCACTTAGTTAGCCCACCCCGCAACCCCATGAACTTTTATCTTGTGCAGTAACCTTTTATGTGGCACCTTATCGAGTGCCTTCTGGAAATCCAAATATAACACATCCACTGGTTCCCCCTTATCTACCTTGCACATTACAACCTCAATGAACTCCAGCAAATTTGTCAAACATGATTTCCCATTCTTAAAACCGTACTGACTCTGCTTATCTGTATTATGCTTTTCCAAATGTCCTGCTACTGCTTCCTTAATAATGGACTCCAGCTTTTTCCCAATGAAAGCAATTAGCCAATTTTCTGTCTCCCTCCTTTTTTAATTAGGGGTGTTACATTTGTGGTTTTCCAATCTTCTGGGACCTCCCCAGAATCTAATGAATTTTAGTAGATTACAACCAATGCATCCACTATCTCTGCAGCCACTTCTTTAAAGGTCCTAGGAAAGCGGGCTGGCAGTGCATAGGCATCAAGCTGTTTTAGATGGTTTTGGATTGGTTTGGATGCCGGTCAGCAGTGAGATCCCGCAGGAGTTGGTGTTGAGCGGGCTGGCAGTGCATAGGCATCAAGCTTTTATAGATGGTTTTGGGTTGGTTTGGATACCGGCCAGGAGTGAGGTCCCGCAGGAGTTTGTGTTGGGTCCATTGCTCTTTACTATTTTTATTAATGATCTGGATGTAGGCGATGGCACAATCTGCACATTTGCAAAGGATACCGAGCTTTGAGCGAGTATTTGGGTCTCGTCTGCCTCAGGCAGATCTTACTGTTTTGGGAGATTGGTCTCATTACTGGCAAATTGTGTATAACTTAGATAAGTGCACGTGGGCAGGATAAATGCTCAACAGTCATTCCTGCATCAGGGGTAAGCACTGACGAAGGTGGAGACAGAGAGAGATTTGGGCATTTTAGCACATACATCTTTAAAAGTTCGCAGCCTCTGGGCCACTCAGCCCTCGAAGCAGATTCGGGAGCGGCGTGGAGGCCTGTCCCAGCAGTCTGACTGCTCCACGACCTGCGAGCACCATTGGTGCGACAAAATGGCTTTCTCTGATCCAAATGGAGTATCTCACACTTTCCGACTTGAATTCCACCTGGCACAGTTTGCCGCCCATTTTCTTGCAGACAAACCCACAGATATTGAAGACCATGAAGTAAAAGCACTATCCCTCGGTGGTCTCGAACCACCACCCTGTTAGTTAACAGTTGGTTAATAAACGAACGTGCTACCCAATTGCACCACAGAGATGTTCGGCATTAGCAACAACATATGAGGTTATCGAGCCGAAACTTCTGATCACAGTGAGCAAGCTATCAACTGTCCATTATCTGTTTAGTTATCCCAATTAAAGAAAGTAGCATTCATTGTGGGAACATGCAAATGGTTGATGAAAGAAAACATGTCAAACAAATTGATCAGAAAACCCGCGGCAAGCTATTAGCATTGTTCATCAATCAATTAACATGGTATCTGGGTTTCTCACAACTTTGGGAAGCTTTCCACGAGTTCTTCTGCTATAGTATTCTTCAATGTAGGGATCAGATATACACGTGGTTGTTTCACTGCATGCCCTGGGAACCAGGCACTCTAGAGCCGAGGCTAATGATGGGACCCTGCTCTTTCTGCTCTATATCGGGGTCAGCAGCATGCAAAGTGAAACAACGTACCACAGGCCTGTAATGGAGCCTCGACCCATCCTGCTCTGTGAGGGTCTCAGTACCACACTGGGTGATGGAGTAACATACCACAGGTGGGGATGGAGCCAGGGCTTTCCCTTCTCTGTGTGGGGTACAGTACCACACTGGGTGAGATAGAATATCATACCACAGGTAGGGATGGAGTCTGGGCTTTCCCTGCTCCGTGTGGGTCTCAGTACCACACTGGGTGATAGATTAACATACCACAGATGGGGATGGAGCCTGGGCTTTCCCTTCTTTGTGTGGGTCTCAGTACCACACCAAGTGCAATAAACAAGATGCATAAGGCGGAGGAAGGAAACTGATCGCATTCTGTTGTGTGGAGTTCAGTACTTCGCCGGTTGAGATGTGCAAACTCCACACAAGCTGAGCCCCTGGGGCAGAGCCAGTAGCTGCCACCCTGCAATGACAGACAGGAAGCAGAGATTGAGGTTGTAGTTTCACATGATTAAGCTCCTTTATTAGGCGATTCCTCAGCTGTGAATCCCCCAGCAAAGACTTCAAGGAGTGTATAATATAAATGGGATTCAACATCAGCATCAGAAAATCTCTCCTTGATTCGCGACTCTTATCTCCATGCAGCTTCTCGCTGCTAAAGAGTGAACTTAGTATAATTTCACCTTGGCTCGCGGTCAATGCGGCTCAGTGAATGTCGGGCTGTTTGAAATGCAAGGTAATTGGCCGCCCCTGAACCAATTTACAGCTTGCCCCAGCCATGAACAGCGCATCATTTGTTGCAGTGGGACAAAATACACTTCTATGCCTGTTGGTTTCAAGTCAGCAGTAAATGACTAGACTTCTTTCAACGTATGAAACTAGAACTGCCGATTGACACTTTAAATGTTGCAAACATTTAACTGCCGGTATCAGATCAATCATGGTTATCATGAGGCATCCACGTACCTTTTTGCGCTACACACTCACTTATCACAGCATGGCTATCAGTCAATTCACTGCCAGTGTGAAAAAATGCAACATTTTCAACTTAGCAATGTGTGCAAGACTGTAATCAGAGAGCGCTTGGGCCATGGGCAGTGATAACGTATCCTAAGCATTAAGATATTCATCAGGCCTGGGCCCCTCCTGTATTTCGCATTGGCTCACTGTGTGCCTATGTTTAGGATTCGCAGGCGATTTCCCAGCTCTGAATTCATGCAGTGTTTTATGTAATTCACTGTGTATTTGATACAGTGAGATCGAGCCTGGTGTACAAACTTTGTATCTTTATCAACACTTCATAGCACTAGCCTGGTGTGCAAGCTTTGTACTTTTATGAACATTACGGCAGAACATTAAATCAACAGATGGAACTAGAATTGCTGATTGACACTGTAAGTTTTCGCAACATTTAACTGCAGTGTGAGAAAAATCACAATTATCATGCTTCCATGTACGTTTTAGCGCTGCATCACCCTAACAAACCGAGCTCATCACAGCACAGCTATCACGCAATTCATAGCCAGTGTACAAACATGCACATTTTGAACTTAGCTACGTGGGCAAGACTGGAATCAGAAAGTGCCTGGGCCGTGGGCAGTGATAACTTAATTTGAGCGTTATGATTTTCATTATCATTGTACATTACATTAACACAATCTGCTCTCCAAGATCTGTTTGGGCCCATCGCCCCGAAGTGAGGACTGAGTGGGCGAGATAATTCCTTTCGGGGTTAGGTTTTCTTTCAAAAAGGTGTGAGAAAAAATTCTGGTTTACTTCCTTGCAGACCGATATAGCTCAGTTTGGAGAGCGTTAGCTTTAAGACCAAAAAGTACCTTCTTCAATTTCGGGTTTTGGCAATTTTTGATTATTTTATTTTAAGGGGAGAGGCTGGTTTTGTATGGGGACAGTGCTTGAGGAATGGGCTGTTCAGCGGTTCCATGATAATTTTCAAAATTAATTTTGTTAGATGCAGCGCTCTTTTTCTGTTACTTTCTATTTACACTCTGCCCAGTTTTGAATATGAACAGTGAAAAAAGTTTAAGCGATGTAATGTGTTCAATGTTTATGCAGTAACTCTGTCACCCAGTGTGAGCCGGAAACACGATCCCGTCAGGCTGGGTTTTCACACACATTCAGCGCACTTTGTGGTTAGTTAGCTTAGTGGCATAGAGCATGGTGCTACTAACGCTAAAGTCGCTGGTTTGATCCCTGTAGGGCCATTTGCATGCAATTGATTTTTTTTCGGTTTTTCATAACATTTAAAATCCAATCTTTATAATTAAACAAATCTATACAAAATCCCAAGGGTTGGAAATTATTTGGAATAACATCCATTGCTTCTTTGCCGCCGGGGTGGAGAGGCACATATTTCTGTTTATTTGTGTTTCTTGGTTTGCTGATAAACAATAAACTGGCGGCCTGTTCCCTTAAGAACGGACAGACAGAACGTTTCTGTCCCCAGAGATAAGCAAAAGGCTTCAGTTCAGGACAAATACACCAAATGAAATGTTCACCCGGCACCGAGAGTGAACAACCCAGAGAAAAGGACAGGGAGAAATAGATTTAAGTGGATGCCTACCCGCACTTAATACTGTAGTTGTGCCGACATGTCTTTCATAAGAACATAAGAACATAAGAATTTGCTACGAACGGTTTTACCTGGCACGAATGTGATGTGAATTTCGAACAGCAAGGAGGAAAGACTGCGTTTGTCTGCTTGCTGGCAAAGTCACTTGCAGCAGTTTCCCTGGTGGTCTCTTGGCTAGGATTTGCACTTTCACTGTTCGTGCTCAGGGTTTGCTTCCCGGTCAGGGAACAGTGTATTTTGGGCTGTTTGAACTGCAAGGTAAACGGCTGCTCCTGAACAAATTTGCAGCTCACCACAGTGCTGCTGCCCCAACCTTCAGCAGCGCATCATTCGTTGTATCAATACAAAATACTTCTGTGCTTGCTGTTTCAAAGTCAGCAGTAAATGATTAGATCTCTCTCAACAAATGGAACTAGAATTGCTGATCGATGCTGTAAATGTTTCTAATCATGGCTATCATTACTCTTTCATGTACCTTTTGCACCACATCACCCTCGCGTATCACAGCACGGCTATTAATCAATGCATTGCCAGTGTGGAAAAATCCAACATTGTAATCTTAGTAGCTTCTGCAACACTGTAATCAGAGAATGCCTGGACCATGGGCTTATCCTGAACATTAAGATATTCATTTGACTTGGCCCTTCCTGTATTGCACATTGGCTCACTGTATATCTATGTTTAAGTTTCGCAGTCGATTTCCCATATCTGAATTCCCCAGCAGAAGCTTCATGGTGTGTTTGATCTCAAGGAGATTCAACATCAGTATCGTTAACTCTCCTTGTTTCACGACTCTTATCTCTCTTCAGCATCTTACTGCTAAGGACTGAACCTGTTATAATTTCACTTTGGCTCGAATTCAGTGCGGCTCAGTGTGACTTCGGCCCGTCTCCATTTCACAACCCATCAGTGCCATCAAAAGAACGGGGAATTTTACTAAAATTTTATATTCTGAAATTTGAATAAACACATCAGCATATTTCACTGTGTCTTCAACACTGTGAGATGTAGCATGGTGAGCTTTGCATCGTTATGAACACTTCAGCAGAACATTAAATCAATATATGGAACTAGAATTACTGATTGACACTGTAAGTTTTGCCAACATTTAACTGCAGTCTGAGAACAATCACAATTCTCATTCGGCTTCCATGTACGTTCTGGCGCGGCATCACCCGAACAAACCTAGCTGCTCACAGCACGACGATCAGTGTGGAAAAATACTAATTTTGAACTTAGCAACGTGTGCAAGACTGGCATCAGATACTGCCTGGGCCGTGGGCAATGATAACTTAACCTGAACGTTAAGATTTTCATTAACATTATACATTACATTAACACAACCTGAGCTCCGAGATCAGTTTGGGACACATTGCCCCCAAGTGAGGCCTGAGTGGGCGGGGCAATTCCTCCCAGGGTTAGGTTTTCTTTCAAAAAAGTGTGAGAAAATGTTGCTTCATTTGCTTTCGGGCCGAAAAAGCTCAGTTGGGAGAGCGTAAGGCTGAAGATCTAAAGGACCCAAATCTTGGGTTTCGGCAATTTCTGGTTATTTTGTGTTCTCTTCAAATTTAAGGGGAGAGGCTGGTTTTATATGTGGACAATACATGAGGGACAGGCTCTTCAGCGATTGTGCGATAATTTTCACAATGAATTCTGTTAGATTCAGCGCTCTTTTTCTGTTACATTCTGTTTACACTCTGCCCAGTTTTGTACATGAACAGTGAACAATGTGCACGCGATGTGATTTGTTCAATGTTTGTGATGTAAATCTATCACCCAGTGTGTACCGGAAACACACATTCGTTACACGGTGTGATCGGTTAGCTCAGTTGGATTCAGCATGGGGCGATTAGCACCAAGGTAACGGGTTTGGTCCATGTTCGAATGCTGTTCATATTTTTTTCCGGTTTTTCATTACATTTCATCCAATATTTATAATGAAACAAATTCATACACACTCCCAAGGGTTGCGATTTATTTGGAATAACTTCCATTGCTTATTTGACGCTGTGGCGATGAGGCACATCTTTCTGTTTATTTCTATTTCTTAGTCTGCTGATAAACGATGAACTGGCGGCCTGTTCCCGTTAATGGTCACCAGCAGGAACGGTTAGACAGAACGCTCTGTCCCTCAGAGATGGGCAAATGGCTGCAGTTCAGGAAAAATAATACAAATGAAATGTTCACCCGGCACCGATAGTGAACAAACCACAGAAAAGGACAGGGAGAAATAGATTTAAGTGGATGCCTACCCGCACTTAATATTGTAGTTGTGCGGACATGTCTTTCATAAGAACATAAGAACATAAGAATTAGGAACAGGAGTAGGCCATCTAGCCCCTCGAGCCTGCTCCGCCTTTCAACAAGATCATGGCTGATCTGGCCGTGGACTCAGCTCCACTTACCCGCCTGCTCCCCGTAACCCTTAACTCCCTTATTGGTTAAAAATCTATCTATCTTTGATTTGAATACATTCAATGAGCTAGCCTCAACTGCTTCCTTCGGCAGAGATTCACAACTGTCTGGGAGAAGAAATTCCTTCTCAACTCGGTTTTAATTTGGCTCCCCCTAGGCTGTGCCGCCGAGTTCTAGTCTCCCCGACCAGTGGAAACACCCTCTCTCCCTCTACCTTGTCTGTCCCTTTCATTATTTTAAATGTCTCGATAAGATCCCCCCTCATCCTTCCGAACTCCAACGAGTAAAGACCCAGTTTGCTCAATCTATCATCATCAGGTTATCCTCACATCTCCGGAATCAGTCTAGTGAATCGTCTCTCACTCCAAAGCTAGTATATCCTTCCTTAAGTAATGTGACCAAAACTGCACGCAGTATTCCAGGTGCGGCCTCACTAATACGCTGTACAGTTGCAGCAGGACCTCGTTGCTTTTGTACTCCATCCCTCTCGCAATGAAGGCCAACATTCCATTCGCCTTCCTAATTACCTGCTGCACCTGCAAACTAACGTTTTGTGATTCATGCACAAGGACCCCCAGGTCCCTCTGCACCGCAGAATGTTGTAATTTCTCCCCATTCAAATAATATTACCTTTTACTATTTTATTTCCAAGGTGGATGACATCACATTTTCTGACATTGTATTCCATCTGCCAAACCTTAGCCCATTCGTTTAACCTATCTAAATCTTTTGCTGCCTCTCTGTGTCCTCTGCACAACCCACCTTCCCACTAATCTTTGTGTCATCTGCAAATTCTGTTACACTGCACTCTGTCCCCTCTTCCAGGTCATCTATGTCTGAACAAAAATACCATTTGCTACAAACATTTTTACGTGGCACGAATGTGATGGGAATTTCGAAGGAGCAAGGAGGAAAGACTGCATTGGTCTGTATTGTATGTAGACCCTCTTTTAATAACTCCAGGAGGCAGTGATTTGTACTTAAACTGTGAAGACTAGTCGTTTATTGCAGCTCCTTGGGAGAGGACACCAAGAGGTGAGCGCACTTTTATACTGGGTTACCTGCAGGGTTCAGGTGACCCTTAGATCTCCAGCAGCAGCACCCTCTGGTGTACAGGTAATGTGTGCAGGGTGAAGGTGGTGATGTGATCAGTAGTGAGCTGTGGGAGCTTTTGGTGAGGGCTGTGTTGGTGCCAGGTGTGATTCCTGTGCATGAAGCTGGCCTTATACATTTCCCCCCTCACGCAGAGACCATTTGGGTGTCACTTTTGTGTGATCCCTCAGTGGGGGTGCCAGTACAGCAGTGGGTAGGGTACATACTCTGTAGAGTGGGTAACTGTGTGGTGGTGGGCAGGGATAAGCAGCATTTGTACGGACTGTAATGCATTAATGCAGGCTGAGCGGCCCGCAGCCTGCGAGTACTTTCGGAGCAGGCCGGGGATCGGAAGGAGCAGTGTGGCACCTGGCCCAGTAGGCTGGGTGGCCCCTGGCCTGAGAGCACCATCGGAGCAGACCGGGGAGCAGAAGGAGCAGTGTGGAGGCCTGGCCCAGTAGGCTGAGCAGCCCCTGGCCTGAGAGCACCATCGGAGCAGGCCGGGGAGCGGAAGGAGCAGTGTGGAGGGGTGGCCCAGTAGGCTGAGCGGCCCCCGGCCTGTGAGCACCAGCGGACCAGGCCGGGGAGCGGGAGGAGCAGTGTGGAGGCGTGGCCCAGTAAGCTGAGCGGCCCCCGGCCTGTGAGCACTAGCGGACCAGGCCGGGGAGCGGAAGGAGCAGTGTGGCGGTATACCACTTCTGGGAGCAGCACTTTCTGGAGCAGGAGAGCAACGGCAGTGCAGAGTGACTTCACCAATGTCCAGGTCGGTGATTGGAGCATTGGCAGTTACTGCAGGACTGGTGAGGTTGGGGCGAAGGAGCGGCGAGAGATTGAAGAGGGATATGATCGGGGCCCAGGAGAGGCGCGGGCCCAGGGGCAGCACGGACCAGCACACACTGCGATTTGTGCAGCAGAACTGGACTCCAGTTAGTCTTGGTTAATCCTTGCCACTGGACCAAGTCCGAGCTCTGTTTAGCCATTGGGGTTGCTGGAGTGCAACGGCCACCACACGTTAAAAAAATCCACGCACAGGCATCGTTCACATTTCAAGGTTTAGTTCGGACCTGAAATTTCAGGTGCTTCATTCAAACAGCTGTGAACTTTTTACGTGGAAGCAAGTCATCATGGATTCGAGGGACTGCCGATGATGATGGATGAAGATGGTGGTGGGCAGGGCCACAGGGCTGTGTGGGCTCCTTGTCCTCCGTTTGTGATGAAAGTCTGCTCATTCCAGGGTCTGGCAGGAAAGCTGGAGAGTACTTGTCTCTCGCTCCTGGTGTTGGCCCTGGTGACCAGGGGATGTAATCCCGATCTGGGGCAGGTTGCCAGTATTGGTGGCTGTGCTGCTCATTGAACGCTGTCCCTGTCCCGGCAGTGGGTCTGTACCCACTTTGTGTGTGTGTGAGCCCATCCTGGGGCATCACATCTGTCCCAAAGTTCCAGGCTACATGGTCAGGGAGCCCTCTGGACCTGGGGGTCTCCCACTGGGGCATTCATCTAGCATAAACATTGTCCCTGTTGAACCCGGTGTCCTTCAACAGTATATTTCTTGTATACATGACACATTGGCTCCTATGATACATAATCCAATCTACACTGCTTTCTCTCTTTAAAATGTCACTTACAACATTTACATCAATTCTTGTATCTTGGTCTCTCCATACATGGTTGCATTTGGCATTTTTAAATTTCTGTCATCATCATTTAGCGTTTCAAACTTGTTCTCAACATCACTTACACAAGCATTCATTACATTTTCTCATCAGTTAATCCGGAATCACAATTCAACGTTTCATTAGGGGTTGAGTAGCTTCGTCTTCATCTATGTCGGAGCCCAGGTGATCAGACAATTCTTCAGCGACGTGGTGAGTAAAGATTTTTCTGTACATTCTCTGAAGGCGCCCTTTCATTTTGAAGCCTTTGCATCGAAAGTCTCTGTAGCGGCACTGCTGGGCCCTGTGGCTTCCTCCATAGCGCCAGCATGGGGCTAGCCAATTTGCCCCATGTGGTGGACTCAGGGCTGTGGGACTCGGGGCAGCATTTCTGCCTTTAGAAGTAGCCATTCGGTTCACTGCATTCGTAGGTTTAGAGTTCTGGGTGTGGGTCATTATTCGCTTGGAGTCGCTGACTGAAATCACGTATGCCTGGCCCAATTTAATTGCATTCTGCTGGGTGACTGTGATGTCTGCAGAGAGCAGTGTATGGAGGAGACTCTAGTGGCCGAATCCGATAACAAATATGTCCCTTAGTGCTTCGTTTAGATGGTCGCCTAAATCACATGGTGATCTTTTGAAATGTGCAACATACTTAGCAATATCTTGGCCTTGAGTTCGCCAGTGATTGTAAAACCGGTGCCTGGCTGTGAGGATGCTGTTTTTGGGTTTTAGTTGACAAGTTATTAAGGTGACAAGTTCCCCATAGCTCTTGGTTGTTGTCTTCGCTGGGGCTAGCAAGTCCCTGACAAGGCCCTGGAGAGTGGGCCCACAACTACTAATCAGGACGGCCCTGCGCTTGTGCGGCAGTGCAGCCGGTGTGTCCCCATCCAGATCGTTGGCTATGAAGAAGTGTTCTAACCTTTCCATGAAGGTGTCCATATCTTCCTCATCGGTGAATAGTTGAAAGTTGATGATATTCGAAATGATGTGCGTGTAGTTCATGACCTCGTCGCCAGTTATTGTGTAGGTAGATATTCTGTTAATGACTCCACGAGGCAGGGGTATGATACTTAGTCTGTGAAGACTGTAGTTCTTTATTGCAGCACCTAGAGTGATGACACCAAGAGGTGATCTCCCTTTTATACAGTGTTACCTGCAGTGTGCAGGTGACCCTGATGTCTCCAGCAGCAGCAGCCTCTGGTGTACAGGTAAGTGTGTACAGGGTGAAGGTACATTCAGTGTTACAGTACATCATAATATTACATCATAACATTGTTGGCGTGCATACATAACAGACTGTTTGCTGGCAAAGATATTTGCAGTAGCTTCCCAGGTGGACTCGTAGTGAGGATTTGGTGTTTTTACCGCTGCAGCCTGCCTTTGATTCCCAGTCAGTGAACAGTGTATTTTCGGTTCTTAACAGTGGTGCTCCTGAACAAATTTACAGCTCAACACATCAGCAGCGCATCATTTGTTGCAGTGATCCAAAATACACTTCTGTGCCTGCTGTTTTAAAGTCAGCCATCAATGACTAGACCTCTCTCAACAACTGACACTAGAATTGCTGATTGACACTGAAAATGTTGCCAGTCATGTCCATCATTAGTCTTCAATGTACCTTTTGCGTCACATCACCCTTGCTTATCACAGCACGGCTATCTGTCAATGCACTGCCAGTGTGGAAAATTCAACATTTTAAACTTAGCAACGTGTGCAAGATTGGAATCAGATTATGCCTGGCGTATGGGCACTGATAACGTATCCTGAGCATAAAGATTTTCATTATCCTTATACATTATATTAGCACAACCAGAACTCTGAGATGGTTTTGGAATCATTGCCCCGAAATGAGGACTCAGTGGGCGGGGCAATTCCACCCGGGGTTAGCTTTTCCTTCAAAAAGCTGTGAGAAAACTTTGCTTCATTTGCTGTCGCGCCGAAAAAGCTCAGTTGGGAGAGCGTTAGACTGAAGATTTAAAGGTCCCGGTTTTCGGCAATTGCTGGTTATTTTGTGTTCCCTTCATTTTATGGGAGAAGCTGGTTTTATATCTGGACAGTGCTTGAGAGATGGGCTGCTCAGCGCTTGCATGATAATAATTTCTACAATGAATTGTTGGATTCATGCGCTGTTTTTCTGTAACTTCTTATTTACACCCTGCCCAGTTATATATGTGAACAGTGAACAATGTTTAAGCGATGTCATGTGTTCAATGTTTTTGCATTAACTCGGTCACCCAGTGTGAGCCGGAAACACAATCCCCTCAGGCTGGGCTGGCACCTACCTTCATCACACTTTGTGGCTGGTTAGCTCAGTTGGTGCTAATAACGCCGATATCCCCTTACGCGTTCAAATATTTCTCATAATTTTTTCGGTTCTTCCTAACATTTAAAATCCAATCTTTCAAAATAAACAAATCCACACAGAATCCCAAGGGTTGGAAATTATTTGGAATAACATCCATTTCTTGTTTGCCGCTGGGGTGGAGAGACAAACCTTCTGTTTATTTGTGTTGCTGGGCTGCTGATAAAAGTTGAAGCAGTGGCCTGGTCCCGTAAATGGTCATAAGCAGGAATAGACAGACAGAACATCTCTGTCCCCCGAGACAGGCAAACCAAAGCAAATGTTCACCGGCTCCAAGAGTGAAAAATCCAGAGAAAAGGACAGAATGAAATAGATTTCACTGGATGCCTAGCCGCACTGTGGCTGCTCCTGAACAAACTTGAAGCTCACCACAATGCTGCTGCCCCTACCGTCAGCAGCGCATCATTCATTACAGCGATATAAAATACTTCCCCGATTATTGTTTTAAGTTCAGCAGTAAACAATTCGACCTCTCTCAACATTTCTGACTTATACTGTAAGTTTTACCAACATTTAACTGCAGTGTAGAATAATCACAATTATCATTAGTCTTCCATGTATGTTCTGGCGCTGCATCACCCTAGAAAAAACAAGCTCATCACAGCACGGCTATCAGGCAATTCATTGCCAGTGTGGACGCATGCATCATTTTGAACTTTGCAACGTGTACAAGACTATAATCAGAGAGTGCCTGCGCAATAGGCAGTGATAACTTAACCTGAGCAGAGAGATTTTCATTCTCATTTACATTACAGTAACGCAACCTGAGCTCCGAGATTTGTTTGGGGCCCAAAGCCCCGAAGTGAGGATTGAGTGGGCGGGGCAATTCATCCCGGGGTTAGATTTTCTTTCAGAAATGTGTGAGAAAGTTTTGGTGTGGTTGCTGTCGGCCTGTAATAGCTCAGTTGGACAGAGGTAGACTGGATATTTCACAATCCATGGTTCACTCCTGGGTTTTAGCAATTTCTCGTTTTGTGTTCCTTCATTTTAAAGGGAGAGGCTGGATTTATATCCGAACTGTCCTCATCTCTGTTTTAAATGGGTGGCCACTTATTCGAAGATTATGCCCTCTCGTTCTTGTCCCTCCCATCAGTGGAAAGATCCTCTCTACATTCACTTTGTCAAGCTCCCTTATAACCTTATACTTTTCAATATGATCACCTCTCATTGTTCTGAATTCCAAAGAGTAGAGGCCCAGCCAGCTCAACCTTTCCTTATAAGTCAACCCCGTCATCCCCGGAATCAATCCAGTGACGTTTCTCTGAACTGCCTCCAAAGCAAGTATATCGATTCATGAATATGGAAAGCAAAACTGCACGCAATATTCCTGGTGTGGCCTCACAAATAACTTATATAGCTGCAGCAAGACGTCCCTGCTGTTATACCCCATCCCCTTTGCAATAAAGACCAAGATACCATTGCCCTATCTGATCACTTGCTGTACTTGCATACTATCCTTTTGTCTTCCATGCAAGTACCCTCAGGTCCCACTGTACTGCATCACTTTGTAATCTTTCTCCATTTAAATAATAACTTGCACTTGAATTTTCTGCAAAAGTGCATTATCTCACACTTTCAAACATTATACACGATCTGCAAAATTTTTGCCCAATCATTTAGCCTGCCTTTGTCCTTTTGCAGATTTTTTGTGTCCTCCTCACACATTGCTTTTCCTCCCATCGTTGTATCGTCAGCAAACTTGGCTACCGTACACTCAGTTAATTCTTCTCTGTTGCGAATATAGATTGTAAATAGTTGCAATCTTCTGATAACATCACATTTACAATCGAATTCAGACGCCTTATCCATTAGTCCACGCGGCCGCTGCCGTCGCCACAAAATTTGTTGTTTTTTATATTGAGAGCAAATTTGGGACAAGGGTTATATCAAGGAATGGATATCGGAAAACATGAGCATATTTTGAGTAATGAATAGATGCGCTGCAATATTGATGTGCACGGACACAGGAACGTCAATGTAGCTTGAAACACAACAGTTCAACAATCGGTTATCGCAGCTGATATCCCACTCTATTTCAAATATACAGGATGATCCGGATTATGAGAAAATACGTCTTAATGGGGCAATTGATGAACCGGAACTGACAAACATCCCGTTTGAACAGACACCGAATGATCCTGGAAAGGAAGCACATCCCTCTTACACAGCTGTAGGATGGGCCTTCACGGACAGCAATTCCCTTTCAAAAGAATAAAGTGGGATTTATATCATTCCTGAAGGCAATTGTGCTGTGCGTGAGTGAGCGCGGGTCTCAGGACCACGCGGGGCTCGGACGGTTGTTGAAGCCACAGGTGATAGACAGGCAGGATGGAGGGGGCGGGGGGGAAGTGAAACCAACCCAGAAAAAAAACAATTCAAAACATATATATATATTTTTCATAATAAGAAAGTAAATAAATTATCAATTTTATTGCAAAAAATTGAATTTGATTTGATTTAAATAAATAAATCATTGTTTCTTAATCTATATATTTTTGACTGAACGAAGGCTGTGCGACTGCAAGAAATCCACTGGAAATCAGGTCGTGCATTCAGTGAATACCCAAACACAGTTTGCCCATGGTGTGAGACAAGCCACGAGGGAAGATGTGGGCAACAAAGGCGATCTTTTAAACTCGCGAGTGCCTTTCTGCAGGATAGACAGAAGCTGCGTGTGCTGTGAAAGAGGTCAAATGTAATAGAGTCAATGCAGGCAGAACAGAAAAAGCAGATTTATTGTGAAAGTTAAAACGTAGGGAATGTATGTAAATATACGCATATATAAATATTTATAGATATATTTACATAAACAAAGTCAATCAGTCAGTCATGTCTTGTCTTGTCTTGTCTTGATTTGATTTGTATTTGAAAATAAGGGGGAAGGAGCTCATCATGTCACACAGCCCATCCGCAAACTCTCGCTAAAATCGCTCTGTTTCTAACTTATATAATGTGCCTTCTTTCAGATGTGGAATAGCAAACTCCCACAGCAGATTCTTCTCCTGTCCGGCAGTCCTCGATTGCGTGTTTAATCAAATCAGTGTGGCTTAAAATTGCATGTAATGCATTATTCCTCCCATTACATGAAATGCACAGTAAGATCGCGCAGAAAGTTCACACGCACTCCCTCGCTTACAAAAACATAGCAACAAACTAAAATTCCTGCACCCTCCAAAGGCAGTTTTTGAAATTTGAAATTTGAAATCCGGGACAGAGAGAACATTCCTTAAAAACAGATACATAATGATCCGATACTGATTACACACCATTTTGGAGAGAATGTGAATGACCCCGGGCAGACCAGCACATCACCTTAAAGGGATACAGAAACACAATGAACAAAACCAAACAATTCTGTAAAACTCAGCAGGTCGTGAACATTCTGTGGATGAAGATCCCGGGCTCACGTTCAGTCAGATGATCATTCCGATATTTTAAGAAAAATGTAAAGTTTACAGGTTTTTTCCACGAAAATAGCACCTGGAAATAATAGGCAGCGAGGAAGGACAAAAGGGAATGTCTGTGATACAGTGGAGCGTAGGAGTGATTGAATAATAAATGGAACAATGCGCAAAGGCAAAGTGGCTGGTAAGCGGGCAATAAAGTTACAAAGGATGGACCAGAGGAGGTGTTAGTGTGAACAGCAGAACCATTAGCAGACAATGGGAGCGGTGCTTATGATCCGATACGTTGAACGGAATGTTGAGGCCAGAACACTATAACATGCCTGGAATGACGGGTTTGAACGCCTTTTAATCAGACCAGGCAGCTTGGCCACCCCGGATTGATTTCCGCTACGGTTTAAATTTGTCAGTCAAGGGATTAAATCGAAAGCCAGCTTCTCACATCTTTTCAGCGCTGGAGAAACAGGACGCACTCATATTCAGGGAAGACTCTGTTTCACGTTGAATGGAGATTGACGCTGAATGTATGCTTATCCCAATGGAGGTGAGCTCATGCATGCAGAAAGGAAGGTATCCTGAACAAGTATTGGCCGGAATCAAACACGGGTTTAGGTTTTCCAATGAGACACAGAGCCGAGTACATCTGAGATACCTGAACTTTACTCAGTTCGGTGAGTTTCACTTTGCTCCTGGGAATCTCCATGATTTTGGACGCTGTGGGAACAACGGAGCGCAATCACACGTTTTAATTTGAAACATGTCAGTTTTCTCACATGTCGACCGGCTGAAAAGTGTTTTTTTTGACTAAAAGTTGACAGGGCTCGTCCGCGATGTGAAACCGGGACCTCTCGTTTTTCAATTATTAAAATCCCGATGAAGAATCATACACCTAGACCAACGAGCCGCCGACAATGATGGACGTAGCTCTCAGATTCTGACTTTAGTTTGTTATTTATGCCCATCGTGCCTGTGCTGACTCTCAGAGACCTGTCCCATGAGTCCCCCTCTCCATCGTCCTGCTAATGTTTTATCTTTGATGAAATGATTATTTTTTGAGACATTACTTCACCAACGAGCTGCATCCTTGTCAGTAAAATGAGAATTTGGCAATGAGGTTAAATTTCTTGACGAAAAAAAACGATGGGAAAATGTTCAGCACAATAACGAGCATACTGGATCAGCAGTCCATTGCATGGACCTCTCAGTCACCTTGTCTCCTATTTACTGCAACGTCAGACATCCATCCCCTAATTTTTGCTTTCAAAGAGAAATAATGTGCACGAATGTCGACTTCCCCGCTTGTTCTGCCCGTGCAACCAGATCGACAGTGATGAAAATGTGCAATTAGTTTCTTAAAGCAAACAGCCTTCCTTTACTTCACGTGAGTGACTGTGCGAGATGGTTGGTTTTGAGGCAGAATCAAAACAAAGAATATAAAATTTCGCGCGGCGAGTTTGCTGACCGCGGCAGAACTCGACATGCAATCTTCGGATAACATCACAGTTACAATCGAATTCAGACACCTTATCCATTAGGCTACGCGGCCGCTGCATTCAGCATAAAATTTGTTTTTTTTTTATATTGAGAGCAAATTTGGGACAAGGGTTATATCAAGGAGAGGATGTAGGAAAACATGGGCATATTTTGAGTAATGAAGCGATGCGCTGCGATATGGATGTGCACGGACACAGGCAACGTCAATGTAGCTTGAAACACAACAGTTTAACAATCGGTTATCGCAACTGGAATCACACTGCTTTTAAAATAAACAGGATGATCCGGATTATGAGAAAATACGTCTTAAAGGGGCCATTGATGTACCGGACCTGACAACCATCCCGTTTGAACAGACACCGAATGATCCTGGACCGGAAGCACATCCCTCTTACACAGCTGTAGAATGGCCTTCACGGACAGCAGTTCCCTTTCAAAAGAATAAAGTGGGATGTCTATCATTCCTGTAGGCAATTGTGCTGTGCGTGAGTGAGCGCGGGTCACAGGACCACGCGGGACTGGGACGGTTGTTGAAGCCACAGGTGATAGACAGGCAGGAAGGGGAGGGGGGGAAGTAAAACCAACCCAGACAAAAAGACAATTTAAAATATATATATATTTATCATAATAAGAAAATAAATAAATTTACAATCTTATTGAAAAAAATTGAATTTGATTTGATTTAAATAAATAAATAATTGTTTCTTAATCTATATATTTTTGATTGAACGAAGGCTGTGAGACTGCATGAAATCCACTGGAAATCACGGCGTGCAGTCAGTAAATACCCAAACACAGTAAGCCCATGGTGGAAGACAAGCCACGAGGGAAGATGTGGGCAACAAAAGCCATCTTTTAAAGTCGCGAGTGCCTTTCTGCAGGATCAGAGAGAAGCTGCGTGTGCTGTGAAAAAGTCAAATGTAATAGAGCCAATGTAGGCAGAACAGAAAAAGCACATTTATTGTGAAAGTTAAAAAGTAGGGAATGTATGTAAATATACGCATATATAAATATTTATACATATATTTATATAAACAAAGTCAGTCAGTCAGTCATGACTTGTCTTATCTTGTGTTGATTTGATTTGTATTTGAAAATAAGGGGGAATGATCTCATCATGTCACACTGCCCATCCGCAAGCTCTCGCTAAAATCGCTATGTTTCTTACTTTTATAAAGTGCCTTCTTTCAGATGTGGAATAGCAAAATCCCACAGCAGATTCTTCTCTGTCAGGCAGTCCTCGAATGCATGTTGAATCAAATTAGTGTGGCTTCAAGTTGCATGTATTGCATTTTTCCTCCCATGATATGAAATGCATAGTAAGATCGCGCAGAACGTTCGCACGCACTCCCTCGCTTAAACAAACACACCAACAAACTAAAATTCCTCCACCGTCCAAAGGCAGTTTTTGAAATTTGAAATTTGAAATTTGAAATATGGGACAGACAGCACATCCCTTTAAAACTGATACATAATGATCCTGTACTGAAAGCACACCATTTTGGAGAGACAGAGAATGACCCCGGACAGACGAGCACATCACCTTAAAAGGGATACAGAAACACAATGGACAAAAACAAAGAATTCTGTAAAACTCAGCAGGTCGTGAACATTCTCGAGATGAAGATCCCGGGCTCACGTTCAGTCAGATGATCGTTCCGATATTTTATGAAAAATGTAAATGTTACAGATTTTTTCCACGAAAATAGCACCTGGAAAAAAATAAGCAGCGAGGAAGGACAAAAGGGAATGTCGGTGATAGAGTGGAGCATAGGAGTGATTGAATAATAAATGGAACAATGCGAAGAGGGAAAGTGGGTGGTAAGCGGGCAATAAAGTAACAAAGGATGGACCAGAGGAGGTGTTAGTGTGAACAGCAGAACCATTAGCAGACAATGGGAGCGGTGCTTATGATCCGATACGTTGAACCGAATGTTGAGGCCAGAACACTGTAACATTCCTGGAATGTAGGAATTGAACGCCTTTTAATCAGACCAGGCAGCTTGCCCACCCCGGATTGATTACCTGTACGGTTTAAATTCGGCAGCCAAGGGATTAAATCCAAAGCCAGCTTCTCACATTTTTTCAGCGCTGGAGAAAGAGGACGCACTCATATTCAGGGCAGAGTCTGTTTCACGTTGAAGTGGAGATTGATGCTGAATGTATGCTTATCCGAATGGCGGTGAGCTCATGCGTGCAGAAAGGAAGATATACTGATCAAGTATTGGCCGGAATCAAACACGGGTTTAGGTTTTCCAATGAGACACAGAGCCGAGTGCTTCTGAGAGACATGAACTTTACTCAGTTCGGTGAGTTTCACTTTGCTCCTGGGAATCACCAGGAATTTGGACGCTGTGGGAACAAGGGAGTGCAATCACACGTTTTAATTTGAAACATGTCAGTTTTCTCACATGTCGACCGGCTGAAAAGTGATTTTTTTGAATAAATTTGACAGGGCTCGTCCGCGATGTGAATGTGAACCCGGGACCTCTCGTTTTTCAATTATTAAAATCCCTATACGAGAATCATACCCCTAGACCAACGAGCCGCCGACAATCAGGGCGGTAGCTCTCAGAATCTGACGTTAGTTTGCTATTTATGCCCATCATGCCTGTGCTGACTCTCAGAGACCTATCCCATGCGTCCCCCTCTCCATCGTCCTGCTAATGTTTGCCCTTTGATGAATAGATTATTTTTTGAGACATTACTTCACCAACGAGCTGCATCCTTGTCAGTAATCGGTGTATTTGGCAATGAGGTTAAATGTGATTGACGAAAGAAAACGAGGGGAAAATGTTCAACACAATAATGACGAAGCTTGCGGCATATTGGATCAGCAGTCCATTGCATGGACCTCTCAGTCACCTTGTCTCCTATTTACTGCAACGTCAGACATTCATCCCCTACTTTTTGCATTCAAACAGAAATAATGTGCACGAAAGTCTACTTCACCCGTGCAACCAGATCGACAGTGATGAAAATGTGCCATTAGCTTCTTAAAGCAAACAGCCTTCCTGTAATTCAGGTGAGTGACTGTACGAGATGGTTGGTTTTGAGGCAGAATCAAAACGAAGAATATAAAATTTCATGCAGCGAGTTAGCTGACCGCGGCAGCACTCGAACCTGCAATCTTCTGATAACATCACAGTTGCAATCGAAGTCAGACGCCTTATCCATGAGTCCACGCGGCCGCTGCGGTCGGCACAAAATTTGTTCTTTTTTTATAGTGAGAGCAAATTTGGGACAAGGGTTATATCAAGGAGTTGATTTAGGAAAATATGAGCATTTTTTAGTCATGAATAGATGCGCTGCGATATGGATGTGCACGGATACAGGCAACGTCAATGTCGCTTGAAACACAATTCGGTTATCGCAACTGAAATCACACTCCTTTTAACATATACAGGATGAACCGGATTATGAGAAAATACGTCTCAAAGGGGCAATTGATGAACCGGAACTGACAACCATCCCGTTTGAACAGACACCGAATGATCCTGGACAGGAAGCACATCCCTCTTACACAGCTGTAGAATGGGCCTTCCCGGACAGCAGTTCCCTTTCAAAAGAATAAAGTGGGATTTCTATCATTCCTGAAGGCAATTGTGATGTGCGTGAGTGAGTTCGGGTCTGAGGACCACGCGGGGCTGGGACCGTTGTTGAAGTCACAGGTGATCGACAGGCAGGAAGGAGGGAGGGAAGTAAAACCAAGCCAGACAAAAAGACAATTTAAAACATATATATATTTATCATAATAAGAAAATAAATACATTTACAATTTTATTGCAAAAAATTGAATTTGATGTGATTTAAATAATTGTTTCTTAATCTATATATTTTTGATTGAACGAAGGCTGTGCGACTGCATGAAATCCACTGGAATGGCAACATTGGTGCGTTAAGAAAGGAATTCTCACCTGCAACACAGACGACCCATGTGCGATTCTCAGCCGATGCAGCTTTTCATTTTTACTTATCCATTTCAAACAACAATTTACAAATGAGTGAAGGCATTATGTGAAACATTAATAAGAAAGTAAATTTCGTGGTGATGCTTTAAATAATTAATGTAATGTAAATACATTTGATGAATGCACATGTAATTGGAAAATGGATGTGAACCCAAATAAATATGAGGTATTACATTTTGTTGACAAAAATAGGGCGGTCACATGTTACTCGGTAAATAGGAGGCTCAGTGGGATAGAAGAGAAAATGGATCTCAGAATACAAATATACAAATCACTGAATGTAGCGACGCAGGTTAACAAGGCAATAAAAAGCCAACAAAGCACGAGGGTTTATTTCTGACGGGATAGAATTGAAAAGTTATGATAAAGTTTTAGAGCGCAGTTGGAAATCTGCGTACAATTCTGGTCACGTTGTTATTAAATAGGTAGAGAGGCACTGGAGAGGGCGGAAAAAAGATGATGATACCAGAAATGCAAGGAAATGATGAACATGCTGGGTCTCTTTTCTCCTGAAAAGACAAGGCTTTAGGTTGACCTAATAGAATTCTTTAAAATTATGAAAGACTTTGGTAGAGTAATTTCCACTTGTGTGAAAGAGCAAAACTAAAAGGCCATCAATATAAGATAAACAACAAAAATTTAAATATAAACTCATTTACCCAGATAGTGGTGAGAATGTGGAAGTCACTGCACCAAGGAGTAGTTGAGTAAAATAGTGTAGATACTTTTAAGGGGTTGTTAGTTCAGCATATGAGGGAGAAGGGAATAGAGCATTATGCGGATAGAGTTGAGGAGGAAAGACAGGATAACAGCATGTAAATTCCAGATGTATTTAATGAACTCAATTTAAATTCCCCACCTGCCATGGTTGGATGTATATAATGCCTCTGAGTTACTAAACCAGTAGCATAACCACTGTACTACCGTACTCTTAACTTCATCCTTTACCTGTGCAACTGGGTCAAGGGTGTGAATAGCCTCCTTCAGCTCCGATGTAATAGACTTGAGTGGCTGAATGGCGTGCTCTGTTTCCTAAATACAAGGGTCAAGGGTTTGAATCACTTCCTCCTGAATCGACGAGGCTTATATTAACCGGAATTTAGAAGAATGAGAGGGGATGTCACAGAAACATATAAAGTTCTGACGGGATTGGACAGGTTAGATGCAGGAAGTCCCGATGTTGGGGAAGTCCACAACAAGGGGTCACAGCCGAAGGATAAAGGATAAGCCATTTAGGACCGTGATGAATAGAAACCTCTTCACTCAGAGAATTGTGAACCTGTGAAATTCTCTACCACAGAAAGTTGTTGTGGCCAGTTCGTTGGATATATTCAAAAGGGAGTTAGTTGTGCCTCTAAAGGGATCAAGTGGTATGGAGAGAAAGCAGGAATGGGGTACTGATTTTGCATGATAAGCCATCAGCATATGAATGGTGGTGCAGGCTCGGAGGGCCAAAGGGCCTAGTCCTGCGCCTATTTTCTATGTTTCTCTGTTTCTATTTTTCATGTTGCTGTCTAATAGGCTGCACGGCATTTAATCAGCCCCTTCTATTCCTATGTAGGTGTTTTGAGGGGCTGAATAGTGTACTTCTGTGTAACAATTTATAGGGGCTGAATGACGTCCTCTTGTTCCACTGCGACAGGCTCGAAGGAGTGAGTCGTATCTACCCGTTCCAGTGTAACAGGCTCAAGTGGTTGAATGGCCTCCTCCCATTCTTATGTAACAAGCTCGAGTGGCTGAATGTCCTACTCCTGTTCTTGTGTAACAAGCTTGAGGGAAGATTAAACTAATTCTGTTCCTGTATAACCAGCCTCAATAGGTTGAATATTCTTCTCCTGTTCCTATGTAATAGGCTCTGGAGATTGAATGTCCTCTTCCTATTCCAGTGTAACATAGAAACATAGAGACATAGAACATAGGTGCAGGAGTAGGCTATTCGGCTCTTCGACCCAGCACCACCATTCAATAAGATGATGGCTGATCATTCCCTCAGTACCCCGTTCCTGCTTTCTCTCCATACTCTTTGATACCTTTAGCCGTGAGGGCCATATCTACCTCCCTATTCAATACATCCAATGAACTGGCATCAACAATTCTCTGCAGTAGAGAATTCCACAGGTTAACAACGCTCTGAGTGAAGAACTTTCTCCTCAGCTCCGTCCTAAATGGCCTACCCCTTATCCGAAGACTTTATCTCCTGGTTCTGGACAACCCCATCATTAAGAACATTGTACGCGCATTTAACCTGTCCAGTCCTGTCGGAATCTTGAAAGTCTCGATGAGATCCCGTCTCATCCTTCTAAACTCCAGTGAATACAGGCCCAGTTGTTGCAATCTCTCCTCATATGTCAGTCCTGCCATCCCAGGAATCAATCTGGTGAACTTCGCTGCACTCCCTCAATATCAAAAACGTCCTTCCTCAGATTAGGAGACCAAAACTGAACACAGTAAGAGCATCTATGGGCTTAATGGCCTCCTACTGTTCCTATACAACAGATTCGAGGGGCAGAATTGCCTTTTTCAATTCCTATAAAACTGTCTGGAAAGTGATGAATAACCCGCCTCCTCTTCTTATGTAAGACGCTTGAAAAGCTGACTGGCCGCCACCTGTTACTATTTAACATGATTGAGGGGATGAATAGCCTGCTCCTGTGTAAAAGGTTCAATGGACTGAAAGGATTCTTCCTGTGCAATAGGCTCACGTTATCATCATCATCATCATCGGCAAACCCTCTGAATCGAGGAAGACGTGCTTCCTCTTTTAGCATGAGTTGTTCGGTGGCTGTACGAGAACCACAGTCTCTGTCACAAGTGGGACAGACAGTGGTTGAAGTAAAGGGTAGGTTGGGAGTCTGGTATGCCGTACGCTCCTTCCGCTGCCTGCGCTTGAATTCTGCTTGCTCTCGGGGACGAGCCTCGAGCAGCTCAGTGCCCTCCCGGATGCACTTCTTCTACTTCGGGCGGTCCATGGCCAGGGACTCCCAGGTGTCAGTGGCAATGTCACACTTTATTAGGGAGCCTTTGAGGGTGTCCTTGTAACGTTTCCACTCTCCAATTTTGGATCGTTTGCCGTGGACGAGTTCCACGTAGAGTGTTTGCTTTGGGAGTCTCGTGTCTGGCATGCAAACTATGTGGCCTGCCCAGCGGAGCTGATCAAGTGTGGTCAGTGCTTCAATGCTCGGGATGTTGGCCTGCACGAGGACGCTAACTTTGTTGCGTCTGTCCTCCCAGGGAATTTGCAGGATCTTGCAGAGAAATCGTTGGTGGTAGTTCTCCAGCGACTTGAGGTGTCTACTTTAAATGTTCCACATGTTTGAGCAAAACAGGAGCGCTGTTATTAATACGGCCCTGTAGACCATGATCTTGATGAAAGTATTGAGGAACTGGTCTTCAAACACTCTTTACCACAGGTGGCCAAAGGCTGCACTGGCGCACTGGAGGCGTTATTGGATCCTGTCTTCAATGCCAGCTCTTGTTGAAAGTAGGCTCCCGAGATAAGGGAAGTGGTCCACGTTGTCCAGGGCCGTATTGTGTATCTTGATGACTGGGGGGCAGTGCTGTGCAGCGAGGAAAGGTTGATAGAGGAACTTTTTCTTACTGATGTTTAGCGCAAGGCCCATGCTTTCGTGCGCCTCAGTAAATACCTCGAATGTTTCCTGGAGTTCAGCTTCTGTGTGTGCACAGACGCAGGCGTCATCCACGTACGGTAGCTCGATGACAGAGGTTGGGATGGTCTTGGACCTGGCCTGGTGACGGCGAATGTTGAACAGGTTCCCACTGGTTCTGTAGTTTAGTTCCACTCCAGCGGGGAGTTAGTCAACCGTGAGGTGGACTACGGCATCGAGGAAATTGAGAAGAGGGTTGGAGCATTGAAGCAGCTCTGCTTGACTCCGGTTCGGACGTGGATTCTGTCTTTCATGGATCCGTTAATAAGGATCACGGCCTGCATGTCGTCGTGTAGCAGGCGGAGGATGGTGGCCTACTTTTGGTGGCCTCCACAAAGGAGGAGGACGCTCCTTACGCTTTCGTGGTTGAGAGTGTGAAAGGCATTTGTAAGGTTGAAGAAAGCCATGTTCCCTGCATTTTTCCTGCAGCTGTCGCGCTGCAAAGAATCATGTCCGTTGTGCCCCGGAGGGGACGAAATCCGCTCTGCAACTCCGTGAGGAGCTCCTCGGCCACAGGGTGAAGTCGGTTGTGAAGGAGGCTAGCGCCGACTTTCCCAGTGGCTGATAGCCGGGAGATTCCCCTGTAGTTACCGCAGTCGAACTTGTCCCCTTTTTAAAAGATGTTCACGATCACTGCTTCTCTAAGATCTCCCCGCATGTTCTCCTCCCGCCAGATGAGATAGAGGAGGTGATGTCTTCGCACCAGAAGTTCCTCTCCACCATACTTCAGTGCCTCAGCAGGGATTCCGTCCGCCCCCCGTAGCCTTGTTATATCTTTAGATTTCTTGTGGCTTTTTCTATCTGGTGAAGTGTTGGGATCTCATTGAGGTGGTGGCGGGTAGCATTGTGCGGAATGGACTCAACTTCACTCGTTTCAAACATTGGATTACATAGTGTATACTGATCAGAAACAGTCCATTCGCCCCAGGCAGTCTTTTATGCTGCACGGGAGCCTCCGCTCAACTTTCCTCAACAGCCTAACGCTCTATTTCCTTCGTTCTCATATGCCTGTCTAGCCCCACCTTAAATAGTTCAATACTATTCTCTTCAACCACTACCTGTGGTACCGATTTCAACAATCTCACCATTCTTTGGGTAAATATGCTTCTTCTGCATTGCCGATGTTGATTTCATGGTGACTATCTTATATTGATAGCGTCTGGTTATTCTCTTCCCCACCAGTGGAAACGTTCTCACTGCATCCACACCATCAAAATCTTTCATAATTTGAAATGCCTCTATCAGGTCACGCCTCAGCCTTCTTTTTTCAAGCGAAAAGTGACACTGCCTGATCATCCTTTCCTCATTTGTATACGCTGGTTGTTCTTGTAACATCCTTGTAAATCTTCTCTGCATCCTCTGAAATGCATCTGTGTCCTTTTCATAATATGGCGACCAGAACTGTGCATTGTGCTCTAAGCGTGATCTAATGAAGGTTAAATACAGGTTTAGCATAATGTGACTAATTTTCAATTCTGTATGTCTCGAAATAAATCAGCGTGTTTGCTTTGCTTTTTTATGGCATTGCTAACCTATGTCGTTATTTTTTAGTGTTTTGTATTTGTACTCCGAGATCTCTTTGTTCGTGAACTCCACCCAGACTGGAAATTTCCAGAAATAAGTGACCTCCCTAAGTTTACGACCTAAATGTTTAACACCTCATATTTATATGGTTTGAAATTCATTTGCCAATTATATGCCCATTCTGCAAGTTTATTAATGTCCTCCGGTAAGTTGTTTCAGCGTTCCTCAGTATTGACTATCCTCCTAATTTGGTGTCAACCGCACATTTAGAAATGTTGTTTTTGCTTCATAGATGTAAATCTTTAATATAAATTGTGAACAGCAGCGGTCCCAGCACCGATCGTTGTGGAACACCAGTACCCGCGTTCTGCGACTAAGAAAAGCTACTCTCTGATTTCTGTCTCGAAGTCAGCTATCTCTCCATTCTGCTAGTTGTCTCCTGAATCTGCATTCTCTGACCTGGCTTGAGGCTTTTCTTGTTCATATGCAACAAACTACTTTTTGCAATTGTATTCATTCAAGCATATCGACATCATTAGCAAGGGCAGCATTTGTTGTCCATCTCTATCTGCCCTTGTGAAGTTGGCGGTGAGTCACATTTTCGCAACTCGCCAGGCAATTTCAGAGGTCAGTTACGAGCCAACGAAATTGCTGTGGGTTTGGAATCACATATAAGCCCAGACCGATAAGGAAGGCAGATTTCCCTCCCTAAAGGTGACAAGTGAACCAGATGGGGAGTTTGTTACAATGGTCACCATTACTGATACTTGTAAAATTCAAGTTTTAATTAATTGAATTTAAGTTTCCCCACTCTCGTGTTGGGCTGTGATTTCCTCTCTCTGGATTATTAGTCCAGTTATATAACCATCATGCCACTGAGATTGACCTCCGTCTGTGTAATGCGTTCAAGAGGCTTAATGACTCCTCCAATTCCTGTGCAACAGGTTGAGGGAAGGAATGGCATGCTCCTGTTCCTATGTAACACGATCGAGAGGTTGATTAGGTTCCTCCTGTTCCTGGTTCGTCAGTCCAAAATAACTCATCCTCAGCCTATGCTGCGGTTTCGAATGGTTAAATGGGCTTCTAGTCTTCTTATAGATAAATCGCAAGGAGCTGAATGGCTTCCGCCAGTCCTATGCCTCAGGCACGAGGGGTTAATGGCCTTCCCCTATCCTTGAGCAACAGACTGGAGAGGCTCAATGGCATCCTCCTATTTCTGCTCAACAGCTTCGTTGGTTTGGCATTACATTCTCGTTATCTATGCAACAGGTTCGAGCGACCGAATGGAGTTCGACATTTCTTGTAAAACAGGCGCAAGAAGCTGAATGGCTTCCTCCTGCCCTTTGCAATTGGTTTGAGGGGTTAATGGACACAATTGCCTCCACCTATCCGTGTGTAACAGGCTCGATTTCTTGCCTTTGCTAGTGTGCAAAATACTCAGATGATAATTGGGAAGGACTGCAGCCACTTGTGCAAGAGAAAGAGCAGGTACCGCAGCTAGCCTTCTTTGAAGTATTGTTTTGCTGCAAAATTGACTGTGCAGCCCAAGCCCAAATCCTGACTTTGGTGTGAGTGGAAGCCACAAATGTTTAATATGCCATGGATTAGAAATGTCAACGTGCTATCCAGTGCACCACAGAGCCGCCAAATGTTCCATCAATACAAAATTAAAAGAGTGTTGATGCATAATCTGAGTTAAAATCAGAAAAATCTGCAAACACTCAGCAGACGCGGCAAAAACCTGCGGAGAGAGAAACAGAGTGAACGTGTCAGGTCGATGAACTTTCATCGCAACTGCATCAATCTCTGCCGTCCGAAACGGATGCTTATTCAGACCCGAATCATCATGTTTCTGTTTGAAAGGGATGTTTTGTTATTGACTGATGGAACTTTTCAGCTCGGAAGGAGGCCACTTCGCCCCATTGTGTCCGCAATGTCCAACAAATAGCTATCCCACCAAATCCCACTTTCCAGCTCTTCTTGTTCCCATGTAACAATCTATGGCTTCATTTTATTCATTCAAGCATGTGGACATCGCTAGCAAGGAGTTAATGGCCTTCTCCTGTTATTGTGTAACAGACTGGACGGGCTCAATTGATTTCTACTACTTCTCTACTTCTGTGCAACAGGTTCGTTGGTTTGGCATTGCCTTCTCGTCATCTATGCAACAGGTTAGCGCGACCGAATTTGTTGCAGTCATCCTCAGTATTGAATATCCAACTAATTTGGCGTCATCCACAAAGTTAAAAATTATGTTTTTAATTCCGAGATCTAAATCTTTAATATAAATTGAAAACAACAGTGGTCCCAGCATAGATCCTTGTGAAAAAGCAATAGCCACTATCTGCCACTATGAAAAGCTAACTTTTACCCCTACTCTCTGCTTTCTGTCTGGAAGCCAGATAGCTAGGCATTTATCTAGTTGTCTCCTTATTCCACATTCTCTGACTTGTCTTATGGTTCTTCTTTTTCCTGTTTAACAATCTAGCAATCCTATTATTTCTTTTATTCATTCTAGCATGTGGATAATGCTAGCAAGGGCAACCGTTGTTGCCTTTCCCTAATTGCCCTTGTGAAGGTAATGGTTAGCCATCTTATGCAACTTAGTTTCTTGCTAGGCCATTTTAGAATGCAGTTAAGAGTCAACCACGTTGCTCGGGATCTGGAGCCACATTTGGGCCCAGACCAGAAAGGACGGCAGATTTCCTTCACTAAAGGAGACTATCGAACGAGATAGGTGTGTTGCATCAATGGTCAACATTACTAATACTTTTAAAATTCCTGATATATTTATTTGCATTTAAATTGCCCTACTCTCGCGGTGGGCTATGATTTTCTCTCACTGGATTTCTAGTCCAGTGCCATAACCATTATTCTATTATGATTGTCCTCCGCCTGTGCAAAAGGTTGAGGGGTGGAATGTCATCCTCCGAGTCCTATGTAACAGGTTCGAGGGGGTGATTAGTCTCAACCTGTTCCTGTATAACAGGTCGGTTGGTCTGAAATGCCTCGTCCTAATCCTATGCAACGTGTTCTATTAAGGGGAGAGCGGAGTGGGGTTCGGGATGTTGTGCCGGCGGGGGGTGGGGGGTGGGGAGGAGCGGAGGTCGTGGTGCAGAGAAATCTAGAAAGCTAAAATGAAATGAAAAGGAAGCAATGCCGGAAAGAAATTGTTGTAATGTAACCACATTATGTCAAGAAGGGACAGAGCATAGAAACAAAAGGGGGCACTAACAAAAAGGATTCTGATAAGAAAAAAAGCGATAAGATAAATAGGGCTATAATACAAAATAATGTTACGATTTCTAATAATGTTAAAACGACAAATCTAAAAGCATTGTATCTGAATGAACGAAGCATCTGTAATAAGGTAGAAGAATTGACAGCTCAAATAGAAGTAAACTGATACAATATCGTTGCAATTACAGAGATATGGTTGCGCGGTGACCAGGTTTGGGAACTGAATATCAAACATTATCTGGTATTTAGGAAGGAAAGGCAGAAAGAATGAGCGGGTTGTATGGCATTGTTAATAAAGGATGAAATCAGCGCAATAATGAGAAATACGGCACAGAAAGTCAAGATGTAGATTCAGTCTGGGTGGCGCAAAGGAGAACGAAGGGGCAGAAAAGATTGGTGGGAGTTATCTATAGGCCTCCAAACAGTTGTGGTAATATAGTGGACAACATTTACAGGACATTAGAACTGCATGTAGCAAGGGTACTACCATAATCGAAGATGACTTTAAACTACATATCGATTAAAGTAATAATAATATGGCCGATTGATTCCTGGCATCTGTATGAGATGTTTTTTTAGCCCAGTATTGTCGGAGGCCACTAGGGAACAGAATATCCTAGATTGGGTATTATGTAATGAGAAAGGCTTATTTAACAGTCTTGTTGTCCGGGGTCCTTTCGGGAAGAGTGGCAATAATTTGATTGAATTCTTTATTAAGATGGAAAGTGAAGTATTCCAATCCGAATCTATGGTCCTAAATCCAAGCAAAGGAAACTACGAATGTATGGGGAATGAATTGGCTGTGATAGATTGGGAAGAGTCAATAAACGTCATGTTGGTGGATGAGTAATGGCTAACATTTCAGGATCGAATGCATGAATTGCGACGGTTATACTTTCCTTTCTGGTGTAAAAACACAAAAAAGGGTACTGGCCCAACCATGACTAACAAAATAAACTAAGGATAGTATTAGATTCAAAGAAGTGTTATACAAAGTTGCTCGAAAAAGTAGCAAGCCTAAGGATGGGGTACAATTTAGAATTCAGCAAAAATGTGCCAAGAGATTGATTAAGAGGCGAGACATAGAATATGAGAGTGAACTTGCAAGGAACATGAACACCGACTGTAGTAGATTCTACATGTTCATAAAAAGGAAAAGATTAGTGAAGACAAATGCAGGCCCTTTACATACAGAAACGGGGGAATTTATAATGGGGGAACAATGAAATGGCAGGACAATTAAATAAATACTTCGGTTTTGTCTTCAAGGACGAGGACACAAATAACATCCCAGAAATGCTTGCGAACCAAAGGTCGAGTGTGCAAGCAGAATTAAAGGAAATTATTATTTGTAAGAAAATATTGCCGAGGAAACAAATGGGAATGAAGGCCGATTAATCCCCAGGGCCTGATGATCTGCATCCCAGAGTACTAAAAGAGGTTGCAATGGAAAGAGTGCATGCATTGGTTGACAACTTCCAAAAATCTGTAGTTTATGGAACAGTTCCTGCAGACTGGACGGTGGCAAATGTAACCCTACCGTTTAAAAATGGATGGAGAGAGAAAGCAAGGAACTACAGACCGGTTAGCCTAACATCAGCTGTAGGGAAAATGCGAGAGCCTATAATAAAGGATCTTATAACGGCACACTGAAATAATATCAAAGGGATTAGAAAAAGTAAACATGAATTCATGAAAAGAAAATCAAGTTTGACAAAGCTACTGGCGTTTTTTGTGTATGTAACTGATAGAAAACATAAGGTAGAACCAGTGGATATAGTGTATTTGGATTTTCAGAAGGCCTCTGATAAAGTCCCACGGAAGATGTAGTGTGCAAAATTACAGTACATCGGATTGGGGGTAAGTTACGAGCATGAATTGAAAATTGCTTAACGGACAGGAAACAGGTTCGATGGGCAGAGGGACCGGTGTCCAAGTAAAGCTGACATGTGAAAGCATACATGCAGGTGCAGCAAGCAGTTAGGTATGCAGATGGTATGTTGGCCTTCATTGCAAAAGGATTTGAGTAAAGGAGCAACGATGTGTTAATAGTTATACAGAGCCTTGGTGAGATCGCAGCTGGAGTATTGTGTGCAGTTTTGTTTTCGTAAATCAAGAAAGGATATACTTGCCATAGAGGGAGTGCAGCGAAGGTTCACCAGACGGATTATTGGGATGGCAGGACTGTCTTATGCGGAGAGATTGGGTCGACTCGGCCTGTATTCAGTAGATTTTATAAGAATGAGAGAAGATCTCATTGAAACTTATACCATTCTGACCGGGGTGAATAGACTGGATGCGGGGAAGATGATTCACCTGATTGGGAAGGTTATAACAAGGCGTCACAGTCTCAGGATAAGGGCTAGGAAGTTTAGAAAGGAGAAGAGGAGGGGTTTTTTCACTCAGAGAGTGGTGCAGCTGTGGAATTCTCTACCACAGAAGGCTGTGAAGGCTGAGTCACTGAATATATTTAAGAGGGAGATAGATTTCTCGACACAAAAGACATCAAGTGATATGGGGGAAAAGCGTGAATATGGTGTTGAGATAGAGGATTAGGAATGATCATATTAAATGGCGGTGCAGACTCGAAGGGCCGAATGGATCACTACTGCTCCCGTTTTCTATGTTTGTATGTTGTAGGATTTAAATGGACTTTTGCTCTTCTTGTAGAGCAAGCTCAAGGAACTGATCGGCTTCTGCCTCTCCTAAGGCTCAGATTTGAGGCGTTAATGACCTCCTCATTTCCCTGTGCAACAGTGCAGTGTGGCTGAGTGTCCTCCAGCTAATTCTGTGTAACAGGAAAGTGTGCCTCCTCGTCATCTATGCAGCAGGTACGAGCGGCCGAATGGCGTTCTACTATTCTTGAATAAAAAGCCGAAGTATCTGAACTACTTCCTCTTGTCCTTTGCAACTGGCTCGAGGGGTTAATGAAATTCTACTGTCCTTCTGTAACACGCTTGATGGCTTGCTCCTGTCGCTGTGTAACAGACTCAGTGTGCTAAGAGAACTCAATAGAAAAGTGGGTGGGATTGGAGCCACTTGTGTATCAGGAATTGCAGGCGCCGCAGTTTCCCTTCTCGGAAGTATTGATTTGCTGCAAAATGCAGTGAGCGGCCGAGGAAACACCAGCTCATGACCGAAATTACGACTTAAATCCGAGCTATCCAGACTAATGCCACTTTCCGGCTCTTGGTCCGTAGCCTTTCAGTTTACTGGAATTCAAGTGCACATTCAAGGACTTTTTAAAAGTGGTGAGGACTTCGCCCTCTAAATTCCTTTCAGGCAGTGATTTCCAGACTCTCACCACTCCCTTGGTGAAAGCATTGCACCTCAACTCCCTTATAACCTCCTACCAATTACTTTAAATCTATGCCGCCTGGTTGTTGACAACTCTGCTAAGGGAAATCGATCCTTTCTATGCACTCTATCTCGGCTCGTCATGATTTTATTCTCTTCAATACGGACACCTCTTAGCCTCCTCTGTTCCAAAGAAAATAAACCCAGTCTATGCAATATTTACTCAGAGCTAAATTCACCATCCGCCTAAGTCTACCCTGTATCTTCACGAGTACAGTGAGATCCTTCCCGTAGTACGGTGACCAGAACTGTATGTAATACTCTAGCTGTGGCCTAACTAGAGTTTTACACATTTGAAGCATAACTTCCCCGATCTTATAATCTATGGCTCATCTAATGAAGGCAACTATTCCGTATTGATTCTTAACATAGAAATATAGAAAATAGGCGCAGCATACGCCATTTGATGCTTCGAGCCTGCACCACCACTCAATAAGATCATGGCTGATCATTCGCTCAGTACCCCGTTCCTGTTTCTCTCCATACCCCTGATCCATTTAGCCGTAAGGCCATACCTAACTACCTGTTGAATATATCCAATGAACTGGCATCAACAACTCTCTGCGGCAGTGAATTCCACAGGTTAACAACTCTATGAGTGAAGAAGTTTCCCCTCATCTTATCCTAAATGGTCTGTCCCTTATCCTAAGAATGTGTCCCCTGGTTCTGGGCTTTCGCAACATCAGGAACATTCTTCCCGCATTAACCTGTCCAGTCCCGTCAGAATCGTATATGTTTCTATGAAATCCCCTTTCATCCTTCTAAACTCCAGTGTATAAAGGCCCAGTTGATCCAGTCTCTCCTCATATGTCAGTCCAGCCATCCCTGGGATCAGTCTGGTGAACCTCGGCAGCGCTCCCTCAATAGCAAGAATGTCCTTCCTCGGATTAGGAGATCAAAACTGACCAGAATATTCCAGGTGAGGTCTCACCAAGGCCCTGTAGAACAGCAGTAAGACCACCCTGCTCCTATACTCAAATCCCCAAGCTAAGAAGGCCAACATACCATTTGCCCTGTTCACCGCCTGCTGTACCTGCATGCCAACTTTCAATGACTGCTGAACCATGACACCCAGGTCGCGTTGCACCCACACTTTTCCTAATCTGCCGCCATTCAGATAATATTCTGCCTTCATGTTTTTGCCACCAAAGTGGATAACCTCACATTTATCAACAGTATACTGCATCTGCCATGTAATTGCCCACTTACCGAACCTGCCCAAGTCATCCTGCAGCCTCTTAGCGTCCTCCTAACGGCGTACACCGCCACCCAATTTAGTTTCATCTGCTAACCTGGAGATATTACACTCAATTCCTTCATCCAAATAATTAATGTATACTTTGAAGAGCTGGGATCACAGCACTGAGCGCTGCAGCACTCCACTAATCTCTGCCTGCAAATTCTTAAAAGGATCAGTTTATCCCGACTCTCTGCTTCCTGTCTGCCAACCAGTTCTCTTTCCACGTCGGTACATTACCCCCAATACCATGTGCTTATGTGAGACCTTGTCAACAGCCTTTTGAAAGTCCAAATAGAACACATCCACTGATTCTCCCTTGTCCACTCTGGTAGTTATATCGTCAAAAAGTCCAGAAGATTTGTCAAGCATGATTTTCCCTTCATAAATCCATGCTGACTTGGACCGACCCTATCACAGCTTTCCAAATGCGCTGCTATATCATACTTAATTATTGATTCCAACATTTCCCCCACTACTGATATCAGGCTAACCATTCTATAATTAACCATTTTCTCTCTCCCTCCTTTTTAAAAAAGTGATATTACATTAGCTACCCTCCAGTCCATGAAAATTGATCCAGAATCGATAGACTGTTGGAAAATGATCACCAATTCATCCACTATTTCTAGGGCCACTTCGTTAAGTACTCTGGGATGCAGACTATCAGGCCCCGGGGATTTATCCGCCTCTAATCCCATCAATTTCTCGAAGACAATTTCCCATCTAATAAGGATATCCTTCAGTTCCTCCTTCTCACGAGACCCTCGGTCCATTAATACATCCGGAAGGTTATTTGTCTCTTCCATCGTGAAGACAGAAGCAAAGTATTTGTTCAATTACTCGACTATGTCTTTGTTCACCATTATAAATTCACCTGAATCCGACTGCAAACGACCTACATTTGTCTTCGCTAATCTTTTTCACTTCACATATCGACATAAGCTTTTGCACTCATTTTTTATGTGTCCGGCAAGCTTCCTCTCGTACTCTATTTTCCCCCTCTTAAGTAAACCCTTAATCCTGCTCTGCTGAATTGTATATTTCTCCCAGTCCTTAGGTTTGTTGCTTTTTCTGGCCAATTTATATGACTCTTCCTTGGATTTAACACTATCCTTAACGTCCCTTGTTCGCCACGGTTGAGCCAACTGCCCCGTTTATTTTTACTCCAGACAGAAATGTAAATTGTTAAAGTTGATCCATGTGGTCTTTAAATGTTTGCCATTGCCTATCCACCATCATCCCTTTAAGTATCATTTGCCAGTCTATTCTTGCCAATTCACGCTTCATTCCATCGTAATTACCTTTCCTTAAGTTCAGGTCCCGAGTTTCTGAATTAATTGTTTCACTCGCCATCTTAATAAAGAATTCGACCATGTTATGGTCACTCTTACCCAAGGGGCCTCGCACAACAAGATTGCCAATTAGCCCCCTGTCATTACACATCACCCAGTCTAGGATGGCCAGTTGATCCCTCGATATATTGATCTAGAAAACCATCCCTAATACTCGCCAGGAAATCGTCCTCCACCGCAGTGCTACCATGTTGTTCAGCCCAATCAATATGTAGATTATAGTCGCCCATGGTAACTGCTGTACCATTATTGCACACATCCCTTATTTCTTGTTTGATGCAGTCCCGAACCTCACTACTAGTGTTTGGAGGTCTGCACACAACTCCCACGAGCGTTTTCTGCCATTTGGTATTCCGCAGCTCGAGCCATACCGCTTCCATATCATCCAAGCTAATGTCCTCTTTCCTAGTGCATTAATTTCCTCTTTAACCAACAACGCCACCCCTCCTTCTTTTTCTTTCTGTCTAGCCTTCCCAAGCATCTTATCTACTGGTCCTGCTACCGTCAAGGGTTCTGTGGACATGCACTCCAAGGTCATTTGCACCTCTACACTTAGCAGTGGCCTAACATTTAATGTTTATTCGCTTTCCCTATAAGCACTCCTCAAATGCATTATCTCACACTTCTCCGTGTTAAATTCCATTAAACTCCTGACTAGTTCTTTGATATCTTCCTGCAATGTACAGCTTTCTTCCTCATTGTCAACCATACCTGGTTCACCAATCTTTTAGTCACCTGCACTAACTTGTATTTAGCGGCTAGGTGTCAAATTTGTATCGCATAATACTCTTGTGAAGCACCATGGACGTTTCTCTAATTTCAAGGCGCTAATTGTATATAGGTTGTTGTTTAAAATGTGTGTTACATAACGTTATACAGAGTTTGCACCACAGAAAGAGACAATTGTACCTAACTGGTGTTTCTGAAGTTAATGCTCCACACTACTCTACTTCACCTGATCCTAGCAGCATCTTGTTCTTTTGCTTTCTCAGTCATGTGCTTAGGGAGTCCCTCTAAAATAAATCTGTGCTATTCGCCTCAACGACTGCTTGTGTAGCATCTTCCACATTCTAACCACTCTTTGTTAAATAAGTTACTGTTGAATTGCCAACTGAATTTAGCGGTGACCTCCGTTCTGAAATCCTGCACTATATCAAACATTTTCTCCACATCAACCCGATCAAATACCTACATAATGTTAAAAATATATCTCCCTTGTTTTTCTAGAAAGAAGCTCCCCAGTCTGTTCATTTACATTTCCCGAAATGTAAATTTTTTCAGTTCTGACCGAAATGTTTCCTTCTTTGCTGTGAGATTCTATGATTCTCCGATATAATTTTCACATCGTCTGGGAAAGGCTACATGGCAAGCATGCAGGCGGTATCTCTGATCATTTGCACCAACCATTGGACTATTAAAGCAGCTTCATCGTGTAACTGCGATGGCCGAGTGGTTAAGGCGTTGGATTTAAAATCTCATGGGGTTTCTCTGCGAAAGTTTGAACCCTCCTCGCAGTGATTCAAAAGGTGACTTTTTTTTTTACTCGACTCCCTGTGGATATCACTGGAATCTGACCACAATTCCCTCCACTGCCCTTTATTACAGTTATAGACGTGAAGCTGTTGTTCGAACTGGAAACACTAATAATTTATCGGTATTAATTCGTGAATGTTGGTTTGTTAGAAACTATCTGCAAAAATCAGTGAGAAATATACACCGCATGAAAAAATGCCTTTTAATAAAGATCCCTGCATTGTTAGGGAGGAAATTACCTGCAGTTAATGAGTGGGAACGGGGTTTGGTTTTATAAAGTTGAACAAGATTTGACAAAATAACAGCGGCAGCATTTGACGTTGCGATTTTCTGATAACATCAGCGTTTGCATCAAACTGAGATGCCTTATCTATTAAGCGACGTGGCCCCTGCCGTTAGCAGCAGGCTAATGATGAGAATGAAGGATTACACAGCGCAATTGCATTTTGATCAGTTCAATACTTTGCACTGCAAACCAATCAGCGGCAGTGAGCCTTTCATTGATTGAAATACGAGAAGTCACAAAGCCCCGGAGGATATGGAATTATTCATTAAGCTCTCGGCAGAACTAATGTTTTGCAGCGTTACTTCAATATACTATCGTTCCGGTGTGATTTTCGTTCCTGAATGTTTTAGCTGTTCAAAAATACTTGCAGCCCAACCGCAACACCAAAAATAAAATAAATGGCCCGGAATGAGTTCGAACCCGCGAATTTTGCGTTATTAGTACGACGCTCTCACCAACTGAGCTAACCTGCCTAAATGCTGCGTCATTTCTTAAGTCACTTTAACATTAAAATGCTAGCATTTCTACAGCGACATTCACCTCAGCACTTCACAAGGCGGTTCTGAGCAAATTAATTACTTTTAATTAACTGTTGTTATGTAGGAGACGCAAAAATGTATAGCATGGAAGGAGGCCATTTCAACCAATCGTGCCCACGCAGGCCGACCAAGAGCTTTCCAGCCTAATTCTCACTTCCCAGCTCTAAGTAAGTTACAGCACTTTAAGTGGCATCCAAGTATTTTTAAAATGTGTGAGGATTTCTGCCGCTACCGCCCATCCAGGCAATGAGTTCCCGACTACCATGACCCCCTTGGTAAAGATATTTACCCTCATAGCTCGTCTAACACTCCCCCTAATTCATCATCATAGGAAGTCCCTCGGGATCGAGGAAGACTTGCTTCCATTCTTAGCATGTGTTCTTAGGTGGCTGTACAGTCTAATACGAGAACGACAGTCTCTGTCACAGGTCGGACAGATATTCGTTGAGGGAAAGGATGGAAAGGGAGCCTGGTTTGCCGCACGCTCCTTCCGCGCTTGATTTCTGCATGCTCTCGGCAACGATACTCGAAGAGCTCAGGACACTCTCGAATGCACTTCCTCCACTTCACGCAGTCTATGGCCAAGGTCTCCCAGGTGTCATTGGGGATGTCACACTTTATCAGGGAGGCTTTGAGCGTGTCCTTGTAACGTTCACTCTGCCCGCCTTTGGCTCACTTGCCGTGGACGAGTTCCTCGAAGAGCGCTTGCTTTTGCAATCTCGTGTCTGGCATGTGGCCTGCCCAGCGGAGCTGATCAAGTGTGGTAAGTGCTTCAATGCTGGGGATGCTGTCCTGGACGAAGACGATAATGTTTGTGCGTCTGTCCTGCCAGGGGATTTGCAGGATCTTGCGGAGACATCGCTGGTGGTTTTCTCCAGCGACTTGAGGTGTTTACTGTACATGGTCCAGGTCTCTGAGCCATACAGGAGGCGGGTATTACTACGGCCTTGTAGACCATGAGTTGGTGACAGTTTTAAGGGACTGATCTTCAAACACTTTTTTCCTCAGGCGGCCGAAGGCTGCACTGGCGCACTGGAGGCGGTGTTGCCTCTCATCATCAATGCCTGCTCTTGTTGATAGGAGGCTCCCGAGAGAGCGGAAATGGTCCACCCCGCAATTACTTTAAAACCATTCCCCCTGGTTGTTGACCACTCTGTAAAGGGAAACAAGTCTTTCCTACCAACTCTCTCTAGGGTCCTCATAAAGTTATGCACCTGAATATAGTCTCCCCTCAGCCGCCTCTGTTGCAAAGAAAACAGACTCAGGATTTCCAATCTTTCCTCATCACCAAAATTCTCCAGTCCAGGCAACTATTTTTGTAAATCTCATCAGTACCCTTTCCAGCGGATTTCCATCTTTTTTCTGAAATGTGCTGACGAGAACGGCACACAGTATTCCAGCTGCTGCCTGACCAATGCTTTATAAAGTCAATTATAATGTCCTTGCTGTAACCTGCAGAGTTACGGACTGAGAGCTGGTAAGTGGGAATAGGCTGGATAACCTCTTGTTGGCGAGCGCAGATATAATGGTAAGTACTGCAGGGAATCCAATACGCCCAAGGTGATCTCCTGGACTAATTTCAATCGACAAGATGGAGAGAAAGTTACACAGATTTTTTTTCCCACATTAGCTTGCGTTTTTATTCTGTTTTTTGCTTCACACATGATATCACATGGCTCCAGTTATGGTGGTGTGTATAAGATTTCGGTGCAAGGGGTGTAGCAGTTGTGTGGGGCGGACTTATTAGGCTGGGCATTCTTTATCTTTCCGCCATTGTCAATCTTCACAAGTTCATATATAGCCTTCAGGGTTGTTGATCAAAGGGCCTTGTGGCTCATTGTCAGCCGGCACGTATACTATGGGCCGAAGTGGTCTCCGTCAGCGCTGTGGATTTCCAAGTTTCTATGTTCCTTCACAGATCCAAACTATTCCTTCACAGACCCAGACAGCTGCAACACTGACTCAGACTGCTCGTTCACATTCCCAGACTCTACCTTCACAGATTCAGAATCTTCCTACACAGTCCCACACTCTACCTTCACAGATCCAAACTTTTCTTGCACCGACCCAGACAGCGGCTAAACAGACCCAGGCACCTCCCGCACAGAGGGGTACTGATCCTACACCGAGACAGACATTACTGCACATTTTCAGACACTCCTGTGCAGACAGGCAAACCTCATACACAGCATCAAAATGTGTGTTTACAGATTCAGACAGTTCCTTTCACAGACCCAGCATCACCTACACAGGAGCAAATATGTCCTCATCAGTCGGAAACAACACCAACACCTTTCAAGAGAGCTTCGACAGAGACACTGACATTTCCTATGTGAAAGTAGGCAGCTCCTGTACATAACGAGGCAGGTGCTACACTGAAGCAGGGATCAACAGCACAGGCACAAACTTTCCGACACAGCCCCATACAGCTCCTTTCAGAGAATAGGGATCTCCGAGACAGATTAATTCCCTTCTACATAGACATAGACAGCTCTACCCTGGCCAAGGCATCACCAAACAGATCCAAGAGAGCTCTTACACAGAGATAAGCAGTTCTTACACGGGCGCAGACTGTTCCAGCAAAGGAACAGACTGCTGCGACACCAAGCCAGACAGCTCGCTTCGGAGACCCAGACACCTCATTTGAAGATCAAGTCAGTATCGGCAATGAATCAAAAACGGCAATACAGAGCAACACTGACCCAGGGAGATCAACCACAGACCGACACACTCCAACACCGACGCAGACTCTTCAACACAAACAGAGACAACTCTTGCACAGACCCAGTCAGCTCCAAACCTGACACATGGAGCTGCAATACAAACCACGACGCTCCTCCACCATCATGGACAACACTTAGGCAGACACAGTAAGCTCAAAATCTGACACAGGCAGCTGCAACACAGACCCAGACAGCATCTAACGAGATCCAGAAACTACTACACAGAAACTGAAAGTTTTTATCGTGACCCAGACACTCCCACATATACCCAGAGAGCTTGTCATTGAATCCAATGCCTAATGCTGCAGATAACGGAAATGTATGTGCTTACAAAGGACAGCATATCCTACGCTGCATTTCTGCCTAATCCAACCATCCCAGCTTTTATGTTCTAATCGAATCTTCTCGAGTCTTTCCTGATTTAAATCTAGCAGCATAGCCGTCTATTGCTTTCTCCCTCATATGCTTGTATAGCCTCTCCTTAAACTTATCTATACTATTTGCTTAAACCACTCCTGCATATTGAGTTCCACATTCTCATCACTCTTTCCAGAAAGAAGTTGCTTCTGATTTCCCTAGCTTGTTCATTATTTCCTCTTATGAATAACCTCCCGTTTCCGGTATTGTCCATGTAAATCCTCTCTGCACCCTCCCAAGAGCCTCTATATCATCTTTATAACCAGAACTGCATGCAGTACTCTAAGTGTGGTCTAACCGAGGTTCAATACTTCCTACTTTGCAATTCTATAACACTAGAAATAATCTCCACTCTTAGTTACCTTTATTTTGCCTTGCTAAACCCTGTCACAATATAAGTGAGTTGTTGTACTGAGAGATCCTATTGTTCCTCTTGCCCCCCCCCCCTGCCCCCGCGAGAGTCATTTGCACCAAGCAATAAGTGACCTCCATATTCTTCCCACCAAAATGTATTAACTCACATTTATGTGTGTGGAACTTCATTGACAATGATGTGCCTATTCTGCATGTTTATCAGTGTTGTCCTTAATTTGCTGCAGTCCTTCTTAGTATTAATTTCCTCCAATTTGGTATCATTAACATATTTGGAAATTCTGTTTTTAGTTCCAAATCTAAATCGTTATTATAGATTATGGACAATAATGGTCCCAGAATTGATCCTTTTGGAAAACCACTGCCGACCTTCTGCCAATGTGAATAGCTACCGTTTATGTCCAATCTCTGATTGCAGTCTTGAAGCGAGCTCGCTATCCATTCTGCTACTTATCCCCTGACCGTGTTCAGTATGCTATTATTTGGTATCAAAGCGAAGATCTTTTGAAAATCTCGATACATCACACTTATTGCCTTATCAATGTCTACTCTCTCTATTACCTCTTCAAAAAGTATGTGAGGTTGGTCCAGCAGGACTTTCCCTGTTGAAATCAATGTTGATAATTCATTTTGATACTTTTGGTTTCTAGATGTTCTTCTATTAGGAAGGGTTCCATTATTTTCCTATCAAAGAGACAATCATACGCCTTGACCACCGAGCTGATTAGCTGAGACAAGCAGGGATGCACATTTTATTTTCCGCCGAAAGTGATTCAGCCTATCCCGCTTTCTACTGCGTAATACAGCGACATCAACTTGTACGATCAGACTCGATTAGTCTTTGTCTGTTTAAAATGGTTGTACTGTCAGTGCTGCTTCACTCGGTGTGTGTTTAAAAATGTAACGTGCTAACTGCAGTGATAATGTGCTTAAATCGTTGGATTCGGAATTTTATGGAATTGTTCCCGAGTGGGTTCGATCCCTACTCGTAGTGAATCAGTGGGTGTAGGCATTTGCTCGTAATCCGCTCTGATTGGAGTTCATTTCAGCTGAAATTCTCCTGAATTATTTTGCAGCAACTTTTAGGCCACCTGTTACATCACGCTCCCCCAATTATCCACTCGTTCGAGTCCAGAGGTTTGGGACATTTTTAAAATCTAGCCAAGAACGTCTAAAAATATGATTAAAAGACGATAGATTATGAATATTAACTTGCACGAAATATAAAAAACAGATAATAAGAGTTTATACAGGTATATAAAAAAGAAAAGAGTGGCTAAAGTAAATGTTGGTCTCCTGGAGGATGAGAATGTGGAATTAATAATGGAGAACAGGGAAGTGACAGAGACTTTGAACAAATATTTTGCATCAGTTCTCACGGTAGAAGTCACTAAAAACATCCCAATAGTGGATTATCCATGGGCTATAGGGAGGGAGGCACTTAATACTATCATTATCACTAATGAAGTATTAAGAGGTAAAATAATGGGTCTAAAGACGGACAAGTCACCTGAATCTGATGGCTTTTATCCTAGGCTCTTAAGAGAAAAGGCAGCAGAGATACTGGATGGTTTGGTTGTAATGTACCAAATTCCCTAGATTCTAGCTTCGTCCCAGCGGATTGGAATACCGCAAACGTAAAGCCCCTATTTAAAAAAAAATGCAGACGCAAAGCTGGAAACTATAAACGAGTTAGACTAACATCTGTCGTTGGGAAAAAGCTGGAGTCCATTGTTAAGGATGCATTAGCAGGACATTTGATCAAACATGATTGAATCAAGCAGACTCAACATGGTTTTATGAAAGGGAAGTAATGTTTGACAAATATCCTGCAAATCTTTGAGGATATATCGAACAGAGTGAATAAGGGGTAACAAGTGGATGTGGTGCATTTCCAGAAGGCATTCGATAAGATGCCACAAAAGAGGTTACTACACAAGATAAACGCTCACGGGGTTGGCGGTAATATATTAGCATGGATAGAGGACTGGCTAACTAACAGGAATCAGAGAGTCAGGATAAACGGGTCATTTTCTGGATGGGAAACAGTGACTAATGGGGTGCCGCAGAGATTTGTGCTGGGTCCTCAACTATTTAAAATCTATATTAATTACTTGGATGAAGGGACCGAGTGTAATGTAGCCAAGTTTGCTGATGATACAAAGATGGGTGGGAAAGCAAATCGTGAGCAGCACAAAACAAATCTTCAAAGGGATATAGACAGGCTAAGTGACTGGGCAATTATTAGGCAGATTGATTATAATAGGGGAACATGTGACGTTATCAACTTTTGCAGAAATAATAGAAAAGCAAATATTGGCCCTGAAATTCCGGCTTCCCCGGGACTGTATGGCGTTCCTATGGACCCGGGAAGGCATCGGAAATGCCGGTTTTCAGTGTGCAAGTTTCTGACTTGACAGATGTCCGTATCTCTGGAGCAAGGACACTTGTAGGTGGAAATTTCCGATAATTATTCTTACTAATGTCCTCAAAAATCTTGCGCCTGAAAAAGCAGGCACATAGCCGAATTTTACAGGCGCAAGTGTTTTAAAAAGCAAAAAACATATAAAAATAAAGTTATTGAAACATATTTTATCATTAAAAACCCTCCCCACAACGGTAAGTTTGTTAAAGAAAATGTTAAAAAATCGTGAATTTTTTAAAGATATTATTAACTTTAATTTAAATGGAAGTATTGTAATCATTTTTTAATAAATGTTTTAGCTTTTTGGGGCTGTGTTTTTAGTGTTTCAGGCTCTATTACAATCATAGTAACAGGCGTATAGGATCCTGCGGAACTCCTATGAATATGATACCTCACCTGATTGGCTGCCCAAAGCCATGTGACTCCAGCTCTAGGCCGTGCACACGCTGCGAAGCGCAGTCGAAGGAGTCCTCAAGAAAGTCGAACGTGGTCAACAGCTTAATGTAGATGCGTATTTTATCTCTAAAATGCCCGCTGGAAGGCGGAAACGGCATTTCATGGCCCACAATTTAAATGGAGAAACGTTGAAACGTGATGCAATAAAAGGAGACCTGGGGGTCCTTGTGCATTAAACACAAAAACGTTATTATTCAGTTACAGTAAGTAATCAGGAAGGCATATAGCTTGTTGGCATTTATTGCAAGGGAGATAGAGTTTAAAAACAATGAAGTCCTGCTACAACTGTACAGGTCACCACGTGGAGTACTGCGTACAGTTTTGGTCTCCATATTTAATGAAGGTTATACTTGCATTGGAGGCTGCTCAGAGAATGTTCACTAGGTTCATTCCGGAGATGAGGACGTTGATTTGAGGATAGGTTTGGTAGGTTGGCGCTATACACATTGGAGTTCTGAAGAATGCGAGGTGATCTGATTGAAACGTATAAGATCGTTAGGGAGCTCGTCTAGGTGGATGCAGAGAGGATATTTCCACTCATAGGAGAAAATAAAACAAGGGGATATAGTCTTCAAATAATGTGCTGCCTATTTAAAACTGAGATAAGGAAACATTTCCTCTCTCAGAGTTTTGTTAAACAATGCCCCAGAGCGCTGTGGCTGAATATATTTAAAGCGGAGATAGATAGCTTTTTGAGCAATAATTGGGTAAAGGGTCATGGAGTGCGGACAGGGAAGTGGAGCTAATTCCATTATCAGATCAGCCATCATCTTATTGAATAGCCGAGCAGGGACAAATAGCCGACTCCTGCACATATTTCTTATGTTCTTATGTTCCAAATATAACACATCTTCTGACAACGGCAGAGGGATGTGGCCCAATGGATCAGGCGTCTGACTTCGGTGCTAACCATGTCCTGTCGGGGCTGTATAACTCACCGGGTAATAACTTTTCTATTCTGCTGTGAAACTGTCTCAAAACTGGCCATTTCTGATACTCCCTCACCTGAAGTATTGGAAGGGCTTTTGCTTACAGAAGCTGATTGTAGACTTTGAACTTTGTGGACCTGGATGCTCGGGCCATACAAGTGGTGAACTGGACTTTGTCGCAGGGTATATATGTTTGGATGCGAAAAACAAGAAACCGAAGGGCAGATCACACTTTAGGCCTCAGACGAGGTGGCCGTGTGTTTAAGTAGATGTACTGCTACTCCCTTATATACTGCATGTGTTGGTTCGGATCCCATTCTCGTAATATTTTTGTGGAATGTTTCATGCCTCTTTTTTTTTTCCATTGTACTTTTACCTTGAAGCTCATGTCCAGATTCATATTTTTCTACCAAGCATGTTACACTCAGCTCATGAAATTTCTCAAATTAATAAGCGAGCCTCGCTGTCTTTTAGATAAAAGTAAAAATAAACTTATGAATTTGCTCCATTTTCCCCACATTTTCCTAAATCTCAGAGCTTCACATGAGCAACTAATGCAAACTCATCAACTGAGTAAAGTTAAATGTTTCCCGGTGTAGCGGCGCTTTGTCGACTTGACGTCTGACACCCGTGTTCCATTCAGCACGCAGGAACTCGCCTGATTTTGGATACATTTAAATTCAGCGTCCAGCTCAAAATAATCTTGAAAAATCCTCAGCACTGTATTTTAGTTAGTGCCCATACTCTAGTGCTGAAGGTTTTAAGGAGCTGGCCTTTGAATTACTATCATGTGTGCTGAATGCATACAATTATATAGGATATACAGAGCAGGAGCAGGCCATTCGACCCAACCAGTCGATTCCCACCTTTATGGTCCACTGGACGTCCTCTCATCAGAATAACGCTGTATTCATTTGTCGCACATGTACTTATCTAACTGTCCCTTAAATGATTATATCCTACTTGCTTCAACAAATTCCTGTGATAGTGAGTTCCACATTCTCAATCTCTGATAAATAAGTTTCTTGTGAATTCTTTGTTGGATTTGTTGGTGACGATCTTATATTGATACCCTCCAGTGACGGTCCTCCCCACATGTGTAAACTCTCTCTCTGTGCATTTAACGTATCAAACTCTTTCATGTCTAGCAGACCTCTATTCGGTCACTCTCAGACTTCTCTTTTCAAGTGAAAAGAGACGCGGCCTGTTCATCCTTTCCTGATATATATCCTCGCATTTCATGTATCCTCCTTGTAAATCCTCTCTTTACCCTCTCCAGTTGCATTATATCAATTTTATAAATAATATGGCGACCAGATTTGCACACAGTACGCCAAATGTGGTCTATCTGTAGAGGATTCTGTAATGACTGGGAATGAACCGGGCGTCGCCAGGCTGTCTGATCAGAGTAAAGGGCTTCATTCGATGAGGTAGTTTAGAGCATTTCTGAAGGCATTTTGCTTGCAGAATCTGATTCTACATTTTGAACTTTGTCAATCTGGGTGCACGAGCAGGACTTTGAAGGTGAGGGGGACATTCTAGCAGAGTATTTCTGGTTGGAGACTAACAGCACCAGATTGAATGGCTGAGTTGTCTTAGACAGTAGACGGGACGTTAAGGCAACTGCCGCCTAAACCGTTGTGTTTATTTATTGTAAATTTTGATGCTGATGAATCATCCCAGAATTTGACTGAAACTTACATACAATAGGCATTGAATCCAAATCTCCTTGAAACCGCTGGTCTCTGCCCCAGCATCGTTCACGTCTTGTTAAAATGAACACTGACTATTGGAAATCTTTACTTCTTGAATGAAGGTGGAACAGAGATCCGGATCGGAGATGCAAATTTTCCTCACTTCTTCCTTCAGATCATTCGTCTGGAGTGAACTGACAAAGATTTTTTAAGAAATGACATTTAAAGAGAAAATGTGCACGACAGTTCTCTCTACCACAAGACCTGCCCGTGCACCCCGATCAATAATGTTAACAACTGACAGTCAGCTTCTGTGAGCAAAATTAATTTCGCTAAGTCGGTTACATAAGGTCAGAGACTGTTAGAAATGTTCGGGTACAAACAGTTCCTTTCCACGTTGGAAGCCACTGGGCAAACCGACCTCAACAGACTCGAAACCGCAATTTTATGTTCCATGAGGAGAGGTTGTGTATACTCGGCCTGTATTCGACAGAGTTTAGAAGAATAGGAGGAGATTTCATTGCGGAGCAGGCTCGAAGGGCAGAATGGCCGACCCTTTCTACCAATGCTTATTTTCTTATGTTCGTCGCATGCCTTGCGTGTGCCCACAGATCGGCAATGTGGAAAACGCAGAATCAGTCTCTGTAAGCAGGCGTTTCCATAACTTCAGTTGAGTAACTGTCAGAATTGGTTCTTTTAGGGGAGATTCGGAACACAGAAGAATAAGTTTTGCCCGGTGAGTTAAACAACCGGAGCACAAGCCGAACCTGCAATCTTCTGACAACATCACGATTAAAACTGAACGCGGATGCCTTATCCATTCGGCAATGTGTCCACAGCTGGTCACTTTGTTGTGGAGAGAATTGGGAGGTTTTTCAGGGCTTCAGCTATGATTAGCGAAAGGGTTTTACTCAAATATAAATACAATTTGAATTATTCAACAGACGCGCTGTCAAATGGGTTCACTCCTACGCAAGGAAACCCATTTTGCTTTCAAATATATCACCTTAGAAATTCGGTCTTCACAGCTGTAATCAGACTATTATTAAGCAGACACACGCACAGAATGATCCTGGACAGACAGCACATCCCTTTTCATACTGACAAAGAATGAACTGAACTGACAGCATATCCATTTAAAGAGACACAGAATGATCCGGGACTGACAGCACAGACATATTTAACCATATATTGGTCTACTTTGCTGAATCCTAAAATTCCCCCATCATCATAGGCAGCCCCTCGGAATTGAGGAGGAGTTGCTTCCACTCCCAAAGTGAGTTCTTTCATGGCTGAACAGTCCGATACGAGATCCACAGACTCTGTCACAGGTGGGACAGACATTCGACGGGGGAAGGGGTCGGTTGAGCTGGAATGTCTCGCGCTCCTTCCGCTGCGTGCGCCTGGGCTCTTCATGCAGCTTGCGTCAAGCCTTAAAGAGCTCAACGCCCTCCCGGATGGACTTTCTCCACCTCGGGCGATCTGCGGCCAGGGTCTCCCAGTTGTCAGTGGTGATGTCGCACTTTACCAGGGAGGCTTTGAGGGTGTCCTTATAACGTTTATGTTGTCCTCCTTTGGCTCGGTTGCCATGAAGGAGCTCCGCCGAAAGCATTCACTTCGGGAGTCTCGTGTCTGGCATGCGTACTATGTGGTCTGCACAGCGAAGCTGATCGAGTGTGGGCAGTGCTTCAATACAGTGAATTTTAGCCTGGTCGAGGGCACTGATGTTGGTGTGCCTGTCCTCCCCGGAGATTTTCATGATCTAGCGGAGACATCGTTGGTGGTATATCGCCAGCGACTTGAGGTGCCTTCTGTACATCCTGCATGCCTCAGACCCATACAGGAGAGCAGGTGTTTCTACAGCCCTATAAACCATGAGTTTGGTAATAGATTTGTTAAGATCTGATCTTAAAACACTTATTTCCGCAGGCGGCAGAAGTCTGTTCTGGCGCACTGGAGGCGATGCTGAATCTCTGCATTCACATATGCCTTTGTTCATAAGAGGCTGCCGAGATATGTGAAAGGGTCCACGTTATGCAGGGCCGTGCCTTGGGGCATGATGATTGGAAGGCAGTGCTGTGCGGCGATGGCAGGCTGGTGAAGGCATTTTGTCTTACGGATGTTCAGCGTAAGGCCCATGCTTTCATATGCCTCAGGGAATACAGTGATTATACCCTGGAGTTCAGCCACTGAATGTGCACAGACGCAGGCGGCGTCCACATAGTGCAGCTCAATGACAGATGTAGGAGTGATCTTGTACCTGCCCTGGTGGCGGCGTTGTTTAAACAGCTTCCGACTGTTCCTGAGTTTAAATGGGGAGCTTGTTGATTATGAGGTGGAGCATGGCGGCGAGGGAAATTGAGATACGCATATGAGGGAGAAGGGAATAGAACATTCGGTTGATAGAGTTGACGAGGAAGGACAGGATAACGTCATTTTAATTCCAGATGTATTTAATGAATTCAATTCAAATTCCACAGTTGCCATGGTTGAATGTGTACACATGCCTCTGAATTACTAAACCAGTAACATAACCACTGTGTAACCGTACTCTTAACTTCATCCTTTACCTATGCAAATGGGGCAAGGGGATGAATAGCCTCCTTCAGCTCTCATGTAACAGGCTTGAGTGGCTGAATGGCCTGCTCCGTTTCCTAAATACAAAGGTCGAGGGCTTGAATCGCCTCCTCCTGGATTGACTGGCTTATATTAACTGGAATTTAGTAGAATGAGAGGGGATTCTATCGAAACAGATACAATTCTGACGGGATTGGACAGGTTAAATGCAGGAAGAATGTTCCCGATGTTAGGGAAATCCAGAACTAGGGATCAGAGTCTAAGGATAAGGGGTAAGCCATTTAGGACTGAGATGAGGAGAAACTTCTTCACTCAGAGAATTGCGAACCTGTGGAATTCTCTATCACAGAAAGTTGTTGTAGCCAGTTCGTTAGTATATTCAAAAGGGAGTAAGATGTGCCACTTACTGCTAAAGGGATCAAGTGGTATGGAGAGAAAGCAGGAATTGTGTACTGATTTTGCATGATCAGCCATCATCATATGAATGGTGGTGCAGGCTCGAAGGGCCGAATGGCCTTCTCCAGCATCCAGTTTCTATGTTTGTATGATTCTATGTATCCTGTTGATGTCTAACAGCGTTTAATCATCCCCACTATTCCGAGGGGCCGAATAGTGTGCTTCTGTGTAACAATTTATGGGGGCTGAATGACGTCCTCTTGTTCCACTGCTACAGGCTCGAAGGATTGAATCGCCTCTAACCGTTCCAGTGCAACAGGCTCAAGTGGATGAATGGCCTCCTCCTATTCTTGTGTAACAAGCTCGAGTGGCTGAATACCCTCCTCCTGTCTTGTCTAACATGTTTGAGGCAGTGAATGAACTCCTCCTGTTCCTGATTAACCTGCCTCTGTGGGTTGAACATTCTTCTCCTGTTCCTATGTAGCCGGCTCGGGAGATTGAATGTCCTCCTATTTATCTAGTGTATGAGCATCTATGGGCTTAATTACAACCTTCTGTTCCTATGCAACGGATTCGAGGGGCAGAATTGCCTTTTCCTTTAACTATAAAACTGTCTGGAAAGTGCTGAATGACCCACCTCCTGTTCTTATTTAAAACGCTTGAGAAGTTGAATGTTGGCCACCTGTTACTATTTAACATGTATGAGGGGATGAAGAGCCTGCTCCTGCGTACAAGGTTCAAGGCATTGAAAGGCTTCTTCCTGTGCAATAGCCTCACGTCATCATCATCATCATCATAGGCAGTCCCTCGGAATGGAGGAAGACTTGCTTCCACTCTTAGCATGGGTTGGTAGGTGGCTGTACAGTCTAATACGGGAACCACAGTCTGTCACATGTGGGACAGACAGTGTTTGAAGTAAAGGTTGGGAGTGGAGTCTGATTTGTTGCACGCTCTTTCCGCTGCCTGCGCTTGATGTCTGCATGCTCTCGGGGATGAGACTCGAGCAGCTCAGTGCCCTCCCGGATGCACTTGCTCCACTTAGGGCGGTCATGGGCCAGTGACTCCCAAGTGTCAGTGGGAATGTCACACTTTATCAGGGAGTGTGTCCTTGTAACGTTTCCACTGCCCACCTCTGGCTCGTTGGCCGTGGACGAGTTGCGAGTGGAGCACTTGCTTTGGGTGTCTCGTGTCTGAAATTCGAACTATATGGCCTGCCCAACGGAGCTGATCATGTGCAGTCAGTGCTAAAATGCTGGGTATGTTGGCCTGGACGAGGATATTAAATTTTGTGTGTCTGTCCTCCCAGGGGATTTGTAGGTTCTTTCGGATAAATCGTTGGTGGTATTTCCCCAGCGACTTGCGGTGTCTACTTTGCATGTTCCACATCGCTGAGCAGTACAGGAGGACGGGTATTACTACGGCCTGTCGACCATGAGCTTGGTGAAAGTATTGAAGTTCTCGTCTTCAAACACACTTTTCCACAGGCGGCCGAAGGCTGACTGGCGCACTGGAGACGTTGTTGGATCTTGTCGTCAATGCCAGCTATTGTTGATAGGAGGCGCCCGAAATAATGAATTGGTGCACGTTGTCCAGGGCCGTACCATAGATGTTGATGACTGGGGGGAAGTGCTGTGCAGCGAGGACAAGTTGGTGGAGGACCTTTGTCTTACTCATGTTTAGCGCAAGCGCCATGCTTTCGTGTGCCTCAGTAAATACCTCGAATGTGTCCTCGAGTTCAGCCTCTGTGTGAGCACAGAGGCAGGCGTCATCCGCTTACTGTAGCTCACGACAGAGGTTGGGATGGTCTTGGACTTTGCCTAGGGATGGCGAAGGATGAACAGGTTTCCCCTGGTTCTGTAGTTTAGTTCCACTCCAGCGGGGAGCTTGTTGACTGCGAGGTGGAACATGGCAGGCAGGAATAATGAGAAGAGGGTTGGAGCGTTGACGCAGACTGCTTGACACTGGTCCGGAAGTGGATTGCGTCTGTGATGGATCCGTTGGTAAGGATCACAGCCTGCATGTCATCGTGGAGCAGGCGGAGGATGGTGACGTACTTTTGGTGGCGTCCGAAACGGAGGAGGACGCTCTTTAGGCACTCGTGGTTGAGAGTGGGAAAGGCATTTGGAAGTTTGAAGAAGGCCATGTTACCTGCATTTTTCCTGCAGCTGTCGTGCTGCAAAAAATCATGTCCATTGTGCCCCGGAAGGGGCGAAATCCGCTCTTCAACTCTGTGAGGAGCTCCTCGGCCACAGGAAGAAGTCAGTTGAGGAGGAGGCTAGCGACGACTCTCCAAGTGGCTGACAGCAGGGAGATTCCCCTTTAGTTGCTGCAGTCGGATTATTGCCTTATTAAAGATGTTCACGATCACTGAATCACTAAGTTATCCCGGCATGCTTTCCTCCCTCCAGATGAGCGAAAGGAGGTCAGGTATTCGCGCCAGCAGTGCCTCGCTGCCATACCTTAGTGCCTCAGCAATGATTCCGTCAGCCCCCGTAGCCTTGTTAATTTTTAGCTTTCTTATGGCGTTTTCTATCTCGCGCAATGTTGGGGTCTCATTGAGGTGGTGGCGGGTAGCATTCATCGGAATGGAGGCAAGTACAATCATGTCAAGCATTGGATTACATCGGATATACAGCACTGAAACAGGCCATTCGCCTCAGCTAGTCTTTTATGTTCCACTGGAGCCTCCAATCAACATTCCTCAACAGCCTAATGCTCTATTTCCTTCTCTCTCATATGCCTGTCTAGCCCCTCCTTAAATACTTCCATACAATTCTCTTCAACCACTCTCTGTGGTGCCGAGTTCCACAATCTCACCACTCTTTGGGTAAATAAGTTTCTTCTGAATTCCCTATTTTGATTTCATGGTGACTATCTTATATCGATAGCGTCTAGTTATTCTGATCCCCACAAGTTGAAACATTCTAACTGTATCCACTCCATCAAAATATTTCATAATTTTAAATGTCTGTATCATGTCACGCTTCAGCCTTCCTTTTTCAAGAGAAAAGAGACACTGCCTGTTCATCCTTTCCTGATTTGTATACTCTGGCTGTTCTGGTATCATCCTTGAAAATCTTCTCTGCATCCTCTGAAATGCCTCCATGTCCTTTTTATAATATGGCGACCAGAACTGTACGTAGTACTCTAAGCGTGATCTAATGAAGGTTAAATATTGGTTTAGCATAATGTCGCTACTTTTCAATTCTGTCTGCCTCGACATAAATCAGCGTGTTTGGTTTGCTTTTTTATGGCCTTGCTAACTTATGCCTTTATTTTTTTAGAGTTTTTGTATTTGTTCTCCGATATCCCTTTGTTCCTGTGCACTACCCAGACTGGCACCTTCCAATTATAAGTGACGTCACTAAGTCTCCTACTTAAATGTAACACCTCACATTTATATGGTTTGAAATTAATTTGTCAATTATATGCCCATTCTGCAAGTTTATTAATGTCCTCTTGTAAGTTGTTGCAGTGTTCCTCCGTATTGACTATCTCTCCTAATTTGGTGTCACCCACACATTTAGAAATATTGTTTTTGATTCCGAGGTCTAAATCTTTAATATAAATTTTGAACAACAGTGGTCCCAGCACCGATCCTTGTGGAACGCCACTACACGCATTTTGCGGCTAAGAAACGCTAACTTTTACAGCTACTCTTTGTGATTTCTGTCTTGAAGCCAGCTAGCTGTCTATTCTGCTAGTTGTCACCTGACTCCGCATTCTCTGACCTGGCTTGAGGCTCTTCTTGTTCCGATGTAACAATCTATTTTTTTTATTTTATTCATTCAAGCATGTCGACATCGCTAGCAAGGGCCGGACTTGTTGCCCATCTCTATCTGCCCTTGTGAAATTGTTGGTGAGTCACTTTACGCAACCGACTGGCTCGCCAGGCCATTTCAGAGGTCAGTTAAGAGCAAATAACATTGCTGTGGGTTTGGAGTCCCATGTAGGCCCAGACCAGTAAGGACGGCAGAATTCTTTCCCGAAAGGAGACAAGTGAACCAGATGAGGAGTTTTGTTACAATGGTCATCATTATTGATACTTTTAAAATTCCAGATTTACTTAATTGAATTAAAATTTCCCCATTCTCGTGGTGGGCTATGATTTCTTCTCTCTGGATTATTAGTCCAGTGACATAAACATCATGCTACTATGATTGACCTCCATCTGTGTAATGCACTGAAGGGTCTGAGTGACACCTCCTATTCCTTTGCAACAGGTTGAGGGAAGGAATGATGTGCCCTGTTCCTACGCGACAGGATCGGGAGATTGATTAGCCTCCTCCTGTTCCTGTATAACAGGTTATGAGTCGCAAATGCCTCATCCCCAGTCTTTCGAATGGCTAAAGGGACTTCTACTCTTCTTATAGATAAGTCTCAAGGAGCTGAATGGCTTCTGCCAGTCCTCTGCCTCAGGCTCGAGGGGTTAATGGCCTTCCCCTGTCCTTGTGCAACAGACTGGAGAGGCTCAATGGCATCCTCCTATTTCTGCTCAACAGCTTCGTTGGTTTGGCATTGCCTTCTGGTCAACCATGTGAAAGGTTCGAGCGACCGAATGGAGTTCGACATTTCTTGTAAAACAGGTGCACACAGCTGAATGGCTTCCTCCTGCCCTTTGCAATTGGTTTGAGGGGTTAAGTGACTCATTGGCCTCCACCTGTCCCTGTGTAACAGGCTCGATTGCTTTCATCTGTTATTGAGCAAAATATTTAGATGATAATTGGGAAGGACTTGGGCCACTTGTGCAACAGAAAGTGCAGGGACCACAGTTAGCCTTCTCTGAAGTACTGCTTTGATGCAAAGTTCACTGTACGGCCCAGGCTCAAATCTTGACTCTGGTGGGAGTCGAGCACAAAAACTTTGAATGTTTAATATGCCAAGAATTAAAAATCTAACGTGCTATCCATTGCACCACAGAGTCGCCAAATTGTGCATCAATACTAAAGTAAAATAGTGTTGATGAGTAATCTGAGCTAAAAAAAAAAATATCTGGAATCACTCAGCAGATGAGGCAGAATCTGCGGAGAGAGAAACAGAGTGAACGTTTCAGGTCGATGAAATTTCAACGCCACTGGATCAATCTCCGCCGTCTAAAACTGATGTCCTGTCAGACCCGAATCATTATCTTTGAAAGGGATGTTTTGTCATGGACTTGTAGAACCTTTCAGCACGGAAGGAAGCTACTTCGGCCCAGCGTGTACGCACCGTCCGAAAATTGCTATTCTGCCTAATCTCACTTTCCAACTCTTCTTTTAACCATGTAACACTCTATTTGACATCGCTAGCAAGCGGTTAATGGCCTTCTCCTGTTCTTGTGTAACAGACTGGAGAGGCTCTATTGCCTCCTACTATTTCTGTGCAACAGGTTCGTTGGTTTGGCATTGCCTTCTCCTCATCTATGCAACAGATTTTCGCGACCGAATTTGTTGCAGTCATCTTCAGTATTGAATATCCAACTAATTTGGCGTCATCCACAAATTGAGAAATTGTGTTTTTGATTCCCAGGTAGAAATCATTAATATAAATTGTAAACAACAGTGGTCCCAGCACCGATCCTTGTGGAACAGCACTACCCAGCTTTTGCCAATCTAAAAAGCTAACTTTTACCCCGACTCTCTGCTTTCTGTCTTAAAGCCAGCTAGCTATGCATTTATCTAATTGTATCCAGACTCCACATTCTCTGACCTCTCTTGCGGTTCTTCTTTTTCCTGTGTAACAATCTCAAGATCCTGTTGTTTCTTTTATTCATTCTAGCATGTGGACAATGCTCGCAAGGGCAGCCTTTATTGCACTTCCCTAATTGCCCTTGTGAAGGTGATGGTTAGCCACCTTATGCAAATGAGTTTCTCGTTAGGCCTTTTCATGGGGCAGTAAAGAGCCAACCACGTTGCTCTGGATCTGGAGCCACATCTGGGCGAAGACCAGTAAGGACTGCAGATTTCCTTCACTAAAGGAGATTATTGAACGAGATGGGTGTGTTGCGTCAATGGTCAAGATTATTAATACTTTTAAAATTCTAGATGTATTTAATTGCACTTAAATTGTCCTACTCTCTTGGTGGACTGTGATTTTCTCTCACTGGATTACTAGTCCAGTGCCACAGGCCTCAGCTTTGTAATGTGCTAGAGGGGCTGAATGACTCAGGCTGTTCCTGTGCAATAGTTTGAGGGACGGGATGTCATCCCCCGCGTCCTATTTAACAGGTTCTATGGGTTAATTAGTCTCAACCTGTTCCTGTATAGCAGGTCAGTGTGTCTGAAATGCCTCGTCCTAATCCTATGCAACATCTTCTATTAAGGGGAGAGTGGAGTGGGGGAGGGGAGGCGTTGGGGAGGACGGCCGCAATGCAGAGAAATCTAGAATGCTAAAGAGAAATGAAAATGAAGCAATGCCAGAAAGTGATTGTAGTAATGTAACCACATTATGTCAAGTAGGGACAGAGTACACAAACAAAAGAGTGCACTAATAAATAGGAACCTGATAAGAAAAAAAGCGATAAGATAAATCGATCTGTAGTGCAAAATAATGTTACGATCTCTAATAATGTTAAAAAGACCAATCCAAAAGCATTGTATCTGAATGGACGAAGCATCTGTAATAAGATAGAAGAATTAACAGCGCAAACAGATGTAAACAGATACAATATCGTTGCAATTACAGATATATGGTTGCACGGTGACCAGGGTTGGGAACTGAATATCAAATGATATTCGTTATTTGGAAAGGACAGGCAAAAAGGAAGAGTGGGTTGTGTTGCGTTGTTGGTAATGGATGATATCAGCGCAATAATGAGAAAGGTATTCGGCTCAGAAAGACAAGATGTAGATTCAGTTGGATGGCGCTAAAGAGAACGAAGGACCAGAAAAGATTGGTGTGAGTTGTCCATAGGCCTCCAAACAGTTGTGGTAGTGTCGAGGATAACATTAACAGGAAATTAGAGCTGCATGTAACAAGGGTACTAACATCATCGAAGGTGACTTTAAACTACATATAAATTAAAGTAATAATAATGTGGCCGATGAATTCCTGGCGTTTGTACCAGTTGTTTTTTTAGCCCAGTATTTTGCGGAGCCTACTAGGGAACAGAATAACCTAGATTGGGTCTTGTTTAATGAGAAGGGGTTAATTAAAAGTCAAGTTGTCTGGGGTCCTTTAGCGAAGAGTGGCAATAACTCGATTAAACTCGTTATTAGGATGGAAAGTGAAGTAGCCCAATCCGAATCTATGGTCCTAAATCTAAGCAATGAAAGCTACGAATGCATGGGGAATGAATTGCATGGGGTATGATAGATTGGGAAGAGTCAACAAACGTCATGTTGGTGGATGGGCAAGGACTAACATTTCAGAATCGAATGTATCAATTGCGGCGGATATACTTTCCTTTCTGGTGTAAAATAAAAGGATGCTGACCCAACCATGGTTAACAAAATAAATTAAGGATAGTATTAGATTCAAAGAAGAGTTATACAAAGTTGCCAGAAAAAGTACAAGCCTGAAGATGGGGAACAATTTAGAATTCAGCAAAAATGTGCCAAGAGATTGATTGAGAGGCGAGAAATAGAGTATAAGAGTGAACTTGCATGAACATAAAAACGGCTGCAGTAGATTGTACAAGTTCCTAAAAATGAAAAGATTCGTGAAGACAAATGTAGGCCCTTTACAGACAGAAACGGGGGAATTTATAATGTGGAACAAGGAAATGGCAGGACAATGAAAAAAATACTTCGGTTCTGTCTTCACGGAGGACATAAATAACATCCCAAAAATGCTTGAGAACCAAAGGTCTAGTAAGCAAGAGGAATTAACGGACATGATTATTTGTAAGAAAATAGTGCTGAGGAAACTAATGGGAATGAAGTCCGATAAATCCCCAGGGCCTGATGATCTGCATCCCAGAGTACTAAAAGAGGTTGCAATGGAAATAGTGCATGCATTGGTTGACAGCTTCCAAACATCTATAGGTTATGGAATAGTTCCTGCAGTTTGCACGGTGGCAAATGTAACCCCACTGTTTCAAAATGGAGGGAGAGAGTAAACAAGGAACTACAGACCGGTTAGCCGAACACCAGTTGTCGGGAAAATGCGAGAATCTATAGTAAAGGATATTATAACGGAACATTAAGATAATACCAAAGGGGTTAGACAAAGTCAGCATGAATTCATGAAAAGTAAATCATGTTTGACAAATCTACTCGAGTTTTTGAATATGTAACTGATAGAAAAGTTAAGGTTGAACCAGTGGATATAGTGTATTTTGATTTTTAGAAGGCCTCTGATAAAGTTCCACGCAAGATGTAGTGTGCAAAATTGAAACATATATGATTGGGGGTAATTTACTAGCATGGATTGAAAAATGGTTAATGGACAGGAAACAGGATCGATAGGCAGAGGGACCTGGTATCCGTAAAATAGTCTATTGACATCATACATACAGGTGCAGCAAGCAGTGAGGAAGGCAGATGGTATGTTGGCCTTCATTCCAAGAAGATGTAAGTAAATGAGTAAAGATGTGTTACTACATTTCAACAGGGCCTTGGTGAGACCGCACCTGGAGTATTGTGTGCAGTTTTGCTTTCGTTACCCAAGAAATGATATACTTGCCATAGAGGGAGAGCAGCGAAGGTTCACCAGATCGATTTTTGGGATGGCAGGACTGTCGTATGAGCAGAGATTGGGACGACTCGGCCTGTATTCTGTAGAGTTTAGAAGAATGAGAGAGGATCTCATTGAAACGTATACCATTCTGAACGGGTTGAATTGACTGGATGCGGGGAAGATGATTCACCTGATTGGGAAGGTTATAACAAGGGGTCACAGTCGCAGGATACGTGGTAGGAAATTTTGGAAGAGAAGGTGAGATTTATTTTTCATTCAGAGAGTGGTGCAGCTATAGAATTCCCATCCACAGAAGGCTGTGAATGCCGAGTTACTGAATATATTTAAGAGGGAGATAGATTTCTAGACACAAAATACATCAAGTGATGTGGGGGAAACGCCTGAATATGGTGTTGAGATAGAGGATTAGGAGTGATAATATTGAATGGCGATGTAGACTCGAAAGGCCGAATGGACTACTACTGCTCCCGTTTTCTATGTTTCTATGTTCTAGGATCTAAATGGACTTATACTCTTCTTGTCGAGCAAGCTCAAGGAACTGATCGGTTTCTGCCTCTCCTAAGGCTCAGATTTGAGGCGTTAATGGCCTTCTCCTTTCCCTGTGCAATATTGCAATGCGGCTGAATGGCCTCCAGCTAATTCTGTGTAACAGGAAAGTGCGCCTCCTCGTCATCTATGCAGCAGGTACGAGCGGCCGAAGGCGTTCTACTATTCTTGTATAAAAAGCCCAAGGATCTGAATTACTTCCTCTTGTCCTTTGCAACTGGCTAATGGAATTCTGCTGTCCTTCTGTAACAGGTTGGATGGCTTGCTCTTGTTCATGTGTAATAGACTCAGGTTCTAAGAGAACTCAATGGAAAAGTGGGTAGGATTGGAGCCACTCTTATAACAGGAATTGCAGGGTACGCAGTTTCCCTTCTCTGAAGTATTGATTTGCTGCAAAATGCACTGAGCTGCCGAAGAAACACCAGATCATGACCTAACTCCCGTCTAAAATCCGACCTATCCAGACTATTGCCACTTTCCAGCTCTTGGTCCATAGCCTTTTAGGTTACTGGAATTGAAGTGCACATTCAAGCACTTTTAAAAGTGCTGAGGACTACTGCCTCTAAATCACTTTTAGGAGTGAGTTCCAGACTCTCACCACCCCTGGGTGAAAACAGTGTACCTAAAATTCCGGAAAACCTCCTACCAATTACTTTAAATCTATGGCGCCTCTGCGAAGGGAAATAGATGCTTTCTATGCACTCGATCTAGGACACTCATAATTTTATTCACTTCAATATGGACCCCCTGAGCCTCCTCTGTTCCAAAGAAAAGAAACCCAGCCGATGCAATACTTACTCAGAGCTAAATTCACCATCCGTCTAAATCTACCCTGTGTGCTCACGAGTGCAGTCTGATCATTCCTGTAATGCGGTGACCAGAGAAGCATGCAATAATCTAGCTGTGGCCAACGAGAGTTTTACACATTTGAAGCATAACTTCCCCGATCTTTTATTCTATGGCTCATCGAATGAAGGCAAGTATTCCGTGTTGCTTCTCAACATAGAAACATCGAAAATAGATTGAGCACTACGCCATTCGACACTTCGAGCCTGCACCACCACTCAATAAGATCATGGCTGATCATTCCCTCAGTACCGCTTTCCTGTTTCCTCCCTACATCTTGACCCTTTTAGCCATGAGGGCCACAATAACTCCATGTTGAATATATCCAATGAACTGGCATCAACAACTGTTTGCGGAAGGGAATTCCACAGGTTAACAACTCTGTGAGTGAAGAAGTTTCCACGCATCTTCGTTCTAAATTGCCTACTCCTTATCCTAACATTTTGAACATTCTTCCCGCATCTAACCTGTCCAGTCCCGTCGGAATCTTACATATTTCTACGAGATCCCCTCTCATCTTTCTAAACTCCAGTGTACAAATGCCCAGTTGATCCAGTCTCTTTTCATATGTCAGTCTAGCCATCCCTGGAATCAGTCTGGTGAAACGTCGCTGCACTCCCTCAATAGCAAGAACTTCCTTCCTCAGATTAGGAGACCAGAGCTGAAAACAATATTCCAGGTGAGGTCTCACCAATGCCCATTACAACTGCAGTAAGACGACCCTGCTCCTATACTCAAATCCCCTAGCTATGAAGGCCAACATACCATTTTCCTTCTTCACAGCCTGCTGTACCTGCATGCCAACTTTCAATGACTGATGAACCATGACACCCAGGTCTCGTTACACCTCACCTTTTCCTAATCGGCCGCCATGCTGATAATATTCTGCCTTCATTGTTTTGCCACCAAAGTGGATAACCGCACATTTATCAACATTATACTGCATCTGCCATTTATTTGCCCACTCACCTAACCTGTCCAAGTCTACCTGCAGCCTCTTAGCGTCCTCCTCACGGATCACACCGCCAGCTAATTTAGTTCCATCTCCAAACCTGGAGATATTACACTCAATTCCTTCATCTGAATCATTCATGTATTCTGTGAAGAGCTGGGGTCCGAGCACTGAGCCCTGAGGCACTCCACGAGTAACTGCCGGCCATTCTGAAAAGGACCCGTTTATCCCGACTCTCTGCTTCCTGTTTGATAACCAGTTCTCAACACTTCGGTTCTGTCTTCACAAAGGAAGATACAGATCACCTGCCGAATGTACTAGGGAACAGTGGGTCTAGTGAGAATGATTAACTGAAAGATATCCTTATTAGGTGGGAAATTGTGTTCGGGAAGTTGATGGGATTAAAGGCCGATAAATCCCCGAGTCCTAATAGACTGTATGTCAGAGGACTTAAGGAAGTGGCCCGAGAAATAGTGGATGCATTGGTGATCATTTTCCAACAATCTATCGACTCTGGATCAGTTCCTATGGACTGGAGGGTAGCTAATGTAAGGCCACTTTTTAAAAATGGAGGGAAATACAAAGCGGCTAATTATAGACCGCTTAGCCTGACATCCATAAAGCGTAAAATCTTGGAATCAATCATTAAGGAGCCCATTTGGAAAGCAGTGACAGGATTAGCATAGATTTATGAAAGGGAAATCGTGCTTGACGAATCTTCTGGAATTTTTTGAGGATGTAACTAGTAGAGTGCACAAGGAGAATCAATGGATGTGGTGTATTTGGGCTTTCAAAAGGCTTTTAACCAGGCCCAGCACAAGAGATTGGTATACAAAATCAAAGCGCATGGTATTGGTGATAATGTACTGACGTGGATAGAGATCTGGTTGGCAGATAGGAAGCAGAGAGTCGGCATAAACGGGTCCTTTTCAGAATGGCAGGCAGTGACTAGTAGAGTGCCTCAGGGCTCAGTGCTGGGACACCAGCTCTTTACAATATACATTAACGATTTGGAATAAGGGATAGAGTGTAATATCTCCAAGTTTGTGGATGACGCTAAACTGGGTGGCGGTGTGAGCTGTTAGGAAGACGCTAAGAGGCTGCAGGGTGATGTGGACAGATTAGGTGAGTGGGCAAATACATGGCAGATGCAGTATAATCTGGATAAATGTGAGGTTATCCATTTTGGGGGCAAAAACACGAAGGCAGAATATTATCTGAATGGTGGCAGACTACAAAAAGGGGAGGTGCAGCGAGACCTGGGTGTCATGGTTCATCAGTCACTGAAAGTGGGCACGCAGGTACAGCAGGCGGTAAAGAAGGCAAATGGTATGTTGGCCTTCGTAGCTCGGGGATTTGAATATCGGAGCAGGGAGGTCTTACTGCAGTTGTACAGTGCTTAATGAGGCCTCACCTGGAATATTGTGTTCAGTTTCGGTCTCCTAGTCTGAGGAAGGACGTTCTTGCTATTGAGGGAGTGCAGCGAAGGTTCACCAGACTGATTCCAGGGATAGCTGGGCTGTCATATGAGGAGAGACTGGATCAACTAGGCCTTTATTCACTGGAGTTTAGAAGGATGAGAGGGGATCTCATAGAAACATATAAGATTTTGACGGAACTGGACAGGTTAGATGCGGGAAGAATGTTCTCGATATTGGGGAAGTCCAGAACCAGGTGAGATAGTCTTAGGATAAGGGTCAGGCCATTTACGACTGAGATGAGTAGAAACATCTTCACTCAGAGAGTTGTTGACCTGTGGAATTCCCTGCCGCAGAGAGTTGTTGATGCCAGTTTATTGGATATATTCAAGAGGGAGTTAGATATGGCCCTTACGGTTAAGTGGATCAAGGGGTATGGAGAGATAGTTGGACAGCGGTACTGAAGGAATGGTCAGCCGTGATCTGATTGAATGCCTGTGCAGGCTCGAATGGCTTACTGGCCTACTCCTGCACCGATTTTCTTTGTTTCTTTGTTTCTATCCACGTAAGTACATTACCCCCAATACCATGTGCTTTGATTTTGCACACAAATCTTTTGTGTGGGACATTATCTAAAGCCTTTTGAAAGTCCAAATACACCACATCCATTGGTTCTCCCTTGTCCACTCTGCAAATTACATGTTCAGAAAATTCTTGAAGATTCGTCAAGCTTGATTTTCCCTTCATAAATCCATGCTGACTTGTACCGACCCTGTCACTGCTTTCAAAATGTGCTGCGATTTCATCTTTAATAATTGATTCCCCACGACTGATGTCAGGCTAACCGTTCTATAATTATCCATTTTTCTCTCTCCCTCCTTTTTTAAAAAGTGGTGTTATATTACCAACCCTCCAGTCCATGGGAACTGATCCAGAGTCGATAGACTGTTGGAAAATGATCACGAATGCATCCACTATTTCTCGGGACACTTCCTTAAGTACTCTGGGATGCAGACAATCAGGCCCCGGGGATTTATCGGCCTTCAATCCCATCAATTTCCCCAACACAATTTCCCATCTAATCAGCATATCCTTCAGTTCCTCCTTCGCACTGGACCCTCGGTCCCCTAGTACATCCAGAAGTTTATTTGTGTCTTCCGTCGTGAAGGCAGAACCAAAGAATGTGTTCAATTAGTCTGCCTTTTCTTTGTTCCCCATTATAAATTCACCTGAAATCCGACTGCAAGGGTCCTACGTTTGTCTTCACTAATCGTTTTCTCTTCCCATATATATAAAAGCTTTGGCAGTCATTTTTTATGCTTTGGCACACTTCGTCTCGTATTCTTTTTTTCCCCTCTTAACGAAACCCTTAGTCCTCCTTGGCTGAATTCTACATTTCTCCCAGTCCTCAGGTTTCCTGATTTTTCTGGCCAATTTATATAAGTCTTCCTTGGATTTAACACTATCCTTAATTTCCCTTGTTAGCCACGGTTGAACCATCTTCCCCGTTGTATTTTTACTCCTGACAGGGATGTACAATTGTTGAAGTTCATCCATGTGGTCTTTAAATGTTTTCCATTGCCTATCCACCGTCAACCCTTTAAGTATAATTTGCCAGTCTATTCTAGTCAATTCACGCCTCATACCATCGAAATTACCTTTCCTAAAGTTTAGGTCCCTAGTTTCTGAATTAACTGTGTCACTCTCCATCCTATAAAGAATTCTACCATGTTATGGTCACACGTCCCCAAGGGGCCTCGCACAACAAGCTTGCCATTTAGTCCCTTCTCATTACACATCACCTCGTCCACGATGGCCAGCTCTCTAGGTGGTTCCTCGACATATTGGTGTTTAAAACCATCCCTAATATACTCCAGGAAATCGTCCTCCACCGCATTGCTACCATTTTCGTCAGCCAAATCAATATATAGATTACAGTCGCCCATGGTAACTGCTGTACCTTTATTGCACACATCCCTTATTTCTTGTTGGATGCTGTCCCCAACCTCACTACTACTGTTTGGAGGTCTGTACACAATTTCCAGTAGCTTTTTCTGCCTATTGCTATTCTGCAGCTCCCCCCATACCGCCTCCTTTTCCTTTATGTCTATCATTCACAACCATCTTATCTACCTGCCCTGCTACCGTCAAGGATTCTGTGGACAGGCACTCCAAGGTCATTTGCACCTCTACACTCATCAGTGGCCTAACATTTAATGTTTATTCCCTTTCCCTATAAGAACTCACCAAATGCATTATCAAATACTTATCCGGGTTGAATTCCATTAAACCCATGACCAGTTCTTTGATATCTACCTGCAATGTACAGCTTTCTTCCTCATTATCAAGCATACCTGGTTGACCAATCTTTTAGTCACCTGCGCTAATTTGTATTTAGTGGCTCGGTGTCAAATTTGTATCGCATAATACTCTTGTGAAGCGCCTTGGACGTTTCGCTAATTTAAAGCTGCTAATTATATATAAGTTGTTGCTGTTGTTTAAAATGAGTGTGACATAACGTTATATAGAGATTGCATCACAGAAAGAGACAATTGTACCTAACTGGTGTTGCTAGACTTAATGCTGCACGCTACCCTACTTCACTTGATCCTATCAGCATATTGTTCTATTGATTTCTCAGTCATGTGCTCTGGTAATTCCCTTTAAAATGAATCTGTACCATTCGCCTCAACTACTGCTCGTATAGCATCATCCACATCTAACCACTCTTTGGTAAATAAGTTGCTGTTGAATTGTCCACTGAATTTGTCGGTGACCTCCCGTTCTGAACTCCTGCACAATAGCAAACATTTTCTCCACATCAACTCGATCAAATACCTTCAAAATGTTAAAAATATATCTCACTTGTTTTTCGAGAAAGAAGCTCCCCAGACTGTTCAGTTTTTACCGAAATGTAAATTATTTTAGTTGTGACCGAAAATTTTCCTTCTTTGCTGTGAGATTCTGTGATTCTATGATTTAATTTTCACATCGTCTGGGAGATCCAATCGGGCAAGCATGCAGGCGGTCTCTCTGATAACTTGCACCGACGATTCGACTATTAAAGCAGTTCTACTGTGTAGCTGCGATGGCCGAGTGGTTAAGGCGTTGGACTTGAAATCCAATGGGGGGTTTCCCTGCGCAGGTTCGAACGCTGCTCGCAGCGATTCGACAGGTGCTCTTTTTTTATCGATTCACGGGGATCTCATTGGAATCTGATCACAATTCCCTCCACTGCCCTTTATTACACTGATTGATGCGAAGCTGTTGTTCGAACTGGAAACATTAATAATTTATCGGTATTAATTGTTGGTTTGTTGGACACTATCTGCAAAAATCAGTGAGCAATATACACAGCATGAAACAATGCCTTTTAATAAAGGTCAGTGCATTCTTTGGGAGGAACTCACCTTTAGTTAATGAGTGCGAACGAGGTTTGGTTTTATAAAGATGAACAAGTTTTGCCAAAATGACCACGGCAGCGTTTGACGTTGCAATTTTCTGATAACATCAGTGTTTGCATCAAAGTAGATGCCTTATCCATTAAGCGACGTGGCCCCTGCAGTTTGCAGCAGAATAATGTACAGCAAAATTCTAATGGGTCAAAGTGTAATTGAAAGGCAAGCATGACTTCTCGGTGCCACAATGCAAGGAGTATTCGGAACCCAGGAGAGGGCTCTGAGCTAGTTCGAGTGGGTGAGAGCTCAGATCACAGCACCCCAAGAAAAAATGCAAAAGACAGGAGGCAACAGAGCAGAGTAGCACTGGGGTAAGTGTAAACGACAAGGTGATAGGAAGGGACAATATGTATGAATATAAAGTGGCTGCAGGAGGGGTCAAAACTAAAAATCCTGGTTTAAAAACTGGTATTAAAACACTCTACTTAACCGCACGAAGCATTCGAAATATAGTAAATGATGTGACGGCACAAATCATCATAAATGTGTATGATTTGTTGGCCATTACAGAAACGTTGCAGGTTGGCCAGGACAGGGAATTAAACATACAGCGGTATCTGACAATTCGGAAAGATAAACAAGAAGGGAAAGCAGGTGGGGTAGCTCTGTTAATAAGGGATGATATCAGGGCAGGTGTGAGAGACGATATTGGCTCTAATGAACAAAATGTTGAATCATTGTGGGTGGAGATTCGAGATAGTAAGGGGAAAAAGTCACTGGTGGGCGTAGTTTATAGGCCCCCAAATAATAGCTTCACGGTGGGGCGGGCAATAACCAAGGGAATAATGGAGGCATGTGAAAAAGAAATGGCAGTTATCATGGGGGATTTTAACCTACATATCGCTTGGTCAAATCAAATCGCACTGGGTAGCCTTGTGGAGGAATTCATAGAATGCACACGGGATTGTTTCTTTGAACAATATGTTACAGAACATAAAAGGGAGCAAGCTATCTTAGATCTGGTCCTGTGTAATGAGACAGGAATAATAAACGATCTCCCAGTAAAAGATCCTATCGGAATGAGTGATCACAGTATGGTTGAATTTGTAATACAGTTTGAGGGTGAGGAAGTAGTGTCTCAAACGACCGTACTATGCTTAACCAAAAGTGACGATAGTGGGATGAGGGCAGAGTTGGCAGAAGTAGACTGCAAACACAGACTAAACGGTGGCACAATTGAGGAGCAGTGGAGGACTTTTATGGAGCTCTTTCATCGTGCTCAACAAAATATATATTCCAGTGAAAAAGAAGGTCGGTAAGAGAAGGGATAACCAGCCGTGGATAACCAAGGAAATAAAGGAGAGTATCAAAATAAAAACCAATGCGTATAAGAGGGCCACGGTTTGTGGGAAACTAGCAGATTGGGAAAATTTTAAACGACAGCAAAGAATGAAGAAGAAAGCAATAAAGTAAGAAAAGATAGATTACGAAGGTAAACTTGCACAAAATATAAAAATAGTTAGTAAAAGCTTTTACCGATATATAAAACGGAAAAGAGTGACTAAAGTAAATGTTGGTCCATTAGAAGATGAGAAGCGGGATTTAATAATGGGAAATGTGGAACTGGCTGAGACCTCAAACAATTATTTTGCTTCGGTCTTCACAGTGGAACACACAAAAACCATGCCAAAAATTGCTGGTCACGGGAATGTGGGAAGGAAGGACCTTGAGATAATAACTATCACTAGGGGGGTAGTGCTGGACAGGTTAATAGGACTCAAGTTAGACAAGCCCCCTGGTCCTGATGAAATGCATCCCAGGTTATTAAAAGTGATGGCGGACGTTCTAGCAGATGCATTCATTATAATCTACCAACATTCTCAGGACTCTGAGTAGGTACCAGCGAATTAAAAAGCAGCAAATGTAACGCCTCTGTTTAAAAAAAGGGGCAGACAAAAGGCAGGCAACGATAGGCCGGTTAGTTTAACATCTATAGTGGGGAAAATGCTTGAAGCTATCATTAAGCAAGAAATAGCGGGACATCTAGAGAGGAATAGTACAATCAAGCAGTCGCAACATGGATTCAGGAAGGGGAAAGCATGTTTAAATAATTTACTGGAATTCTTTGAGGATATAACGAGCATGGTGGATAGAGGTGTACCGATGGATGTGGTGTATATAGATTTCCAAAAGGCTTTTGATAAGGTGCCACACAAAGGTTACTGCAGAAGATAAAGTTACGCGGAGGCATAGGAAATCTATTAGCATGGATAGAAAATTGGCTGGCTAACAGAAAGCAGAGATTCGGGATAAATGGGTCCTTTTCGGGTTGGAAATCGATGGTTAGTGGTGTGCCACAGGGATCGGTGCTGGGACCACAACTGTTTACAATATACATAGATGACCTGGAAGAGGGGGCAGAGTGTCGTGTAACATAATTTGCAGATGACACAAAGATTAGTGTGAAAGCGGATTGTGTAGAAGACACAGAGGCTGCAAAGAGATTTAGAAAGGTTAAGCGAATGGGCTAAAGTCTGGCAGATGGAATACAATGTCGGAAAATGTGAGGTCATCCATCTTGGGGAAAAAACCCAGTAAAAATGAATATTATTTGAATGGGGAGAAATTACAACATGCCAATTTGGCTTTAGTAACACCAAGGCTAACCAAGTGAGGCAACCGGCCTTCATGCGATGTATTTTCTTATGGCACTCTTACATTAAAATGATAGCATTCCTATAGCGACTTTCACCTCAGCACTTCCCAAAGCAGTTCAGAGCAAATTAATTACTTTTAAAATGTGATCACTTTGTAGTGTAGGAAATTCAAAAATGTACAGCATGGAAGGAGGCCATTTCAGCCAATAGTGCCCGAGGAGGCCGATCAAGAGCTTTCCAGCCTAATTCCCACTTCCCAGCTCTAAGTCCGTCCTATGGGTTACCGCAATTTAAGTGGCATTCAAGTATTTTTAAAATGTTTGAGGCTTTCTGCCGCATTGAGGCATTGAGCTCCCGACTACCATGACGCCCTGAGTAAAGACATTTATCCTCACAGCTCGTCTAACCCTCCCCCTAATTCATCATCATATGCAGTCCCTCGGAATCGAGGAAGGCTTGCTTCCACTATTAGCATGTGTTGTTAGATGGCTGTACAGTTCAATACGGGAACCACAGTCTCTGTCACAGGTCAGACAGACCGTCTTTGAGGGAAAGGATGGGCAGGGAGCCTGGTTTGCCGCAGCTTCATCCGCTGCCTGCACCTGATTTCTGCATGCTCTCGGCGACGATATTCGAGGAGCTCAGCACACTCACGCAGGCACTTCCTCCACTTAGGGCGATCTATGGCCAATCACTCCCAGGTCACAGTGGGGATGTCACACTTTATCAAGGAGGCTTTGAGGGTGTCTTTGTAACGTTTCCTCTGTCCGCCTTTGGCTCATTTGCCGTGGACGTGTTCCGAGAAGAGCGCTTGCTCTGGCAGTCTCGTGTGTGGCATATGGCCTGCCCAGCGGAGCTGATCAAATGTGGTAAGTGGTGCAATGCTGGGGATGATGTCCTGGACCAGGACGCGAATACTTGTGCGTCTGTCCTCCCAGGGGATTTGAAGGATCTTGAAGAGACATCGCTGGTGGCATTTCTCCAGCGACTTGAGGTGTTTACTGTACATAGTCCACGTCCCTGAGCCATACAGGAGGGCGGGTATTACTACAGCCTTGTAGACCATGAGCTTGGTGAAAGTTTTGAGGGACTCATCTTCAAACACACTTTTCCGCAGGCGGCCGAAGGCTAGCACTGGCGCACTGGAGGTGGTGTTGGATCTCGTCATCAATGCCTGCTCTTGTTGATAGGAGGCGCCCGAGATAGGGGAATTGGTCCAACCCGAAATTAGTTTAAATCGATTCCCCCTGGTTCTTGACCAGTCTGCAAAGGGAAACAGGACCTTCCTACCAACTCTATCTAGGGCCCTCATAAAGTTATTCTCCTCAATATAGTCTCCCCTCAGCCTCCTCTGGTCCAAAGAAAACAGACTCAGTATTTCCAATCTTTCCTCATCACCAAAATTCTCCAGTCCAGGCAACTTTTTTTGTCAATCTCCTCAGCACCCTTTCCAGCGCAATCGCATCTTTTTTTTTAAATGTGGTGACCAGAACTGCACACAGTGCTCCAGCTGCGGCCTAACCAATGTTTTATACAGTCAAGTACAATGTCCTTGCTGTAACCAGCAGAGTTACGGACCGAGAGCTGGTAAGTGGGATAAGGCTGGTTAGCCTCTTGTTTTCTGGCGCAGATACGATGGTAAGTACTGCAGGGATTCCAATACGACCAAGTTGATCTCTGGGACTAATTTTGATCGCGTAGATGGAGAGGAATTTTAACAGATATTTTTTCCCCATAATTAGCCTGGGGTTTTTTCTGTTTTTTGCTTCTCCCATGCGTTCGCATGGCTCGGATTGGGGTGGTGTGTGTGATCTTTCGGTGCAAGGGGTGTCGAGTTTGTGTGGGGCGGACTTATTGGGCTGGGCGTTCTTTATCTTTCCGCCATTGTAATACTTCACAGGTTCATATATAGCCTTCAGTGTTGTTGATCAAAGGGCCTTGTGGCTCTTTGTCGGCTGGCATGTATACTCTGGACCGAAGTGGCCTCCTTCAGCGCTGTGGATTTCTCGATTTCTATTTACTTTCACAGCCCAGACTATTCCTTCACAGAGCCAGACGTCTGCAACACGTATTCAGACGGCTCTTTCACATTCCCAGACTCTACCTTAACAGATTCACAATCTTCCGACACAGTCCCACAATCTACCTTCACAGATCCAGACTTTTACTGCACCGACCCAGACAGCGGCTAAACAGAATTAGGCAGCTCCCGCACAGAGTAGTATTGATCCTACAGCGAGTCACACATTGCTGCATAGATCCATACACTCCAGTGCAGACAGGCAAAGCGCATACACAGCATCAAAATGATTGTGCACAGACTCAGACAGTTCCTTTCAGAGACCCAGCATCACCGACACAGGAGCAAATATGTCCTCATCAGCCGCAGACAACACCACCACATTTCCAGAGAGCTTCGACAGAGACACTGACATTTCCTTCGCGAAAGTAGGCAGCTCCTGTAAAGAACCAGGCAGGTGCTACACTGAAGCAGGGATTAACAGCACAGGCACAAACTTTCCTACACAAACCCATACAGCTCCGTTCAAGAGACAGATTAAGTCCCTCCTACATAGACATAGACAGCTCTTCCCTGGCCAAGGCATCACCAATCCAGATCCAAGAGAGCTCTTACACAGATATAAGCAGTTCTTACACTGGCGTAGACTGTTTCGAGAAAGGACTAGACTGCTCGTTCACCAAGCCAGACAGCTCGCTTCGGAGATGCAGACACCTCATTTAAAGATCAAGATAGCACCGGTACTGAATCAAAACATCTCAATGCAGAACCACACTGACCGAGGGAGATCAGCCACAGGCCGACACACTCCAACACAGACGCGACTCTCCGGCACAAACAGAGACAACTCTTGCACAGACCCAGTCAGCTCCAAACCTGACACATGCAGCTGCAACACAAACCCCGGCGCTCCTACACAAACCCGGACAACACTTAAACAGACACAGTCAGCTCAAAATCTGAAACATGCAGCTGCAACACAGAACCAGAGAGCACCTAAAGAGACTCAGAAACTATTACACAGAAACAGAAGGCTCTTACAGTGACCCTGACACTCCTACCTATACTCAGAGAGCTTGTCATTGAATCCAATGCATAATGCTGCAGCTAACTGAATTAAATAGGCTTACAAAGGACAGCATAGCGTATACTGCCTTTCTGGCTGTTCTGACCATGCCAGCGTTTATGTTCCACTCGAATATTCAGGAGTCTTTCTTGATTTAAATCCATCAGCATAGCCATCTATTCCTTTCTACCTCATATGCTGGAATAGCCTCTCCTTAAATATATCTATACTATTCGCTTGAACCACTCCTACGCTTTTGAGTTCCACATTCTCATCACTCTTTCCTGAAAGAAGTTGCTTCTGAATTCTCGATTTGATTTCTGGATTTCTTGATGACTATCTTATATTGGTGTCCTCCAATTATGCTCTTCCCCACATGTGAAAGCATTTTCTCTGTAAACACTCTATCAAAATCTTTCATAATTTTGAATACATCTATTAGATCACCCCTATAGATCAATCTTCAAGAGAAGAGACCCAGCTTGCACTCGAAACAAACTTCAGCAGGGTCCTGGGTATCTCAGAGGGTCGCATACTGACCTTGCACACCTACTGATCTGAACAACTTGCACAAAATGAATGTGTAGAATTCAGAGACAGTCCTTGGTGAGGGGTCAGATGTGTGTGTGTGGTGTGTAACAAGCTCTCAGTCTTGAACATTTCAGTTAAGCTCCAGCCTCAACAGCTTTTTGGGGAGAGAGTTCCCGATTCCCACTACCCTTTGTGTGAAGAAATGCTTATTGACATCACACCTGAACGGCATAGCTTTAACTTTAAGGTTATGCCCCATGTTCTGGTCTCCCACCAGATGAAATAGTATCCCTGTATCATCTTAAACACCCCACTGATATCAGCCTTCATTTTCTATATTAAATGAAATAAAATGCTAGTCTGTGCCACCTGTCCCCTGAATTTAAACCTTTTAGCCACTTTATCATTCTGGTGAATCTGTGCTGAACCCCCGCCAAAGCTAATACTCATTCATGAGGTTTGAGGTCCAGAACTGTACGCAGCACTCTCGATGGAATTATCCCTTGCGTGGTTTAGTACACGTGGATACAATTTATCCACTCCTGAGGATTTTTCATCTGTAGGTTTTACTAGTTTAGAAATTCAGCAACAGAAATTGTCTGGAGCGGGATGGTGGACAGAGTAACATTGGTAATGTCACGGTAATGTAGAGGGAGTTCAATAGTTCACCAGTTCTGGCTACTGCTCCAGCTCGCCCTACGTATCTGTCTGTCCCACTATCCTTCCTCGGTGGGTCTGGATGTTGCAGACTGACACACTGAAAGATCCAGTGATTGATTCCCACCAGCCCGAACTCTCCACGTTCTCACTGATGAAACCTCTGTTCACGGGAAGCAGGCTGTGTTTGAATGTTTAGGTTCTGTAACCCTTTGCCCTGTATTACTGCTGTCAGAACAATGGTCTGTATTCAGAAATAAAGCTTACTGCATTGATCACAGCTTTATATCAGTGTCTTGTTTCTCATTAGGATCAGTGTCCGAGGACATGGTGTTCGTGGGTGGAATTAGGCTGGGCGATGATTTGGAAATTGCAGGAAGTGTGAAGAGGAAACCACTGCATGGAATCTCTGCAGTGCATAATAACACATTCAAAAAGGTAATTCTATAAGACAAATGTACGAGAGTGTCAGCACTGACTGTTCAGGGTCCAAGATATCTCACTTGGACAGGTTTCTTCAGGCAGATTGTAAATAGACCCACAGACCATTTGATGGGACAGTGTTGAGGGAGATTTACTCTCTCTCTATCGCGTGGTTCCTCTATTTCCTATATTTCTCTCTTTCACCATCTGCCTCATTTTATCTCTCATTCTGCCTCACTCTCTTCTCTCCATTTATGTTTATTTTTATCAATTGCTCTCTCTCCCCGCCTCATTTTCTCTCTCTCTCTCATTCACCTTTTCTCACCTCTCTTTACCTCTCATTTCTCTCTGCCTCACTGTCTCACTCTACATTTCTGATCTGTGCTTCTTGGTCCATCTTTCTGCTTCACGCTCAGTCCCTCTTTCCATCTCTTTGTCTCTCTCTCTTCTCTCTGCCTCAGTCTCTCTCTCGCCATCCCTCTCTTTCATTCTCTCTCTCCAACTCCCTTGGATTCTTGTCTCTCTCCCTGTGTGTCTCACTTGTTTTGCTGCTTGTTTCCTGACACTCTCCCCTTCGCTGTCAGTCTTTCTTTATCTTACTCTCGCTTCTCTCTTGCTATCTTTGTCTCTCCCTCTGTCTTTCATCATTCTGTCTCTGTTTCTTCCCTCTCTGCCCCTGTCTCTCACTCTCCCACTTCTCCAGTTTTCTCTCTCTATCTGCCAGGTTCCTGATGTAACAGGACTGTACGAACCAAAGGCTTTAACAGAGAGCCCAGCCCGTGCTCGAAACACATTGCATGAGCTGATCACATCTTCCGCGCTCCCAGTTTTAAAATGTGCTGCCCAGGATGTGCCGGCCTCACCAGGGGCTTGGAAACCTGCAAGATTTAGCAGTCATCCAGAGGGAAGTTTGCTTTAGGTTCTAACGTGCATCCCACATCTAATCCAGCCCCATTTCCCAAATCATTTTATTACATTTCATGGTTCAGTAACACATCCGCCCACATATGTACACTTGCCTCCGATGTACTTCTCCGTTAATCGAATGAGCATTGTTTTTTTATTATTTTTGACAGTCGGTCTCTGTTTCTGAAGCAGTTCGGTCATTTTGTAATTTTATCTGAAATGTTTGAATATTTGGCAAGCAATTCCTGTGATCTGCTGAACGGATTTCCATATAGGACACAGATGTCTCGCGGGAGCATGTTTCACATTAAAATAATGATAAAAAGGTTATTCTCCAGACCGCCTAGCAGTGGAGGCAAACCAGGGGAAAAATGTTGGTACATTTATAAAATGAGTGAAATAAACGATAGAGTTGTTGAACGTTATGAAGGGGTTACATCGGGTCGATGTTGGGATGATTTTAACATGTGTGGTTATTCCAAAACTAGTGGTCATAAATATTAGATACTCACTAATAAATCCAATCAGGAATTCAGGAGAAAGCTCTTCAATCCCAGAGGTTACAATATAGAGCTTGCTAGCTGATCGAGTAGTTAAGATGAATGGCAGTGTGCCTTTAAGGGGAAGCCAGCTGAGTACATGAGGCAGAAAGGAATAGAAATATATGATGATTGGGTGAGGTATACTAAGATGGATGGAGACTCGTGTGGAGAGTAAACTCCGGCATGAACTAGTTATGCCCAATGGACTGTTTCTGTGCTATAAATTCAATGACATTCTGTGGTGAATTCTCAAAAGTCACAGTACAGCACTCGAAATAATCTTCAGCAATGGGCTGTGTGTCACGGGTAAAACCTTCGACCTTTCACCCCAACCAATCTGAAGATCTTGTACAAAATGGATGTGCGGAGTTCAGATACATTCCTTGGTGAGAGGTCAGATTTGTACCAAGCAAGGCCCTAAAACTTGCAAGGCTGCGGGGAAAGGGCGGGGGAGTGGAACTAGCTAAGATACTCTTGCAGAGAGCCGGCACGGGCTAAATGGCGGCCACCTCTGCTGTAACCATTCTAGGATTCTGTTAAATCGGCAGACGAGCTATTGCATGCCGATCAAGTGCCTTCAAAAGCCTATTTAAAACCTCTCTTTTTTAAATTCACTCCAGCTATAACCCATTCTCTCCTGGTCCATCTTCGTGTGTGCAGGTGTGTCTTTGTGCGCGCATGTGTTTCTGTGTGTGCGCAGGTGTGTTTGTTGGTGCCGGTGTTTCTGTCGGTCTGTGTATGTTTTTCCCCAGATTTGAAGCACTGACCAAACTTGATCAGCTCCGCTGGGCAGGCCACATTGTCCGCATGCCAGACATGAGACTCCCGAAGCAAGCGCTCGACTCGGAACTCCCTCACGGTAAACAAACCGAAGATGGGCAGAGGAAACGTTACAAGGAGACCCTCGAAGCATCCCTGATAAAGTTCAACATCCCCACCAACACCTGGGAGTCCCTGACCAAAGGCCGCCCTAAATGGAGGAAGTACATCCGGGAGGGCACTGAGCACCTCGAGTCTCATCGCCCGAGAGCAGGCAGAAATCAAGCACAGGCAGTGGAAAGAGCGTGCGGCAAACCAGTTCCACCATCCCTTTCCCTCAACGACTATCGGTCCCACGTGTGTCAGGGACTATGGCTCTCGTATTGGACTGTTAAGCCACATAAGGATTCATTTTAAGAGTGCAAGCAAGTCTTCTTTGATTCTAAGGGACTGCGTATGATGATTGATGTATGTGTTTCTGTATCGTGGGTATATATTTCTGTGTGTGCGTGCCTGCATGTGTGGGTATATGTGTCTGTCTGCTTCTGTACTTGTGTTTCTGCATGTGTGTGTATGTGTTTCTGCACGTGTGGGTATGTGTTTCTGTATTTGTGTGTCTATAGACAGACACACAGAACCCTACCTAACTAAAATATATCAATCTGAGTCTTGGATTTTTCAATTGGGTTCCAGTCTCAACAGGTTTTTGGGGGCGAATTCCAGATTTGTGCTACCCTCTGTGTGAACAAGTGTTTCCTGACTTCACACCTGAACGGCCAAGCTTTAATTTGAAGGTTGTGCACATTTTTCTGATGTTTATTATGTTAAAATCTCAATGGTGTTGCCCATAATTTTCTATATTGAAGTTTATAACCTCAGGAACAGAAATGGTATGGAGCAGGGCGGGGAACAGAGTAACATTGGTAATGACAACGTAATGTAGAGGGAGCTCTGTATTGTACAGGCCCTGGGAGTGCTCGATGCTGACACTCTGTATAAAGTAGAGGTAGGAACAGGAGGAGGCCATTCAGCCCCTCGAGCCTGTTCCCCCATTCAGTGAGATCATCGTTGATCTGCCGTGGCTCCGTATCCTTTTACACCCTTGCCTGGCAAACATCTATTGATCTGGGATTTTAAATTATTTCAGTGCTAGCACCTGCTGCTTTTTGTGTGAGAGAATCCCACACTTCTACCACCCTTTATGTGAAGAAGTGTCCCCTAACTTCTCTCCTGTATGGCCTGGCTTTCATTTTCAAGTTGTGTCCCCTTCTCCTGGAATCCTCCACCAGCAGAAAAAGTTTATCTCGATCTACCTGAACAATTCCTTTCCACATCCTAAAAACCTGAATCAAATGGAGTCACCCCTTAACCTTCTGTATTCTGGGAATTCAAGCCCAGTTTATGTAATTTCTCCTCATAATTTAACCCTTGGGGCCCAAGCAACAGTCTGGTGAATCAGTGCTGTGCTCCCTTCAAGGTCAATATACCCTCCCTGAGGTGTGGTACCCAGAACTGAATGTAGTTCTCCAGATGGGGTATTTCCAGAGCTCTGTACACCTGGAGCACCAACAATCCATTAGCCCTTTGTTATTTTTGAACCTGTTCCCGAGTTTTCACTGATTTAACTACTTAGACCCCGAAATCTCTCTGCTCATCCACAGCTCCTAGCTTCTCACCAGTTAGAGATATGTGTGTGCACCTGTCTCTGTGTGTGTGTGTGTGGCTCTGTGTATGTGGGTCTGTGTGTGTATGGGTCTGTGTGTGCAGCTATCTATGTATGTCTGTCGATCTGTTTGCATGTCTGTGTTCCACCTTCCTCTTATTCTGTTCCTTTCTAAAAACTGTTCAGTACCAATGTGTCTGGGCCATTCATCTCCCCAGAAAGTGCTGAATTTTCTGTTGAAATTGGTGCACTGATTATTTGATTCTGGTATTTAACAGCAGTAAACACCTCCTGCAAACCCTCAGAATGAATCTCTATTTGGAATAATTCAGCACTCCTGACGACAGTGAAAGGTCCAGTGACTGATTCCCACCAGCCCGAGCTCTCCAAGTTCACACTGAATGAAACCTCCCTTCACAAGAAGCAGGTTTTGTTTAATTGTTTATGTCCTGTAACCCCTGATCCTGTATTACTGCTGTCTGATAATGGGCTATATTCAGAAATAAAACTTACTGCATCAATCACAGCTTCATATCCGGATCTTGTTTCTCTTTAGAATCAGGGTGTTCGAGGGCACATGTTCAGAGGAGGAATGAGACTGGGCGATGTTTTGGAAAACACAGGAAGTGTGAAGAGGAAACCATTGCATGGAATCTCTGCAAGTGCCTAATGGAGCATTCAAAAAGGTACGGAGAAAAGACGTGATTGCCAGACTATCAGCACTGTGACCATTCAGAGTCCGAGATATCTTATTTACACGGGTTTCTTCAGGCAGATTGGAAATAGACGTCCAATGTATCAGACACACAGACCGTTTGATGGGACAGTGTAGAGGGAGGTTTACTCACTAACTAACTGACCTATGATCAAATAGAGATCTTTAATATTATGAAGGACTTTTTTAGGGTAGATATGTTGGGAGTACAAAATTAGATGAGTTAAATATTATGTTTAGAATAACTCCACAAGACTGAGTACTGTAACCTTAAACTGATGTGACCTTAGTCTCTGTATTAAAACTCCAGAGTGCCTGAGCAGCATGGCAGACAACCGTTTATACTCCCCTGCACCAGGTGTGCAGGTGACCCTTGGGCCTCCAACCGGTGCACCCTCTGGTGGCAAGTCTTGCACAGTTATAATGTTTACATACATAACAATAAATATAAGCTCCTCACTAATAAATCCAAGGAGGAATTCAGGAGACACCTCTTTACTCAGAGACTGATTAGAATGTAGAGCTTGCTACACATGGAGTAGTTATGGTGAATAGTACAGTGCCTGTAAGGGAAACAAGATAAGTACATGGGGGAGAAAGGAATAGCAGGATATGATGGGATAAAGGGTGGAGGCTTGTGTGGATCATAAACCCCGACATGTACCTGTTGGGCCCACTGGCCTGTTGCTGTGCTGTAAACGCTAATTCTATGGTGAATTCTGCACAGACACGGTACATCACTGGAAAGAATCTTCAGCAATTGGCTGGGTGTCAGAGGGTGAAAACTCTGACCTTTCACCCCCACCGATCTGAATAATTTGCAGTGAATGTGGGGAGATCAAATACAGTCCTTGGTGAGAGGTCAGATTAGACCCAAATCTGCAGATTGAATGTTGCGTGCCAACAAGTGCATGTTTAAAACCCCACTCTCTGTCACTGATTACATCCCACCTAAAAACGTAACCCTCTCCCTGCTGCTCAGTCTGTGTGTCTGTTTGTGCGCGTGCGTGTGCTGTGTGTGTGTGTGCTCTGTCTGCGCGTGCGTGTGATGTGTCTGCGCGTGCGTGTGCTGTGTCTGCGCGTGCTGTGTCTGCGCGTGCTATGTCTGCGCGAGCGCGTACTGTGTCTGCGCGAGCGCGTGCTGTGTCTGCGCGTGTTGTGTCTGCGCGTGCTGTGTCTGAGCGTCCTATGTCTGCGCGAGCGCGTGCTGTGTCTGTGTGAGCGCGTGCTGTGTCTGCGCGTGCTGTGTCTGCGCATGATGTGTCTGCGCGTGCTGTGTCTGTGCGAGCGCGAGCGCGTGCTGTGTCTTCGCGTGCTGTGTCTGCGCGAGCGCGTGATGTGTGTGCACGTGTTGTGAGTGCGCGTGCTGTGTGTGCGCGTGCTGTGTCTGCGTGTGCTGTGTCTGCGCATGCTATGTCTGCGCGAGCGCGTGCTGTGACTCCGCGAGCGCGTGCTGTGTCTGCGCGTGCTGTGTCTGCACGTGCTGTGTGTGCGTGTGCTGTGTCTTCGCGTGCTGTGTCTGCGCGAGTGCGTGCTGTGTCTGCACGTGCTGTGTCTGCGCGGGCGCATGCTGTGTCTGCACGTGCTGGTACTGTGTCTGCGCGTGCTGTGTCTGCGCGAGCGCGTGCTGTGTCTGCACGCGCTGTGTCTGCGCGTGCTGGTACTGTGTCTGCGCGTGCTGTGTCTGCGCGTGCGGTGTCTGCGCGTGCTGCGTCTGTGCCTGCGGTGGCTGCGCAAGCGCGTGCTTTGTCTGCGTGTGCTGTGTCTGCACGCGCTCGTGCTGTGTCTGCGCATGCTGTGTCTGCGCGTGCTGTGTCTGTGCATGCTGTGTCTGCGCACGCTCGTGCTGTGTCTGCGCGTGCTGTGTCTGCGCGCGCTCGTGCTGTGTCTGCACGTGCTGTTTCTGCGCGTGCGCGTGCTGTGTCTGCGCGATGCTGCGTCTGCGCGTGCTGTGTCTGCGCGTGCGCATGCTGCGTCTGCGCGTGCTGTGTCTGCGCGTGCTGTGTCTGCGCGTGAGCGTGCTGTGTCTGTGTGTGCTGTGTCTGTACGTGCATGCGTTGTGTCTGTACTTGCACGCGTTTTGTCTGACCTTCTACATTCTGCACAATGCCAGTTTGTGAGCTGGTGTCTGCGAGTGTCAGAGACAGTGATGGTGTGCTGTGTTCTACATCTCCACTCCCTTCCATTACTTCGGGGACAGGCTGTGTGTCTGGCAGCTCGTGGCCCTCTGTAAGCTGAAAGGGACAAGAGGCGGGTTATGGTGAGGGGAGGTGGGATCAAGAATTCCATACATGCAGCATCAGTAGTGTAAGTGAGAAGAGATTGTGGGATGAAGGGAAGTGCAACGTGAAAAGAAGGATTAGGATTAAACATACCGTTACTATTCCCAGTTCACCCTGTTGCCACGGATTCAGTGACGTCCCCTCCAAAGAAGTCGAGCACTGTCTCCTACAGTTGGTAAAGAACTGCACAGCGGATTGACCGTCTCCTCTCTGCCGCTGGTCGCGCCGGTTGTGAGTTACCTTGGCTGTAAGAGAAATGGAAGTGTGTCAGTGAGTGTAGTGAGTGTTTGGGTGATGTGCCTGCCATGGTTGAATAGCGGTCAGTTTGTGCAAAAATCTAAACTTAAATTGTTACTGGCATAGGGGAAAGGGCTTACACTGAAAATCGTGAATGCAATGTCCAATGTTCTCCGGCCCATTTAATATGATCTCCACTGTGCTAATTACGTGGGATAATATTAAAGTGAGGGAATAATTGTGCAAGATTTAATAACCCCACTAACAGTGATTGCTGAGAGCAAAGTGTTACATTGGTAAATGTGAAAGAGGCCAACTCAGTGTTGATCATCACTCCCACTTCTAGTCTCCCAATAATTTATCAACATACATTTTAGATGATAGTCAGATACTATCTTAGGTACACTAAACGCTGTGTCAGATTGTGAAACCTTCCGTTTCTCAATGAATGAAATGATTGATCGATCAATTAGAAGCCGTACTGAAAGTCTATGTGGCTGTTTGGCAGAGTGGCTCGGGTTTGTGGGACCTCCGACACGAGAGGTGTTCTCTTTATGGTGCGCTGAGTACGGGAGCCGAAGGACACGCAAGGCCTGAACTACAATCAGTGCTATTGCCTGGAGTCCCTGTGATCCAGGATCCACTCCCGTGTCTAACACGGTGATGTGAACCCCTGCCATCCTAATCTTATACCGGGTATTAAAAAATATTCTGTCAGGGGATTATAGATTGCTCAAAGGGCCCACAACACACAGAATTTACAGAACAAGGAGGGAAGGAAATCTCCCTCTGCTTCTATCTACTTATTTCTCCTTTCTCTCTCGTCCCGTCGCTCTGTCTCTTTATCCTTCTCTTCCACTGTATGTCGTTATCTTTTCTCTCTCCCTGAATGTCGGTCTCTCTCCCTCTCCCCAGCTATATTTCTCTGTCTCTACTTTTCTATCCCTCATTCTCTGTCTCTCCTGTCATTTATTTCTCTCTCACTTTCTCTTTATCTCCCACTGTCTCTATCTATCTATCTATATCTATAATCTATATATGTATAGATCTGTCTCCCCATGCCCCACTTTACATCCATTTCTCTTTCTCTCACTCTCTCTCTCTCATTCTTTCTTTCTCCCTCTCATTTTATCACTCACTGTCTCACTTTCGCTCTCTCTATCCATGTATATCTCTCTATATATACATACATATATATATCTATACACATATATATCATAGAAACCTAGAAACATAGACAATATAAGGAGTAGTAGACCATTAGGCCCTTCGAGTCTGCATTACCATTCAATATGATCATGGCTGATCATCTATCTCAACACCCGCCTTTTCCCCATACCCCTTCATGCCTTTTGTTTCTAGGAATCTAGCTATCTCCCTCTTAACTATATTTAGTGACGGCCTCCACAGCCTTCTGTGGTAGAGAATTCACAGAGATATCTCCCTGCTCCTATCTCTACTTCCATCTCTCTGCCTCGCTCTCTTTCTATCTCTCACTGTCTCACTTTATCTGTGTATCTTCCTGCCGCTCTCTCTCTCTCTCTCTCTCTTTCTCTCTCTCTCTCTATACATATATCTCAATTTATCTCTGTCTCCTTGTCTCTTGTTCTGTCACTTTCACTTTCTCTGTCTCTCTGCGCTGGCTCACTCCCTCTCTAACCCTCTTTCTTTCCATGTCTATCTGTCCTTGTCCTTCACCTTATGTATTGCCCGCTGGTCCCTGTCTCACTCTCTCAAGCTGCATCTTTCCTGCCATCTTGTCTGTCCTTCTCTCATTCTTGTCTCTACCTCTCTTTTCTTTTCTCTCGTTGTCTTTCTATCTCTCACTATTTTTCATCCCATCAGTTTTTTTCTTTCTCCCACTGTCATTCTATTTCTGTATATCTCCTTGTCTTTCCATGTCTTCCCTTTTCCTCTCTCTACTCTCTGATTCCTGCTCTCTGTCTCTCACTGTTTCTCTCTCTCTGTTTCAGTCTCTCCCATTCTTTTACTCTTGACTCTCTATATATCGCAGATTCTGTCTGTCTGTGTGTTTTACTCTTTGTTTTTCTCTGTCTCTCTCCCCTTCCTTTGTTCCCTGTCTCTTTTTCACTCTGTCTCTATCTCTCACTCTGACTCTCTCTCACTCTGAATCACTCTCGATGGTGTGTTTCTCTATCTCTCACTCTGTCTCTCTATCTCTAACTCACTCTCTATAGTGTGTCTCTCTATCTCTCACTCTGTCTCTCTCTGTCTCTCTATCCCTAATTCAGTGTCTCTCTGTGTCTATATCTCTCACTCTGTCTCTCTCACTCACTAGATCACAGTCTATCGTGTGTGTCTCTCTCTGTCTCTCTATCTCTAACTCACTGTTTCTGTGTGTCTCTCTATTTCTCACTCTGTCTCTCTCTCACTCTGAATCACACTCTATGGTGTGTCTCTCTGTCTCTCTGTCTCTCTATCCCTAACTCACTGTCTCTGTGTGTCAATCACTCTGTCTCTCTCTCACTCTGAATCACACTCTATGGTGTGTCTCTCTATCTCTCACTCTGTCTCTCTATCTCTAACTCACTGTCTATGTGTGTCTCTCTTTTCTCACTCTGTCTCTCTCTCACTCTGACTCACACTCTATGGTGTGTCTCTCTGTCTCTCTATCCCTAACTCAATATCTCTGTGTGTCAATCACTCTGTCTCTCTCTCACTCTGAATCACAAGCTATGGTGTATCTCTCTGTCTCTCACGCTGTCTCTCTATCTCTAACTCACTGTCTCTGTGTGTCTCTCTATTGCTCACTCTGTCTCTCTCTCTCCCGCACGTTCTCTTCATATTTGCCTGTGATTCACTTGATCTCTGTCTGTAGCTCTGCTTTACTCTCACACTAACTATTTCTCTCAGTCTCACTTTCTCTCTCGCTCTTTCTGTCTCTGTCTCTCTGTCTGTCCCTCTATGTCTATCCATCTCGCTGTCTCTGTTTTTCTCTGTCTCTCCCTCTCAGTATCTCTCTGTTTTTATCTCCCTCACTCCTTTGCTCTCTCTCTGCCTCTGTGTCTAGCTCTCGTTCTCTCTCTTTCGCTCTCACTCTGTCTCTTTCTATCACTCTGACAGTTCCCTCTGCTGGTAGATGCTCTCACTGAGTGTCTGGGCTGACAGCGGAGATCAGGCACTTGGCGTGAGGTACCAGTGATGCAGTCTGGGTCTCTGGATCCTGACCCTCGGCGGCAATCTGCTCCTGTGGAGGTTGAGGGAGGGGGAATGAAAAGGAGAGCTCAGTGTGAAGTAAATCACCAATGTTACCAGAGTCACTGGTAATTGGGAAGGGTCAACATTGGCTGCATTTCACCAACAGGCCACATGAGGGGGTGGGAATATTTTAGGCAATGGCACCGCCCCCTGGTTGCAGTGAGTGTTACACCTCAATATTTCTGGCATTGCACAACAGGAGGAGGCTATTAAGCCCATCGTGCTTAATAGTCCCCCTGCTTCCTATTTTTCCAAAGCCCCGCCAATTTCTCCCTTTTCAAGTATGTATCCAATTCCATTTTGTAAGTTGCTGTTGGTTTTATTTCCACTGGCATTTCCGGCAGTGAATTCCAGATCGTAATAATCCGCTGTTTAAAAACAATTCTCATCGTCTCCCCATTATTGAAGGGAGTGAAGACTGAATCCCCGTTTTAACATCTCTCCTGTTCCCAGTTACCCTGTCAGTGTTCCGTGATCTTGAACCTGGGCCCATAAAGAGAAATAAACACTGGTACAAGTAGTTTCAAATGAGATGATATGCTGTTGGTTAAAATCGTGGTGTGTAAATGTGGCTGATTTCCATAAAGAATGCTATTTTAAATAGGCACAAACTGTTTTTACACATACATGATTTTAAATTATTCATCCATTGTTTAAACATATACTTGTTTTCTGAAATTTGAGATATGCTATTTCAATTTATAGATAATTTGCCTTACACTGCACAGGCATACACACACACACATACATATGTATATAGTTTCCAATAATAATGTTAGCTTATACATACAATATTGCAAATATATGCTGTGTTAGGAGATGTGTATACCTGGATACATTGTGCACATGCTGCCTTAGATTATATACATGTTGCTTAGATTTATATTTATAATGTTGTGACTTATAGAAAGGCCAGTTTATTAATACTTAATGTTCTAAATTATATAACGGCTGATTTGAAGTGTACATACAAAACATGAAATTATATACTTATTCTGTAACTCTCTGATATCTATAAACAAAAGAGGTTGCATTTACGTAGCGCCTTTAAAATAGTTACACATCACAAGGTGCTTCACAGGAGCGATTTGCAAAACGGTTTTGACACCAAGCCATATATTAGTGCAGGGGACTGAAAGCTTGGGAAAAGACGTAGGTTTTAAGGAGCATCTTAAAGGAGATACTGTCTCCCTCACATTCAAATCTGCTGTCATCACTTCCATTCTTTAAATATCCTCCCTTGACCACTCGGTCCTTGAAAAGCACCATCCCATCTCCAACCTCTCCTTCTCCAAAGTCCTTGAGCATGTTGTCATTTCCCAAATCCATGCCGATCTCTCCTGAAACTCAATATTTGAAACAGACCAATCAAGTCACAAATGATATCCTATGTGACTGATCATGTAAAACCCCCTCCTCATCGTTCTTGACCTGTCTGCAGCCTTTTGCAAGGTTAACCATTCCATAGTCCTTGTTCATTAAACAAAAAACGTTATTATGCAGGTACAGCAAGTAATCAGGATGGAAAAGGATATGTTGCCCATTATTGCAAGGGGAATAGAGTATAAAAGCAGAGACGTCCTGCTCCAACAGTACAGGGTATTGGTGAGGACAGAACGAGGGTATTGTGTACAGTTTTGGTCGCATTTAAGGAAGTATACACTTGAAATGGAGCCTGCTCAGAGAAGGTTCACTCGGTTGATTCCGGAGATGGGGGCTGACTTATGAAGGTAGGTTGAATAGGTTGGGCCTATATTCATTGGAGTTCAGAAGACTGTGGTGATCTTATCGAAAAATATATGATAATGAGGGGATTCGACAAGTTGGATGCAAAGAGGATATTTCTACATAGCGGAAACTAAACCTTGGGTTCACAGTCTCAGAATAAGGGGCCACTCATTTAAAACTCAGATGAGGAGAAATTTCTCATCTCAGACGATTGTAAATCTATGGAATTATCTGCCCAGAGAGCTCTTTAAATATATTTCAGACGGAGATAAACATATTTTTGAGCGATAAGTGAGTAAAGGGTTATGGGAGCAGGCAGGGATGTGGAACTGAGTGAATGATCCGATCAGCCATGATCTTATTGAATAACGGAGCAGGCCCGAGGGGCCAAATGGCCTACTCCTGCTCCTATTTCTTATGTTCTTATTTTCTTAAAAAAATCCCGGCCAATCGGGGAAAAAATCTGGGAAAATTTCTCTCCGACACATCTAGGCGATCGAAACTAGTCGAGGAGACCACCCTGGCTGTATTGGATACCACGACGTATTACCATCGTTTCTGTGCCACCCAACAAGAAGTTATCCAGTCTAATCCCACTTACCAGCCTTAGGTCCGTAACCCTGCAGTTTACCGCACTTCAAGTGTACATGCAAGCACCTTTTAAATGTGGTGAGTGTTTCTCCCTCCACGACCCTTCCAGGCAGCGTGTTCCAGACCCTCACAACCCTCTGCGTGAAGAAGCTTTCCCTCAAATCCCCTCTTACCATTTCACCAAACTCATTAAATCTATGCCCCCTCGTAATTGACCCCTTGATTTCCACTGTTTCCAGTCTCCTCAAAATTTTATACACCACATTGAGGTCTCCCCTCAACCTCCTCTGTTCCACGGAGAGCAAACACAACTGTCCATTCTGTCCTCATAGCTAAGAGTCTCCATTCCAGGCAGTATCCTCGTAATTCTCCTCTGCACCTTCTCTAGTGCAATCATGTCCTTCCTGGAATACGGCGACCAGAACTGCACGCAGTACTCCAACTGAGGCCGAACCAGTGTATTATACAATTTAAGCATAATCTCCCTGCTCCTGTATCCTATGCCTCGGCCAATAAAGGCAAGCGTTCTGTATACCTTCTTAACTATCTTATCTACCTGGCCTGCTACATTCAGAGATCTGTGGCCAAACACTCCAAGTTCCCTTTGTTAATCTACATTTCTATGTGGCCTATCGTTTAATGTGTATAAATTTCCTTATTAGCCCTCCCCAAGTGCATTACCTCACACTTCTCCGAAATAAATCCGGTTGCGTCATAAATACAACAAAATAAAAACTGTTCCTTTAGATGGTGGAATCGTGTGATACTGTATGATTTATATTATGTGACGGCTTTCAATCCCTCTCCAGCTTCCGTTGGGTGTGAGGCAGCCATGAGTAGCAGCATTTCCTATCAGCGCCCATAACCCACTCGCTTCTGCAGCCTGTTGCCACTGATCTACAAATAATTCAATTGCAGAGATAGGGATGCAAAGAATCATCAGGGAGAGCTGCATGGGCTCAAAAACTAAATTAGAGGGACAGGATCAGTGGGTCAGTTAATGTTCTGGGGCATGGACATCGGTCAGAGCTGCAAACACGTCAGTGTAAGATGGAGAGAACATTTTTCCTCTGGAGGAAATGTCCAGCTCAGTGGGTATTAATGCTGCACGGAGAAACGATTGATAGTTACTTTGTAATCGCCACAAATTCACGGCAAATCACGACGAACCAGAGCCTCAGACCGAGGAGGCAGAGGTATATGGGGTGCACACATTTTCCACAAAGTGTCCCCCGAAAATGCTTAAATTTGAATTAAATGGATTCCCGCTGTCAATGGATCTGGACACGGGTGTGAGCCAGTCCATTATGAGCAAAATGACTTTAAATAAATAGTGGTGCAGCAAGGCCTCAAGGACAGTTTTGCCTCCCATTCGTACGAAACTGAGAACTTACACAAATGAACTGATTCGCATAATCCGCAGTGCTACTGTAAAGGTATCCTATGGTGGAGAGGTGCACAAGCTACCACTCTGTGTGTTACCGGGCGATGACCCCACGCTGTTCGGCAGGAGCTGGCTGGCAAAAATACACTGGAACTTGGATCCTGACCGAGCGCTCTCATCCACTGATGACACTTCGTGTGACCAGGTCTGAAACACGTTCCCTTCGCTGTTCAAACTAGGCTTCGGGAAGTTCCAAGGAGCAAAAGTACAGATCCATCCAAATCCGGATGCGCGACCCATCCATCACAAGGCGAGAGCATTATCGTACATGATGAGAGAAAGAATCGAGATCAAGCTGGACTGCTGCAATGAGAGGGCATCATTTCGCCAATCGAATTCAACGAGTCCGATTGTTCCAGTCCTCAAGGGAGATGGCACCATCAGAATTTGTGGCGATTACAAAGTAATTATCAATCGTTTCACCATACAGGATCAATACCCACTACCAAAAGCTGACGACCTTTTTGAGAAGCAGGCGGGAGGAAAGACGTTCAGGAAGCTGGACTTGACATCGGACGACATGATGCAGGAGTTGGAGGAATCATCGAAGGGCCTCACCTGCATCAACACGGACAAAAGTCATTTCATTTGCAACAGATGCCCATTTGGGATTCGATCAGCCACTGTGATATTCCAGAGAAACATTGAAAGCTTCCTGAAGTCAGTCCCACGCACGGTGGTCTTCCAGGACGGCATATTGTTTACAGGTCGGGACACAGTCGAGCATCTGCAGAACATGGAGGAGGTTCATAATCGACTCAACTGCGTGGGGCTCAGGTTAAAACGCTCTAAGTGTGATTTTTTGGTGCCTGAATTGCAGTTCCTGGGGAGAAGAATTGCGGTGGATGGCATCAGGCCCACCGATTCGAAGAGTGAGGCAATCGAGAACACACCGAGGCCACAGAACGTGATGGGGCTGCTGTCGTTTCTAAGACTCCTGAACTACTTTGGCAACTTCTTACCGGGTCTCAGCACACTATTCGAACCACTGCACGCCTTACTGCGTAAAGGAGACGAATGGGTATGGGGCAAAAGCCAAGAAAATGCCTTTGGAAAAGCTAAAAAATTGTTATGCTGAAACAAATTGCTTGTGTTGTATGATCCATGTAGCGTTTGGTAAGAGCATGTGATGTGTCATCATATGGCGTCGGGTGTGTATTGCAAAAAGCTAATGATTTTGGGAAATTACAATCGGTTGCTTATGCATCCAGGAGTGTGTCTAAGGCTGAGGGAGCCTACAGCATGCTTGAAAAAGAATAATTAGCTTGTGTTTATGGGGTAAAGAAAATGCAATAATATCTGTTTGGACTCAAATTTTAATTGGAAACTGACAATAAACCACTGATAACCCTTTTTTCTGAAAGTAAGGGGATAAATACGAATGCATCGGCTCGCATTCTGAGATGGACGCTCACAATGTCCTCATACAACTATGCCATCCGCCCAGGCTAGGCAGGGAAAACCGTGCCGAGCTCTCAGTCGGCTGCCATTGCCCACCACGGGGGTGGAAATGGCGCAGCCCGCAGATTTGCCATGGTGATGGAAGCATTTGAGAATGAGCAATCGCCTGACACAGCCCAACAGATTAGAACCAGGATGAGCCAGGACCCCTTACTGTCCTCGTAAAAAATTGTGTGCTTCACGGGAGCTGGTCTCGTGTCCCATTGTCAAAGCAGGAAGAGATAAAGCCATACCAGCGGCACAAAGATGAAATGTCTATACAGGCAGACTGCCTTCTGTCGGGTAATCAGGTAGTGGTCCTTCATCAGTGATCTCCACAGTATTCACCCAGGCACTGTAATGATGAAAGTGATAGCCAGATCCCACGTGTGGTGGCCCGGTATCGACGTGAACCTAGAGACCTGCGTGCACAAATGTAACACATGCTCGCAGTTAAGCAATGCACCCAGGGAGGAGCCACTAAGTTTATGATCTAGGCTCTCCAAGCCGTGTTCCGGGGTCCATGTCGACTATGCAGGCCCGTTTTGGGGTAAAATGTTCCTAGTGGTTGTAGATGCATTCTCCAAATGGATTGAATGTGAGATAATGTCAGCTAGCATGTCCGCTGACACCACTGAAAGCCTGCGGGCCATGTTTGCCACGCACGGCCTGCCTCATGTCCTTGTGAGTGACAATTGGCTATGTTTCACCCATGCCAAGTTAAAAGAGTTCATGATCCATAATGGGATCAAACATGTGACATCCTTTCAAAACAGCATCCAATGGTCAGGCAGAGAGAGCAAGCAAATTATCAAGCACAGCTTGAAGAGGGTAACTGAAGGCTCACTGCAGACTCGCCTATCCCATATCATGATTAGCTACCACACGAGACCACATTCGCTCACTGGGATTCCACCCGCTGAACGGCTCGTGAAAAGGGCACATAAAACCAGGCTCTTTTTAGTATACCCTGGTCGACTTGAACAGGTAGAGAGCAGGCGGCTTCAACAAAGTACATATGATGACAGCACAAATGTGTCACGTGAAATTGAAATGAATGATCCTGTATTTGTGTTGAACTATGAACAAGGTTCCAAGTGACTTCCCGGTACTGTCGTGGCCAAAGAGGAGAGCAGGGTATCTCGGGTCAAACTTTCAAGTGGACTCATTCACCGGAAACACTTGGACCAAATGAAACTCAGATTCATGGACGATCCTCAACAACCCATATTGGACCCCACCTTCTGTGACCCCACAACATACACACCAGTGGCAACAGACACCGCGGTTGGCCACGAAGCAGAACCCATCACCCGCAGCAGCCCAGCAGGACTCACCACACCAGGCAGCCCAGCAAGGCCAGTTGCACAGTAGCCCAGCGAGGGCCCAACAAATGACTCACCAAAACCAGCATTTGCACCGACACGATCAACCAGGGAAAGATAGGCCACAGATCGACTCAACTTCTAAATAGTTACAGCATTGACTTTGGGGGGAGTTTTGTTATATATGTAAACCTTCAAATGCCTTGTATAGCACCAGAGGGCACATCCCATGGAGTTCCAAGGGATTATACAATCCCTTGTGAGCACCTTTATTTAAGGAAGCCTCACAGGCTGGAGAGGCACTCTGGAGACCTGCAATAAATTACTATTGTCAAACTTTACTTTGAGCTCGCAGTATCTAGTCAGACCCTGTATTCATGCATAACACCAAGGGCCAAGAGACAGGTTGCCGATGGCAAGGTGACCAGTTGCCTATGGCCAACTCACTGGTTGCTGAGGGGCAAGGGACCGGTTGCAAAGGGCGAAGGGAGTGGTTGCTTAGGACCAAAGGACCGGAGGTTGAGCACCATGGGACCGGTTGCTTCAGGCCAAGGGGCCCTTTGCTAAAGTCCAAGTTGGTGAGCGGCAAGGGTCCAGTTGCTAACGGCCAATTGTTTATTGCTCAATGCCAAGGTACTGGTTGCTAAGGGTTTTGGGACCGGTTGCTGATGGCCAGGATACCAGCTGCTAAAGGCCAAGGGACCAGTTGCTGTGGGCCAAGTGTTGATTGAGATGGGTCAAGCCACCATTTGGGAAGGGCCAAGGGACTGGTTTCTTAGCGGAAGAGGCCGTTTTTTAATGGCCAACAGACCGGTTGCTATGGGCCAAGTGTCCGGCTGTTAAGAACCAGGTGACTGGTGGCTGACAGCCAAGGGGCCAGTGGTCGACGGTGAAGGGGCTGATGGCCAAGTGCCAAGGGGCTGGTGGCCGAGGGCCTAGTGACTGGTTGTCAAGAGCTTTGCGAACAGTAGCCGAGGGGCTTGGAAACAGTTCCCTAGGGACTTGGCAAAGGATGCCAAGGGCCAGGGGACTGGTGGCTGAGGGCCAAATTTCTGAGGGCCAAAGGACCTGTGGCTAATGGACCTGTTGCTGACGGCCAAGGGTCAGGTGCTGGGCTGCATGGATCCGGTTGCTGAGGGACAAGGGATCGGTGGCTGAGGGCCAAGGACCCAGTGGCTGAGGGCAAAGGACCCAGTGGCTGATGGCAAAGGCACCGGTGGCTGAGGGCTAAGGGACCGGTGGCTAATGGACCTGTTGGTGACGGCCAAGGGTCGGGTGCTGGGTTGCAAGTATCCGGTTGCTGAGCGCCAAGGGACCGTTTACTGAGAGTAAAGGGACCGGTGGCTGAGGGCCAAGGGTGCGGTGGCTGAGGGCCAAGGGACCGGTGGTTGAGGGCCAAGGCACCGGTGGCTGAGGGCCAAGGCACCGGTGGCTGAGGGCCAAGGGACCAGTGGCTGAGGGCCAAGGGACTGCTGGCTGAGGGCCAAGGGGCCGGTGGCTGAGGGCCAAGGATCCGGTTGCTGAGCGCCAAGGGACCGTTTGCTGAGGGTAAAGGGACCGGTGGCTGAGGGCCAAGGGGCCGGTGGCTGAGGGCCAAGGGACTGGTGGCTGACGGCCAAGGGGCCGGTGGCTGAGGGCCAAGGGGCCGGTGGCTGAGGGCCAAGGGGCCGGTGGCTGAGGGCCAATGGGCCTGTGGCTGAGGGCCAATGGGCCTGTGGCTGATGGCCAAGGGATCGGTAGCTGAGAGCCAAGGCACCGGTGGCTGAGGGTCAAGGGACCGGTGGCTGAGGGCCAAGGACCCAGTGGCTGAGGGCCAAGGGGCCGGTGGCTGAGGGCCAAGGGGCCGGTGGCTGAGGGCCAAGGGGCCTGTGGCTGACGGCCAAGGGACTGGTGGCTGAGGGCCAAGGGGCCGGTGGCTGAGGGCCAAGGGACCTGTGGCTGAGGGCCAAGGGACCGGTGGCTGAGGGCCAAGGGACCAGATGCTGAGGTCGGAAAAAATTGAGCGAGCATGTGGTGATGACTGGAAACATCATTCTCCACACTAAACACACATTGGTAGAAATGTTAAACACAGGAAAACTGAGATCTGTATCAAATATGAGATGGGCAAAGTGGGAAGCAGTCCTCCTAACACCCAACAAAGCGGTAAGCATAATTAGGGATGTAGGAAACAACCCCGCAGAAGGTATGATGGGTGAAGGGGAACCCCACTTTTGTGAAGAGATATGTGAGGATATGGAAGAGGATAGAATAAAAGACGCCCCCCTTCAAACCGCAGAACAAACCTTGTTGTGGACGGCTCACGAAAATACGTAGAGGGATACCTCATACCGGATGGGCCGTAGTTAACCAGGATCTCGAGACAGTTGAATCAGAGTGAATTAATGGGAGGGTCGTCAGCTCAAGTGGCAGAACTGGTAGCCCTCACCCGGGCACTGGAATTATCGGAGAATAAGATTGTTAATATATATACGGACAGTAGATATGCATTCGGGGTTTTACACGGTTATATGAGAGCATGAGGGAGAAGGGGTTTTATCACAACTAGCGGACATCCCATAAAGCATCAGCTGAGAATAGAAGCTCTTTTAGCAGCCAGTAATAAACCAAAACAGGTAGCGGTTAATAAAATTAAAGCGCACAGGAGGGAGCCCGACCGAACCAGTCCAGATTGGCTGAGTCACCAGGGAAATAAAGCTGCAGACGTAGCTGCACAGAAGGCATTAGAAGAGGAAGAGTGTGAGGAAGCCTCAGTCAGTGCCGCTGGGGCCCGAGACGAACAGATAAGTATTGAGAAACTACACCAGGACACTTCTGAGGAGGAAATAGGTATGTGGACAAAGCAGGGCGCAACACAAGGGAATGATAACGTTTGGAGACGAAACGACAAGGTAATGGCGCCTGAATGCATACAGAATACCTTACTGGAGTTGTATCATGGCATGTCTCATTCAGAACGAGAGGCCATGTCTGGGAGTCTTGGAAGAGAATGGTGGTGGAAAGGGATCGGGAGAGATATCGCCAAATATTGCCATCGATGTGTTACGTGTGCACAATATAATCCAGGCAGGACCATTAAAATTAAAATGGGACACCAGCCCCGTCCACGGGGGCCATGGAAATACGTAAAAATTGATTTCACAGGTCCTTTGCCCCCATCCCATCGAAAAAGATATTGCCGACTGATTATAGATCAATTTACCCGGGGGGTGGAAGCTTTCCCCACACGTGATTGCACTGCCTTAACAGTGGCAAGGGTATTCTGACCAAGGCACCCACTTCACCGGAAAAATTGTAAAAACAATAAGCCAGCTGATGGGCTTAAAACAAAAATTCCACATCCCCTACCACCCGCAGAGTTCTGGGATGGTAGAGCGCATGAACCATACCCTTAAGAACGCCCTGGCAAAGGCCATGAAAATGTCAGGAAAAACTTGGACAGAAGTATTACCCATTATATTGATGAAGTTAAGAGACACGACAAACCGGACCCCTTATGAACTAATGACAGGAAGGGCGATGCAATTACCAGAGAACATCATAAAAGGCGGGGCCGATGTCGTCCCATTAAAAGACAAAATAAAACGGTATGTTTTGGAACGAAGTACTCAATTAAAAGAGATGCGTAAATTAGTGAGGGACAATCCGGAAAAAAGAGACGCGGAAGCAGAGCTTACAAAGATCCCTGAATTCCCGTTGGCGGGAAGTCGCGAGATGGTAAGGGTCCTCTCGGGAAATCCGTGGTTTGCCCCAAATATGAATAGGACCATATGAGGTTATAATCAGCGGGGACACTTGTGCCTGCATCGATGTTAAAGGGAACGGACAATGAAAGCATCGGACCCAGCTTAAGGTTTTTGAAGCAGCCGTTTAGCACACGTATTAGTTGTTGTTGTTTGTCTATTTACAGATTGACAGCGAGAGATTTTTCAAAGCCATACGGACATTTTCCCTTTGACTATTTGTTAATTATAGAATAATAAGATGAAACTTTTTATTGCGATCGGTGAGATTATCATAGTTCATTTTAGATCCGGCCTGCTAGCGAGACCGAAACGAGAGTTACATGTGAATACCTTTTTGTACATGTCTTATGTTTATGCCCAAAATGAGAACTTTTCCACTTGCTGGGTATGTTCGCACATCCCCATACATAGCAAAGGAGACATCCCTTTGAGGTCAATCTCCCTTAACATTTTGGAAGTAGCGGAGTGGGTAATGCGACAAAACGATACAGGGGAAGTAAATGATACTTGGAACCAGAGTAGGGATAAAGAAACGTGGATATCGGGGGGTTACCTTTTGGATGCATTTGACGGATGGTACCAGCCGGAAGACAGTAGGTCGGTACGACCCCCGTTCCTGGTTTTCACCAACACCTCAGTAGTTGGAAGGCCCACTGCTGACATTTGTTTCACTAGAGACCTGACCGGTGAGGAAACAGGTTTTGTAGCAGGACAAAGCAATTGTACGCAATACTTTAACCTCTGCAGGTGGTACATAATAGCCAGCGAAACAACAAACCAGGGATTCTTTGAAATAGAGGGTTTCAAGAATCAGACAAGTAGCCAGGACTGGGACCCGAAGTTTAGGTGGCGATGGGGGATGAGAGAGAGACTGGGATCGAATCTAACAGCATACAATGGCACTTATTTTGTGTGCGGGCATAAGGCCTACCACTGGTTACCTCAGAACTGGAGGGGGTCCTGTTATTTGGGATATATGGTCCCTTTTGTCAGACGGGTGCGTACTTTAGCAGAAGTACAGACACCAGGTGGATAAGACGAGATCTTACCCCGGTAGAGAGGCTATTTGGGGTCATGATGCTCACATTCGGGATAGGACGCACCATAGATGATTTACGTAACCTAGAGAGAGTACTGGAACAGATAGTTAACGACACTGCTGAAGCAATGGAGGGCATAACGGCTGAAATGGTAGCCATACGCACAATGGTACTCCAGAACCGAATGGCCCTAGATACTAGCACAAAGTGGGGACACATGTGCCTTAATTGGAGCTGAATGTTGCACTTACATTCCCGATAATTCAGAAAACATAACCAACCTCGCTGATCACATAGGAAGGGAGGTAAAGAAGTTTTCCAAGACAGCAGGAGGATCTGGCTGGTTTGACTGGCTGTTAGGGGGATCCTGTGGATCCTATCTTATGCATGGATTAATTATTCTGGTTGTAATAATAATTTCTTGCTGTCTGATTATCGGGTGTTTTAATATCTGCTGTAAAATTATGATGGCCCGACTGATGCCAGTTGCCAGTGTAATCGCCGAAGAAGAAGCACACCTGATGGAAATACCTGAAGACACCAAGGATGAAGAAACAGACCACGATGACACCGACCACTATCTTTGAAGGGGAGCCTAGAGCGACAGGCAAGGTGGACATACGGAACATCAGGGAAGTAACATACCCCAAAGGACGAATATATGACACCATGCTACTATCATTGTGGTCATCTGGATTTCGTGAACATCCTCCAGGTCCAAAAGCGGGAATATTGTTGGAGCGGATTTTTGGACATATACTTGACTAGTATACAGGACCAAATATTTGTTTTTATTTTCCCCTTTAATGAATTTTGTAAGGGACAATACTGATGCATTATGCTTTATATTAAAAATAAAACACAGTTAGAATTCAAGTTAAGCTGGCCTTGAGTTATGGAGATAGGAAAGTGAGATAATGAACGAATGGAGAGATAAGTGTGGGTATGTTTGTCGAGACAAGTGCAAAAAAGCCGGCACTTGTTTATAAAGCCCTGTCACAATGCGAGGATGGTTTATATCAAGAGCTCAGCCTTGGATAGTAATTGTATGAAAAGCTTTGTAAACCTTGTAATGTGACGATTAGACTTAAGGACGAGTGCTAAAGCATGTGATGTAAAGTGTCGTAATTTGTAAGATAAAAGAACCTCACTGGAGATAAAAAATTGAGAAGCTGGTTCAGGGACAGGCGTCTCTAACACTTCTCCCAAAGTTTTGTCTCCGATTTAATAAACCTCTCTTTATATATTATACAGTCTCGGAAATATTTTTCCACAACATGTCTGTGGAAAAATATCTCAGACATTAGTGTGACTGGAAAAGCACACACATATCCGAGTGAGAGTGTTCCAGTGCACTGAGTGTGGAAAGAGCTTCAATCAGTTACTCAGCTGAAAAAATATTGCACCATTCACAGCGGGGAGAAACTACACGTGTTCTGTGTGAACAAAACCTCAACTGATCATCCAACCTGGGAGACACAAGGACACCTGCATCATGGAGAAACCTTGGGAATCTGGAGACTGTGAGAAGGGATTCAGTTCCACGTCTGATCTAGAAATTCATTGTCACAGTCACACCGAAGAGAGGACGTTCACCTGCTCTGTGTGTGGGCAGGAGTTCACTCAGTCATCCAACCTGATGAAACTCCAGCGAGTTCACACTGGGGAAGTGTGGGAAGGGATTCACTCAGTCATCTGAATTGCGTGTTCACAAGTGACTGCAGGGGTTATGTTCTACTGTTATTACTGCTGTTAATCGCATCCTGACTGAATAATGTTCGTTCTGTCAGTTGGGATTTGTTTCTGCTGATATTACTAACCCCGAAAACTGGGATGGAGTTTAATATTTTGATATTTCAAATAATACAATGTTTCGATATTTGAAATATCCATGATAAGAGGAGACTAATTGATGTCCTGTTATATTTTGGTCTTTTTCTCCTTTCTATTGATAGATTGTTTCAGTTCTCATGCCTTTGGTTACTCTCAGGGAGAAGTCCCAGTTCCTTTTTCCTTCCAGAGTGCCGCTCTTTGCATTGGTGTCCAGAGTAGGGGTAGCGATCACGCCTGGGATCACTAAACACAAGACACAGTCTGTTAATCTCTTTCTGCAACAGGACTTAGCGCGTTCCTGACAGCATCTCTCTCACTTTCGATGTGTGAATTGAGAATCGTGCAAATCTGGTTTCAATTTAAATTTGAATCCACTCAGTAAATGTATTTAAAGAAAAATGTACAAGTCAACCATCACATCAAGTAATTGGCAAAGGTTTACAGTCAATAAGATGAACAAGTAAAAATATCACGGCCTAGTAACCCAGTTCTATATTCACAGGAGAAAGTCCGTTATCTAAGTCCTCGAATGTCAGTTGGTGAGATGAGAGAGTGAATCACTTTCCACATTCAGCTGGAAAACGGTCTCTCCCTGATGTCTTTCCACCCAACGAGCATCTGCATCCATTCCCACTGTCCCTGCATTTACAGTGTTGAGTCAGCTGGCCACACGAGTCTCACAGGCGAGACGATTGCTTGAAGGTGCATCTACACACAGAACATGTGTCCTGTTTCTCACCGCTGTGATTGGTGTTTTTCCAAAGGCTGATGATAGGGTGATCCTGATCAATCCGGTGAACCTCTCAAATCTTGCCGTGATGATTGGTTTCAGTTTCCCATCTGTAGACCCCCACCTTCTAATACCCTGCAAATTGAGCTTACAAACGTTGTTACTTTAAGTTCAGGATAGACATTTCCACTGTGGTAGGCATCAGAGTCGAGTCCAGTCCTGCCCTCAAATTACAACCACACACTTCCCAGTTGAAATCATTTCCCAGTTGACGTCATTGGATTGGTATCGAGAGCATGGGCACTGACTAATTTTTAATCATATTTAGCCCACTGGTACCGAGGACAATTGTAACCCCTGAACTGCTGCCTTGGCTGAGATCAACTAACAGCACAGATCAAGGAACGAACTTGGGAACTTCTCAGTCAGTATTGCAGAGTGTTCTAAAATTTGGGGGATGGGGAGAGGGTTAGAAATAATATTTTGAAAAAATTTTACTCTTGCTTTAAACGAGACTTTCGTCACACTGCACAATTCTGAAGTCTTTCCAAATTCAAGTCAAATGGATCATCAAAATGAGTGAGACATTTTAGAAAGGCGCAAGTCACTGAAATCGACAGCTTTTCAATCACTGCACAGTACAGAAGGGAACAACTGTTAATGGGAGGTCGGTTCGTGAAGTCCCCCGACACTCCGAGATAAACTGCACTGTTCCTTTAGGTATAAATAGGCAGTGAAAAGGGAGTCCGAGTCCCTTTAAATATCTGCTCCATTCCCCCAGGTTAGGGAGGAGCAAACGCGCACGGTCTCCTTATATCCTCACACAGCAAGCACCGCCGGTGGGCTCCCGCAAGGTCCTAAAGACCGAAGAATATTTTCGCATCTGGTTAAGCACAACAACTGAAAAGTGCACACACAAAGTCTTTACTATATATGCGTGTGTGTGTGCGTGTGAGTAAACAAAACACATCATTCTTAATGTTTGACAGTGAATTCCACAGAGATAAGCTATTGTCTTCGCCAGTTATTTTCCAGCATTTTATTTGCTCTTATTTACAATGTAATTGCAGAGTGTTTAATCCCTTTACCATTTATTGATGACCCATTGTCTTGTGTGCTCTTGATTCGAAAGTGATGTCACACTGACCATTCCTTTACCAAGGTGACCACTTGTCCGCAGTGTACTGTGGGAAAGGGGATTAAATCTCACCGAGGGTAATAAGCAGCCTCCCACCAATCTCTGCATTTTATTGCCCAGTGATCACCTCACCATTACACAGAAGGTCCTGAGATTTATCTCCAGTGTGGATGACTTGTGTAAGTGATGTTAAAAATTAAATTGTAGGTTAAAAGAGGAGTTGGGTGAGGAGGGTTTGGAGAGTAGGCGTAAAAGAGGAGTTGGGGTGAGGGGTTTGGAGAGTAGGGTGGAAAGAGGAGTTGGGGAGGGGGAGGTGGAGAGAAGGGGGGAAGAAGGTGTATGAGTGAATGGGATTTACATCCCTTTAATTGCCTTTGTTGAAATATGATGTGGTTTATTTTTCCTTTAAAATGTTTTGTATTGTGTATTTCACTGAAGTTAGACGTGGGGTTGCAGTTTTTTGCAGGCACTGGACTGTTTCTGATGAATTAATGTGGGCAGTGTTAATTGGGAATAGATTTGAGTGGGATCATTCTGTGCTGAATGCGTGGCTGGGCGGCGGGTTTTCCCTCAGTCCCAGTGACGAGGTGTTGTTGACACTAAATCCAGGGACCACATACATTGTGACTCCAAATCCAGGGACAACTTACATTGAGGCATCAATCCAGGGACCCCTTACACTGAGGCAACAAATACAGGGACAAGTTACAATGAGAAATCAAATCCATGATGAATTACATCGTGAGACCAAATTGAGGGATTACCAATACCGTGACAACAAATCCAGAGACCAATAACACTGAGGCACCAAATCCTTGGACCACTTACACTGAGACTATAGAATTACATCAGATATATGGGACAGAATTGGGCCATTCAGACTAACCAGTCTGTGCCGGTGTTCATGCTCTGCTCGGTAATTAGAGAGCCTCAATGTGGGGAATGGCCATGCCGCTGAAAGCAGCTCTAGTTAGGGGGGAAACGTGTGGTAATGTATGAAGATATGATGGTGGAATCAGGCGGTGACTGGTGAGGCCTGGTGACTGATTATTGTCAGAAGCCCTTTTCAAGCGGTCTGATGATTAAATGTAACGAGCACAACAATTGTATCCATCTGTTATTGTCCCAAAATCCCCAAATTTAATGTCACTAATTGATTTTGCTGTGATAAATGTAGAGATTTAAATAAGGGAGGAAATGAGGCTTGCGCAGGAACGAAGGTTCCTTGAATTAACACATTGTGAGGCTGTTTTGTGACTCGTCTGTGAGAGGTTAAAATCATGAAATGGAAAAGGGCAAGTCCAGTGACACTTATATTGCCAATAGTGCTTTCAACGTTAATCACTATATCCTAAGCCGAATATCATATTGAATATCCCAAACACTAATCCCAATCCTAACACATAGCCACAATCTACACCCACTAACCACTAATCCTACATCTAAACCCAGCTCCTAATTAATGCTAAGAACATAAGAAATAGGAGCAGAAGTAGGCCATCTAGCCCCTTGAGCCCGCTCTGCCATTCAATAACATCATGGCTAATCTGATCTTGGCCTCAATTCCACATCCCTGCCCTCTCCGCATAACGCTTGACTTCCTTATCTTTCAAACATCAGTCTATCTGCAACTTAAATATATTCAATGACCCAGCGTCCGTTGCTCTCTGGGGTACAGAATTTCAAAGATTCACGACTCTCTGAGAGAAGAAATTCATCCTAATTTCCGTTTTAAATGGGCGACCCCTTATGCTCAGACTTTGGCACCTGGTTCTCGATTCCCCGCACAAGAGGAAATAGAGATCAGTGGGGAAGCTAAAGACCCGATAAAGGAAGTGTTTAAACAATTATTTTGATGCAAAAAATGTCTGCAACGTATGTTACTAACAAGTAATTATAATCAACTAACCCATCAAAATTAGCAAAGACAATTACAAAGAGCAGAACATTTCAAAGGCGATCACGTGCAGTATGTGTGGAGATCTATTAACCGCATTCAAAAATCGTCAAACAATATAGAAAATAAGAGAGTTCCAGTCTTAAGCAAGATAGTTCGTTCAAGGAACGTCAAATGTGTGTAAAGTGAGACACGCCGGTTCAGTGTATAACATCCACAAGCCGTATGCTCAAACGAAACAAGCTTGAGATTTGATGTGGCAAAAGATGAACTGCGTGAGAAGTGAAATAATCTACAGTAAGAAAAGGCCCAAAATGGAAGGGAAGGGAACATGAATTAGTCTCTCGTGCAGCGGCATGGTCCCGGCCTGCATGACCATCAGCAGGTCGGGGCGATCAGAGGGAGCAGTGTCCGGCGGTGGCATTCCATTGTAGGATGGTGACGGCTGCAAAGTCACGTCGCTAATTGCAGTGCGGGCAGGCACAGCAGGAGGGGCGAAGGAGCGGCAAGAGATTATAGAAGGACGTGACCGGGGCCCAGGAGAGGCATGAGTCTGGGGCCCAGAAAGGGCAAGGGCCTAGGGGCAGCATGGCCCAGCCCAGACTGCTATATGTGTGCGCTCAATCCGTGCAGCACAGCTGGTCTCCAGTCGTCTGGGGTAATCCTTGCCACTGGACCAAGACCGAGCTCTGTCAAGCCAGTGTGGTGACTGGTGTGCAACGGCCATTACACGTTAAAAAATCCAAACACAGGCATCTTCCACCATTCAAGATAAGCTCGGGATCTGCAATATTAGATCCTTCATTAAAACACCTGAGAACTCATTCTTTTTTGCGTAGAAGCAAGTCATCCTCGCTTCCAGGGACTGCCTATGATGATGATGGTTATGGAGAAATGAAATATTGGACACACGGTGTTTGAAACAATATTGAGACAGAACATTAATCTCCAGCTCAGGTACAGGGTTATTCAGAGCAGCAGAAACAAAGTCTAAATGCCAGAATGAACATGGTTCAGTGCCCAATAGGAGCCCAGTAAATCCTGCTCCATTCACTGATTGGCTGTTCCTATTTACCCAGAATTCCCCGCGATGAAGAATGTGCCGACCCCACACTTCAGGGGTCCAGTGCGCAGGCGCGGGAACTGGCAGTATTCGGAGCTTGCGCGGTGTGTGTTATGGCGGAGCAGTGATGGTGAAATGTGCTCCGCAAAACAGGTCAATTTCAGCGGGGCGGAGGTGAGTAATGGAGCAGCGGGTAGCCGGGGAGGCTTCATAAACAACTGGTGCCCGCCAGACGCACGGAATAATAACTGGAATATCGGCGGCTGCAGCCTCGAGGCTTTCTCCCGGTCACAGGCCCAGGGTAACGGCGGCCATCTTTGTACAGGAAGGCAGGGCCAGTTCTCCGACATTTTGGTTCAGTGAGCAGCAAAGCGCATGCATGGCATCTTGGTAAAGGAACAGCTGAGTTATATTCTCACACCTCGGATTTCTCACCATCTCCGAAAGGCACTGCTCAGTGCTAAGCTTCTGGTTACATCCCAGACAATTGTAACAGGAAAGCCCCAGAGCTGTTCACTCCCCGGGTTAGAATCCCCATGTACAGTCCCAGGGTTAGAGTCCCCATGTACAGTCCCAGGGTTAGAGTCCCCATGTACAGTCCCAGTGTTAGAATCCCCATGTACAGTCCCAGGGTTAGAGTCCCCATGTACAGTCCCAGGATTAGATTCCCCATGTACAGTCCCAGGTTTAGAGTCCCCATCTACAGTCCCAGGGTTAGAGTCCCAATATACAGTCCCAGGGTTAGAGTCCCCATGTACAGTCCCAGGGTTAGAGTCCCCATGTACAGTCCCAGGGTTAGAATCCCCATGTACAATCCCAGGGTTAGAGTCTCCATATACAGTCCCAGGGTTAGAGTCACCATGTACAGTCCCAGGAATAGAGTCCCCATGTACAGTCCCATGGTTAGAGTCCCCATGTACAGTCCCAGGGTTAGAGTCCCCAAGTACAGTCCCAGGGTTAGAGTCCCCATGTACAGTCCCAGGATTATTATCTCATAAAAACATAATAACATAAGAAATAGGAGCAGGAGTGGATCATTTGGCCCTTGGATGCTACTGTGCCATTCAATAAGATCATGGCTGCTCACATCATGGACTCACCTCCACTACCCTGCCCGCTCCCCATAACACTTTATTCCCTTATCGCTCAAATATCTGTCTATTTCTCCCTTAAATACATTCAATAACCCAGCCTCTACAGCTCTCTGGGGCAGTGAATTCCATAGATTTACCCCCTGAGCGAAGAAATTCCTCCTCATCTCAGTTTTAAATGGTTGACCCCTTATTCTGAGACTATGCACCCTAGTTTTAGTTTACCCTGAGTGGAAATATCTTCTCTGGATCCAGCTTCTCCAGTCCCCTCGTTATCATAAGTTTCAATAAGATCACCTCTCATTCTTTTGAACTCCAAAGTGTATCAGCCCAACCTTCTCAACATATCCTCATCAGACAAACCCCTCATCGCCAGAATTAACCTCTGAACAGCCTCCAATGCAAATATATCCTTCCTTAAATACAGAGACCAAAACTGCACGCAGTATTCCAGGTGTGGTCTCACCAATACTCTGTACAGTTGGAGCAGGACTTCTCTGATTTTATGCTTTATCCCACTTGCAATAAAGGCCAACATTCCATTTGCCTTTCTGATTAATTGCTGTACCTGCAGACTGACTTTTTGTGTTTTATGCACAAACACCCTCAGGTCGCTCTGTCCTGTAGCACTTGCAATTTTTCTCCATTTTAATTATAATTTGCTTTTCTATTATTTCTGCCAAAGTGGATAACCGCACATTTTCCCATATTATACTACATCTGACAAATTTCTGCCCACTCATTTCGCCTGTCTATATCCCTTTGCAGATTTTTCGTGTCCTCAATTTGCTTTCTCACCCACCTTTGTATCATCAGCAAACTTGGCTATATTACACTCAGTCCTTACATCCAAGTGATTAATAAAGATTTTAAATAGTTGAGGACCTAGCACCGATTCCTGCGGCACCCCACTAGTCACCATTTGCCAACCAGAAAAAGACCCATTTATCCCGACTCTCTGTTTTCTGTTAGTTAGCCTATCCTCTATCCATGCTAATATATTGCCCCCAACCCTGTGAGCTTTTATCTTGTGCAGTAACCTCTTATGTGCCACCTTACCAAATGCCTTCTGGAAATCCAAATACTCCACATCCACTGGTTCCGCCTTATCCATCCTACTCATTATATCCTCAAAGAACTCCAGCAAATTTGTCAAACATGATTTCCCTTTCATGAAGCCATACTGACTCTGCTTGATTGAATCATGCTTTTCCAAATGTCCCACTCCTGCTTCCTTAATAATGGTCTTCAGCACTTTCCCAATGACAGATATTAGGCTAACTGGTCTATAGTTTCCTGCTTTTTGTCTGCCTCCTTTTTTAAATAGAGGCGTTACATTTTCGTTTTTCCAATCTGTTGGTACCGCCCCAGAATCCAGGGAATTTTGGTAAATTACAACCAACGTATCCACTATCTCTGCAGTCACTTCTCTTAAGACCCTACGATTTAAGCCATCAGGGCAAGGTGACTTCTCTGCCTTTAGTCCCATTATTTTTCTGAGCACTACTTCATCATGAATAGTGATTGTATTAAGTTCCTCCCTCACTATGGCCCCTTGATTATCCACTTCAGTATTACTCTCAGTGACCTAGTGTTTTACTGTAATTAAACTGATCTCAGATTGTTTCTGTCAGATATTAACTCCTGCACGGTCCCACCAAACACTCCCACTCCCTCGTCCCTCTGATGTTTTTGTAGAATTGCTTTGTGAAGACGGGATAACGCTGCACGGAATGATCCCAAATTGAGCATCTCCAAGGGAAAAGGCTCCCAGCTTTAATCATTCTCTGTCCTCTCCCCTCAGGCCTAGTTCCTTTGCTCAGATTCTGATAATAAGTAAATAGGTAATGTGCGCTTTGATTTTTACAGATTGAATTAATTCAGAGAGCTGCGCATGCGCGGTCCAGCCCCACCCCCTGTGTCGATTTCCAGTGAGCAGAATAGCACATGCGCCCTCCCCTCCCCCAGCACTGCCTGTGATCACCATTCACTCAGTGAGTGGAAGAAGATTGTGTAAACAGCCTGGAATGGAGACACCGTGACCCTGGGATAAGGCAGCAAGCAGCAGCCTCCTTACAGCAGTGCAGCGCTTTGGGAGCGTGTCCGCATATGGACTCAGAGATCGGCATTGAGTCCGGGGGGAGTTCAGGGGGAGTCGGGGGCTGTGTGTAAGAGGCAGAGTGGACCAAGAACCAGTGTCAGTGCGTAGTGTGAGGGGGGGAAGGGAGAGGCCATTCTCGGGCAATGTGTGGACAGTGTGTGTCCCGGGTAAGGGAGACAGAATGGGTAGAAACTGCTATTTACAATGTGCTGCTTTCTCTCTCCAAACCAGCAGTGAATATTCCTGGTTTAGTTCCCTCGGGGGCTGTGTGTAAGAGGCAGAGTGGAGCAGTAACTCTTTCCGGAACATGATGTGAGTGGGTGAAGGGAGAGGCCATTCTCGGGCTGTGTGTGGACAGTGTAAGGTAACAGAGAATGTAAACCACTCGCTCATTCAAATAATTTCTGCTTTCTTTCCCCAAATCAGTTGTGAATGTTCCTGATTCCGTTCCAATCTCACCATGTCTGTAGTTCTTGGGCAGTGAGCAGTGGAAACACAGTCTGACAGTGAGGATGTGTGGAATTTCACAAAATGCATCTATTGCAGGCACCAGGAAAGGAGTGATGGAGAAGATATTTTAAAGATGGGTTATATTGTTTCGGTGAGCTGAGTTTTCCAGAACCGTGTTGCTGATGATCGAGAGATACATTGTCACTCCCTCAGATACATCGTATTGTCCCCTGCATCCATATTTTAGAACTAATAATGTTCTCGTATTATTATTCTCACAGCAAAATTCTTCAACCAGCCAGAACAAATGTGATCTTTCCTCCACCCAGAATACAAGGAACAGTGCAGGCAGCTCATTCTCACACATAGTAAGTAGATTATCACTCACAGAGCGCAGAGACACAGAACTGGCCTCAATCCTATTGTCACAGAAGGCAGAAGCTGTCAGTCCCACAGTGATCCGAAGTGGCAGAGTTACATTGTGAATCTTACAGCCACATGGAGCAGTAGAATCAGATGCTGTTTCACCATTGAAACAGATCACACTGACAGGTACATTAAACACCCGCACTCACTTGCCAGAAACTGGCAGGTAGAGAATAAAAGACAATCATCTATCAGAAAAAATGTCAAACAGAAAGTATAAACCACACTCGCATATCAGAAGCTGATGGGTACAGAGCAAAAGCCATATTCATGTTTCAGAATCTGACGGATTCAGTATTTAACCCCCCGAACATACCAGAAGATGACAGGTGCAGAATAAAACCCACATTCCCGTACCATAGACTGACAGATTCAGTATACAACACACAAACACATATATGAAAGTGACAGCAACAGAATAAAATCCCCACTTACATACCAGAGAGTGACAGGTGAACTGTAAATCCCATGTGCACATGTCGGAAAACTGAAATGCATTAAGTAAAATTGTTACTTGCATCGCAGGAACTGATCGGGGCAGAGTAAAACCCACACACACACATCTGGACAATGACACGGAGAAGGCAAAATCTTCACTCACATATCAGAGAAATACAGGTAAAAAGTAAAATTGATTCTCATGTTCACATACCAGAGACTGGCAAATACAGATTAAACTCAGACTACCACAGCAGAAACTGAGAGGCACAGATTAAACCTCAACACACACCAAAAACTGACAGTTACTTAAAAATACACACACTTGCATATCAGTGACTGAGAGATACAGTATAAAACCCATACTCACATATTAGAGGCTGACATATTAAAATTCATATTCCCATAACATAAATTGACATACAGTGACATGCCCAGACTCACAAACCAGTAATTGACAGGTACAGGGTAAAGATCTCTCTTTCATTCCAGAAACTGACAGGTACAAAGGAAAGTCCACTCAAAATTAAACAGAAACTGGCCGGTATCGAGTGAGGCCCACAATCACATATCAGAACTTGACAGGTACAAAGTAAAACCCAGGCTCCCATAACACAAATGGAGATACAGAGAAAGGCCCACACTCACATACCAGAGACCGACAGATTCAGCATAAAACTCACCTGCATAACACAAATTGACTGTTAGAAAGTAAAACGAATACTCTGTCAGGAATTGATGGTACACAGTAAAACAATCCTAATATAAAGGAGAATGACGGGTTTGGAGTAGAGCTCACATTAACATAACAGAGATGTACAGATACAGCACAAAATACACATCACACACCAAGAATGGAAAGAAACATAGAAAATAGGTGCAGGAGCAAGCCATTCGGCCCGTCGAGCCTGCATCGCCATTCAATATAATCATGGTTGATCATGCAACTTCAGTACCCCACTCCCGCTTTCTCTCCCTATCTCTTGATCCCCTTAGCCGTAAGAGCCACATCTAATTCCCTCTTGAATATATCCAACGAATTGGACTCCAACATTTTCTGTGGTAGAGAATTGCACAGGTTTACCACTCTCTGGGTGAAAAAGTTTCTCCTCATTTCAGTCCGATATGGCTTGCCCCTTATCCTTAGATTGTGACCCCTGATTCTGGACTTCCCCAACATCAGGAACATTCTTCCTGCATCTAACCTGTCCAGTCCTGTCATAATTTTATAAGTTTCTGAGATCCCCACTCATTCTTCTAAATTCCAGCATAGCTGATCCAATCTTTCTTCATATGTCAGTCCTGCCATCCTGGGAATTAGTCTGGTGAACCTTCGCTGCACTCCCCCAACAGCAAGCACGTCCTTGCTCAGATTAAGAGACCAAAACTGCACACAATACTCAAGGTGCGGTCTCACCAAGGCCCTGCACAACTGCAGTAAGTCTTCCCTGCTCCTATACTCAAGTCCCCTCGCTATGAAGGCCAGCATGCCAGTTGCTTTCTTTACTGCCTGCTGGACCTGCCTACCTTCAGTGACTGATGCACCATGACACCCAGGTCTCTTTGCACCTCCCATTTTACTAATCTGCCACCATTCAATAATAATCTGCCTTCCTGTTTTTGCCCCCAAAGTGGATAACCTCACAATAATCCACATTATACTGCATCTGGCCATGCAATTGCCCATTCACCTAACCTGTCCAAGTCACCTTGCAGCCTCTGAGCATTCTACTCACAGCTGACACTGACACCCAGCTTAGTGTCATCTGCAAACTTGGAGATATTACCTTCAATTCCATCGTCTAAATCATTAATATATATTGAGAATAGCTGTGATCCCAGCACTGAACCTTGCGGCACCCCACGAGTCACTGCCTGCCATTCTGGAAAAGACCCGTTTATTCCTACTCTTTGCTTCCTGTCTGTCAACAAGTTCTCTATCCACGTCAATACATTACCCCCAATACCATGTGCTTTAATTTTGCACACCAATCTCTTGTGTGGGACCTTGTCATAAGTCTTTTCAAATTCCAAATACAACACATCCACTGGTCCTCCCTTATCCACTCTACTAGTTACATCCTCAAAAAACTCTCGAAGGTTTGTCAAGCATGATTACCCTATCAGAAATCCATGCTGACTTGGACCAATCCTGTCACTGTTTTCCATATGCTCTGCTATTACATCTTTAATAATTGATTGCAGCATTTTCCCCACCACCAATGTCAGGCTAACCGGTCTATAATTCCGTTTTCTCTCCCTCCTTTTTTTAAAAAGTGGGGTTACATTAGCTACCCTCCAATCTACAGGTACTGATCCATAGTTCATGAAATTCTGGAAAATGACCACCAATGCATCTACTATTTCTCGGGCCACTTATTTAACTACTGTGGTATGCAGACTATCAGGCCCTGGGGATTTATCGGCCTTCAGTCCCATCAGTTTTCCTCCAACCATTTCCTGATTAATAAGGATTTCCCTCAGTTCTTCCTTCCCGTTAGACCCTCGGTTCCCTAGTAATTTCGGGAGGTTATTCGTGTCTTCCTTGGTGAAGACAGAACCAAAGTATTTGTTCATTTGGTCTGTCATTTCCTTGTTCCCTGTTATGAATTCACCTGATTCTGACTGCAAGGAACCATGTTTGTGTTCATTAATCTTTTTCTCTTGACATATCTATAGAAGCTTTTGCAGTCAGTTTTTAATGTTCCCTGCAAGCTTACTCTCATACTCTATCTTCCCTCCTAATTACACCCTTAGTCCTCCTCTGTTGAATTCTACATTTCTCCCAGTCCTCAGGTTTGCTGCTTTTTCTGACCAGTTAAAATGTCTTCCTTGGATTTAACACTGTCCCTAATTTCCCTTGTTAGCCATGATTGAGCCGCCTTTCCGGTTTTATTTTTACGCCAGACAGAGATGCACAATAGTTGTAATTCATCCATGTGATTATTAAATGTCTGCCATTGCCTATACAACGGCAACCCTTTAAGTATCATTCGCCTGTTTATCCCAGCCAAATCACATCTTATACCATTGAAGTTTCCTTTAAGTTCAGGACCCTAGTCTCTTAGTTAACTGTGTCGCTCTCCAGCTTAATGAAGAATTCTACCATATTATGGTCACTCTTCCCCAAATGGCCACTCATGACCAGATTGCTAATTAATCCTCTCTCTTTACACAAGACCCAGTCTAGGATGGCCTGCTCTCCAGTTGGTTCCTCGACATATTGGTCTAGAAAATCATCCCTGATACACTCCAGGAAATCCTCCCCCACAGTATTGCTACAAGCTTGGTTAGCCCAATCAATATCTAGGTTAAGGTCACCCATGATAACTGCTGTACCCTTATTGCACGTGTCCCTAATTTCCTGTTTGATGCCATCCCCAACCTCCCTACTATTGTTTGGTGGTCTGCACATAACCCCAACTCACGTTTTCTGCCTTTGATGTTTCACAGCTCAACCCATATAGGTTCCACATTATTCCTGCCAATGTCTTCCTCACTATTGCATTAACCTCCTCTTAACCTTTAACACTACCGCACCTCATTTTCCTTTCTGGCTATCCTTCCTGAATATTGAATACTCCCAGATGTTATGTTCCCAGCCTTGGTTACCCTGGAGCCATGTCTCAGTAATCCCAATTACATCATATCTATTAACAGCTATATGTGCAGTTAATTCGTCCACCTTATTACAATGCTTCTCGCTTTGAGACTCAGATCCTTCAGGCTTGTGTTTTTTAAACACTCTTTGTCCTTATGGAATTATGTTGTAATATGGCCCTTTTTGATACAGAATGAAACCCACAGGCAATTACCAGAAATTGACAGGTACGGGATAAAATCCAAATCTCGTATCAGAAATTAACATACAGAGTAAAACCCTCATCCACATACCAGAGATGGACAGATGCAGAATAAAATCCACACTCCCATACCAGACACCCACTATATAAGAAAATATGTACAGAAGAAATAGGAGCAGGAGTAGGCCATACGGCCCCCCGAGCCTGCTCCATAATTTAATACGATCATGGCTGATCCGATCATCGACTCAGGAGCACTTCCCTGCCCGCTTCTCATAACACCTTATTCCCTTATCATTTAAGACAATGTCTATCTCTGTCTGAAATGTATTCAATGTCCCAGCTTCCACAGCTCTCTGAGGCAGCGAATTTCACAGGTTGTAACCCTCTGAGAGAAGAAATTCCTCCGCACCTCAATTTTAAATGGAGGGCCCCTTATTCTAAGATTATGTCCCCTATTTCTAGTCTCACCGATTAGTGAAAACATCCTTTCTGCTTCCACCTTGTCAATTCCCCTCAATATCTTATACATTTCGGTAAATCACCTCTCATTCGTTCTTCTGAACTCCAATGAGTAGAGGCCCAACCTCCTCAATCTTTTCTCATAAGTCAACCCCCTCATCTCCGGAATCAACCTGGTGAACCTTCTCTCAACTTCCTCCAAAACAAGCATATCCTTTCATAAATATGAAAACCAAAACTGCACGCAGTATTCAAGGTGTGGCCTCACCAATAACTTGTATAACTGTAGCAAGATTTCCGTGCTTTTCTACTCCAGCCACTTTGCAATAAAGGCCAAGATTCAGTTGGCCTTCCTGATCACCTGATGTCCCTGCATACTAACCTTTTGTGTTTCATGCACAAGTACCCCCAGGTCCCGCTGTACTGCAGCACTTTGAAATCTTTCTCCATTTAAATAATAACTTGCTCTTTGATTTTTTTTCTGCCATAGTGCATGACCTCACACTTTCCAACATTATACTCCATCTGCCAAACTTTTGCCCACTCAATTAGTCTATCTGTGTCCTTTTACAGATTATTTGTGTCTTCCTCACACATTGCTTTTCCTCCCATCTTCATATCATCAGCAAACTTGGCTACGTTACAGTCGGACCCTTCTTCCAAGTCGTTAATATAGATTGTAAATAGCTGGGGCTCAGCACTGATCCCTGCGGCACCCCACTAGTTACTGATTGTCAACCCAAGAATGAACCATTTATACCGACTCTCTGTTTTCTGTTAGTTAGCCAATCCTCTATCCATGCTAATATATTACCCCCAGCCCCGTAAACTTTTATCTTGTGCAGTAACCTTTTGTGTGGCACCAGTCAAATGCCTTCTGGGAGTCCAAATACAACACACCCACTTTATCCACCCTGTTCATTACATGCTCAAAGAATTCCAGCAAATTTGTCAAACTTAACTTCCCCTTCATAAATCCATGCTTACTCTGCCTGTCCGAATTATGCTTTTCCAAATGTCGTGCTACTGCTTCTTTAAGAATGAACTCTTCAACATTTTCCCAACCACAGATGTTAGGCGAACTGGTCTATAGTTTCCTGCTTTTTGTCTGCCTCCTTTTTAACCGAGTGTGGCTCTCAGTCCCCGGGCAACACCGAGTGTGGCTCTCAGTCCCCGGGCAACACTGAGTGTGGCTCTCAGTCGCCGGGCAACACCGAGTGTGGTTCACGGTCCCCGGGCAACACCGAGTGCGGCTCTCAGTCCCCGCGCAACACCGAATGTGGCTCTCAGTCCTCGGGCAACACCGAGTGTGGCCCTCCGTTCCCGGGCAACACCGAGTGCGGCTCTCGGTCCCCGGGTAACACCGAGTGCGGCTCTCGGTCCACGGGCAACACCGAGTGTGGCTCTCGGTCACCGGGCAACACCGAGTGTGGCTCTCAGACCACGGGCAACACCGAGTGCGGCTCTCGGGCTCCCGGCCAACACCGAGTGCGGCTCTCAGACCCCGGGCAACACCGAGTGCGGCTCTCAGTCCCTGGGCAACACTGAGTGAGGCTCTCAGTCCCCGGGCAACACCGAGTGTGGCTCTCAGTCCCCGGGCAACACCGAGTGTGGCTCTCAGTCCCCGGGCAACACCGAGTGTGGCTCTCAGTCCCCGGGCAACACCGAGTGTGGCTCTCAATCGCCGGGCAACACCAAGTGTGGCTCTCGGTCCCCGGGTAACACCGAGTGCGGCTCTCAGTCCCCAGGCAACACCGAGTGTGGCTCTCGGTCCCCGGGTAACATCGAGTGTGGCTGTCGGTCCCCGGGTAACACCGAGTGTGGCTCTCGGTCCCCAGGCAACACCGAGTGTGGCTCTCGGTCCCCGGTAACACCGAGTGTGGTTCTCAGTCCCCAGGCAACACCGAGTGTGGCTGTCGGTCCCCGGGCAACACCTTGTGTGGCTCTCGGTCCCCGGGTAACACCGAGTGTGGCTCTCAGTCCCCAGGCAACACCGAGTGTGGCTCTCGGTCCCCGGTTAACACCGAGTGTGGCTCTCAGTCACCAGGCAACACCGAGTGTGGCTCACGGACCCTGGGCAACACCGAGTGCGGCTTTCGGGCCCCGGGCAACACCGCGTCTGGCTCTCGGTCCCCGGGCAACACAGCGTGCGGCTCTCAGTCCCCGGGCATCACCGAGTGCGGCTCTCAGGCCCTCAGTCAGAGCCACTGGGCCAGGCACCAGCACCCCCCGGGGGCAGCACCTTCCCCACACCAGGAAAACAACAACTTACATTTATACAGCAGGCCCAGCAATTCCCAGCCGCTCTGTATCAGGTGGGCGCTGGATGTGGAAGTCACTCCCTGGCCTCCTGTGTGGGTCTGTTTGTTACATCAGTTTGACCTGGATGGAGAGTGAGGAGAAGCTGCTGGGTTTCACCCTCAGTACTTCTGGGCCCAGTGGGAACAACAATCTACCATGTGGGCCTGTCGAGGGAGGTGGGGTCCCGTCCCTGAAGGTCAGTACTGACCCAGATGTGTTTTTACTACAATCCGGCAGCTTTCATGGTTATTCTTTTGCCCCAAAAATGACCAGATTCATTTAGCTCAATTTCGCAACCTGCCTTTGTGTTTTTGTGGGTTCTCTCACACATCACTTTTCCTGTTTGTAATTCACTTTACAGGGTGTTAAAAGGGGAGGATTTGAAGACTGGAAGTTCAAACCAATCATCACCTCAAGATCTTACAGTCACTCGATACATCGGGACTGGAATATCATCAGTTTTTGACCATGGAAGCAGAAGGCGCCGTTCACAGTGGGGAGAAACGGTACACATGCTATGTGTGTGGACAAGGCTTCAGCCAATCATCCAAACTGGAGAGACACAAGTGCAGTCACACTTGGGAGAAACCGTGTAACTGTGGGGATTGTGGGACACGTTTCAACTACCCATCCCAGCTGGAAACACATCGGCGAGTTCACACTGGGGAGAGTCCGTTCACCTGCTCCGACTGTGGGAAGGGATTCATTCAGTCATCCGACCTGCTGACACACCAGCGAGTTCAGACTGTGGAGAGACCGTTCACCTGCTCCGACTGTGGGAAGGGATTCACTACAATATCCCACCTGATGACACACCAGCGACTTCACACTGGTGAGAGACCGTTCACCTGCTCCGACTGTGGGAAGGGATTCACAACATCATCCAACCTGCTGACACACCAGCGAGTTCATAATGAGGAGAGACCTTGTAAATGTTCTGACTGTGAGAAGAATTTTAAAAGCAAAGAGCAACTGATGACACACCAGCGAATTCACACCGGGGAGAGGCCGTTCACCTGCTCCGACTGTGGGAAGGGATTCACTCAGTTATCCAACCTCCTGACACACCAGCGAGTTCACACTGGGGAGAGGCCGTTCACCTGCTCCGACTGTGGGAAGGGATTCTCTACATCATCCCACCTGCTGACACACCAGCGAGTTCACACTGGGGAGAGACCGTTCACCTGCTCCGACTGTGGGAAGGGATTCATTATATCATCCCACCTGCTGAGACACCAGCGAGTTCATAATGAGGAGAGACCTTGTAAATGTTCTGAATGTGAGAAGAGTTTTAAAAGCAAAGAGCAACTGATGACACACCAGCCAGTTCACACCGGGGAGAGGCCGTTCACCTGCTCCGACTGTGGGAAGGGATTCACTCAGTTATCCAACCTCCTGACACACCAGCGAGTTCACACTGGGGAGAGGCCGTTCACCTGCTCCGACTGTGGGAAGGGATTCACTCAGTTATCCAACCTCCTGACACACCAGCGAGTTCACACTGGGGAGAGACCGTTCACCTGCTCCGACTGTGGGAAGGGATTCATTATATCATCCCACCTGCTGAGACACCAGCGAGTTCATAATGAGGAGAGACCTTGTAAATGTTCTGAATGTGAGAAGAGTTTTAAAAGCAAAGAGCAACTGATGACACACCAGCGAGTTCACACTGGGGAGAGGCCGTTCACCTGCTCCGACTGTGAGAAGAGATTCATTCAGTCATCCGACCTGCTGACACACCAGCGAGTTCACACTGGGGAGAGACCGTTCACCTGCTCGGACTGTGGGAAGGAATTCACGACATCATCCAGCCTGCTGAGACACCAGCGAGTTCATAATGAGGAGAGGCCTTGTAAATGTTCTGACTGTGAGAAGAGTTTTAAAAGCAAAGAGCAACTGATGAGACACCAGCGAGTTCACACTGGGGAGAGACCTTGTAAATGTTCTGACTGTGAGAAGAGTTTTAAAAGCAAAGAGCAACTGATGAGACACCAGCGAGTTCACACTGGGGAGAGACCTTGTAAATGTTCTGACTGTGAGAAGAGTTTTAAAAGCAAAGAGCAACTGATGAGACACCAGCGAGTTCACAATGGGGAGAGTCCTTCAGCTGCTCTGAATGTGGGAAGGGATTTATTACTTCAACCAACCTGCTAACACACCAGCGAGTTCACACTGGGGAGAGACCGTTCACCTGCTCTGAGTGTGACAATGGATTCTCTCAGTCAGGCAACCTGCTGAGACATCAGCGAGTTCACAAGTGACTGCAGGGGTTGGATTCTGCTGTTATTCACATCCCGGATTGAATCGTGTTCATTCTGACAGTTTGGGTTTATAACTCCTGTAACACTGATGTTAATTACTCCTGAAATCGACTGGAGTTTAATATTTGGGATGTAGACACATAAATTAGTGTTTCTTTCAACACATTGCTGTGGATTTTTGACTTTCTCACCTGAGTGTTTAGCATCACCTGACTGGAGCTGAGAAAGGACATTCTGTGGGGAGGATCTCACGGGTGGATCAGAATTTAGCCTGGACACTGACCTTCAGGGCCACACTTAGATCTCATTCTTCTGAACTGCAATATTTTTAATCCAACCTCCTCAAACTACTCAACCGTAAGTCAAAACCCTCAACTCGGGAATCAACTCTGGAATCTGCAGCAGACATGAGCAAGGACCTGAGGCTTATTAAAATACACATATTTCATTACAGACAAGGTTACGCTGGGAGAAATGTTCAGTTAGAACATAAGAAATAGGAGCCGGAGTAGGCCATTTGGCCCCTCGGGCCTCCTCCACCATTCAATAAGATCATGGCTGATCTGATCATGGACTCCGTTCCACTTCCTTGCCCACTTCCCATAATCCCTTACTCAATTATCGCTCAAAAATCTGTCTATTTCCAACTTAAATATATTCAAAAACCCAGCCTCCACAGCTCTCCTGGGCAGAGAATTCCACAGATTTACAACCCTCAGAGAAGAAATTCCTCATCTCAGTTTTAATTGGGTGGCCCCTTATTCTAAGACTATGTCCCCTAGTTTTAGTTTCCTGTGTAAGTGGAAATATCCTCTCTACATCCACCTATCAAGCCCCTCATTATCTTATATTTTGATGAAATCACATCTCATTCTTCTGAACTCCAATGTGTTTAGGCCCAACCTACTCAAGCTATCTTCATAAGTCAACCCCCTCATCTCCGGAATCAACCTAGTGAACCTTCTCTGAACTGCCTCCAATGCAGATATATCCTTCCTTAAATACGGAGACCAAAATACAGAGTCCATTACATGCAAAATGCCAATCAAACCAGCAGCACACTGGCACTTAACAGTGTGTAATTGGCCTACAGGCTTTTCTTGAATAGATTTGCTGAGTGGATGTAAACTTAAACCAGGTTTACAGATGTGATGCTCTATTCACATATTGAGGGGTGAAGAGATGCTGTGGGGCACATGCTAAGTCCAGTAGCTGAAAGTGATTAACAGACTGGGTTTTGTGTTTAGTGATCCCAGGCGTGTTACCACTACCAGCAAAATCGAAGCCCATGGAATAACAGGGACAGTGGCAGCATGGATATGAAAGTGGCTAACTGACACAAACAGATTAGTGGTGAATGGTTGTTTTTCAGACTGGAGGAAGTGCTGTTCCCCAGGGGTCGGTATTGGGGCCACTGCTTTTTTTTATCTATATTAATGACCTATGTACAGGGCACAATTTCCAAATCTACAGCTCAAACATAACTTGGAAGTACAGTGAACAGTGAGGAGGATGGTGATAGACTTCAGAAAGATATAGACAGGCTGGTGGAATGGGCAGACATGTGGCAGATGAAACTTCACGTCGAAAAGTTCAAAATTGATACATTTTGGGTGGAAGAAAGAGGAGAGGAAATATAAACTGAAGGGTACAATTGTAAAGGGGTGCGTGAACAGAGAGACCCAGGAGTATATGTGCACCAATCACTGAAGGTGACAGCACAGGTTGAAAAGTGGTTACAAAGACTTACAGGATCCTCGGATTCATGAATAGAGGGATAGAGTACAGAAGTGTGGATTTTATGTTGAACCCACGAAAAACTCTGGTTCGGCCTCAACTGGAGTATTATGTCCAATTCTGGTTCATCATCATCATCATAGGCAGTCCCTCGGATTGAGGAAGACTTGCTTCCACTCTAAAAATGAGTACTTAGGTGGCTGAACAGTCCAATACGAAGCCACAGTCCCTGTCACAGGTGGGAAAGATAGTCGTTGAGCGAAGGGGTGGGTGGGACAGGTTTGCCGCACGCTCTTTCTGATGCCTGCGGTTGATTTCTGCATGCTCTCGGCGATGACTCTCGAGGTGCTCAGCGCTCTCCTGGATGCACTTCTTCCACTTAGGGCGGTCTTTAGCCAGGGACTCCCAGGTGTCAGTGGGGATGTTGCACTTTATCAGGGAGGCTTTGAGGGTGTCCCTGTAACGTTTCCTCTGCCCACCTTTGGCTCGTTTGCTGTGAAGAAGTTCTGAGTAGAGTGCTTGCTTTGGGAATCTCGTGTCTGGCATGCGAACAATGTGGCCTGTGCAGCGGAGATGACCAAATGTGGTCCGTGCTTCAATGCTGGGAATGTTGGCCTGGCCGACGACGCCAACGTTGGTGCATCTGTCCTTCCAGGGAATTTGTAGGATCTTGCGGAGACCTCGTTGGTGTTATTTCTCCAGCAATTTGAGGTGTCTACTGCACATAGTCCATGTCTCTGAGGGTGGGTATTACTACAGCCCTGCAGACCATGAGCTTAGTGGTAGATTTGAGGGTTTGGTCTTCAAACACTCTTTTCCTCAAGCGGTCGAAGGCTGCACTGGAGGCGGTGTTGACTCTTGTCATCAATGTCTGGTCTTGTTGATAAGAGGTTCCCGAGGTATGGGAAATGGCCCACGTTGTTCAGAGTCGCGCCATGGATTTTGATGACTGCGGGGTGGGGGGTGAGTGGAGGGAGTACTATTTGGCGAGGACAGGCTGGTGGCGGACCTCGGACTTAGATGTTTAGTGTAAGGCCCATGCTTTGGTATGCCTCAGTAAATACGGTGACTATGACTTGAAGTTCAGCCTCTGTATGTTCACAGACGCAGGTATTGTCCGCGTACGGTAGCTCAACGACAGAGATTGGGGTGGTCTTGGACCTGGCCTGGAGACGACGAAGGTTGAACAGGTTCCCACTGGTTCTGTAATTTAGTTCCACTCCAGCGCGGAGCTTGTTGACTGAGCTGGAGCAATTCTGGCTTCCGCATTTTAGTAAGTATACAATGGCCTTTTGAGAGTGTGCAGAAAAGTTTTACGAGAATGATTCCAGGGATGAGGGACTTCAGTTACGTGGATAGTCTGGAGAAGTTGGGGTTGTTCTCGGAACAGAGAAGATTGAGAGGAGATTTGACAGAGGTGTTCAAAATCATGAGGGGTCTGGACAGAATAGCTAGAGTGGGATTAGTAGAAGCTCTTGCAGATAGCCGGCATGGCCTACTTCCATGTTGTAACCAGTCTCTGATTCTATGATGATGGAAAATGTGTTGCCCAGGATGCTCCATCTTCCGGGCACTGGGACCCAGTTGGGAACAGCGAAACTGAAGCCCCGCCCACTATCTGTTCCCAAACCAAGATGGCCACGCATACGCCCTGATCCCGCCCTGTGCAAAATGGCCGCCAGTGACCCCGCTCTGCCGGGCCTGTCAGCACGGGGCCTGTGGGCTCTAATTCTGGGCCTTAGATTTATTCTGTATCTAATCAGTGCTGTACCTGCTCTGGTAGTGTTCGATGGGACAGTGTAGAGGAAGCATTTTAATACATACAAAAAATGACAGACAGGTAAAGACCATCTGGTCGATCAAGCCTGTCCCACACAATTGCGATATATCACAGCGTATACACCCCATTCCACCCGAGTCCCTGTGATCTCCTGGGAGAGGCAAAAATATAGATTGAAAAAAAAAACTAGGACAATTTGGGAAAGTAAAATCTGGGAAATTCCTCTCCAACCCATCTAAGTGATGGAAACTGGTCCAGGAGATCACTCTGGCCATTAAACTCCCTGCAGTACCTACCTTCTGTAAGTGTTAATCTCCGCCGCAGCCAGAAACAAATCCAGCTTTTTCTTGAAGTAATTCAGTGAGTCTGTATCCACCACATGAGAGGGCAGCTTGTTCCAGAGGTCTACTGTTCTCTGGGAAAAGAACAACCTCCTGATGTCTAACCTAGATCTATCCTTATACAACTGAAATTTGTGTCCCTGGTCCTGCCTAACCTATTTAATTGAAATAAACAGTCAGCTGGAACACTCTTTCCACCTTCATTATCTTATAAACCGCAATCATATCGCCCTAAGTCTACACTGCTCTCAGGTAAAGAGTCCCAACTCTTTTAATCTATCTTGGTAACGAAGATGCTTTAGACTTGGAATTAGTCTAGTGACCCTTTCCAGAACCTCAATATCACCCACCATGTGAGGAGACCAAAACTGGACACAGTATTCCAAGTGTGGCCTGACTAAGGTCTTGTACTCGGACAAAACAGTACTCCTCGCCTTATACTCAATTGACCTATGGATACACCCCAACACCCTATTGGCTCTAACTGTCGCTGCACCGCATTGCTCGTGTACCTTTAAGGATGTATTCACTAGAATGTCTAAATCTCTTTCTATCTCCATCATCTTTAATGCCTTTCCCTGGAGGGTGTATGAATGTTGAGCATTTGCCCTGCCCACATACATAACACTGAACTTATCTAAGTTATACATCATTTTCCAGTCATGAGGCCAGTGTCCCAACACTTTAAGATCTGCCTGAATCAGAGGAGCCTCTTCTACAGTTCGAGCACTCGCACAGATCTTGGTATAATTTCAAAATTGTGCCCCCAACCCCAAAATCCAGATCATAAATAAAAATAGTGAAAAGCAATAGTCCCAAAACTGATCCCTGCAGGACACCACTGGTGACCGGTCTCCAAACAGGTCCAAATCCATCTAGAACTGTTCTTTACCTGATCCTGCCAGCCAGTTCTGTATCCAGTTCAATATAGTATCAATACCAGAGGATCCGATCTTTAAGAGAATACTCTTGTGTGGTACCTTGTTTTAAGGTTTTTTGGAAATCTAAGTAGACAATGTCTACTGGGCTTCCATCATTCACCAACTTTGTAGCTTCTTCAAAAAATATAATTAGAGTTGTGAGACATGAACTCTTTGTAATGGGTTGTGGTTTCCCTAATATGTCCCTCCCTATCCAAGTATTCATATATTGCATCCCTTATGATTCTTTCAATCATCTTACCTATTACTGATATTAATGTGATGGGCCTCTGGTTACCCGGGTCTGCCTTGTCACATTTTAATTCAAATGGGGACTTCATTAGCATTCTTCCAATCTGTAGGAACTATTTCAGAGTGAGCTATTAAACATACATGCCAGGAGCTCGCACAACACAAGTCCCATCGCCCAGAGATGCTCACACAACACATGTCCCATCTCCTGGAGGACCCTCACACATCACATGTCCCATCTCCCGGAGGGGCTCACACAGCACATGTCCCATCTCCCGGAGGGGCTCACACAGCACATGTCCCATCTCCCGGAGGGGCTCACACAGCACATGTCCCATCTCCCGGTGGACCATCACACAGCACATGTCCCATCTCCCGGAGGGGCGCACACAGCACATGTCCCATCTCCCGGAGGACCCTCACACAGCACATGTCCCATCTCCCGGAGGGGCTCACACAGCACATGTCCCATCTCCCGGAGAACCCTCACACAGCACATGTCCCATCTTCCGGAGGAGTTCACACAGCACATGTCCCATCTCCCTGAGGAGCTCACACAGCACATGTCCCATCGACCGGAGGACTCTCACACAGCACATGTCCCATCTCCCGGAGGGGCTCACACAGCACATGTCCCATCTCCCGGAGGACCATCACACAGCGCATGACCCATCTCCTGAAGGACCCTCACACAGCACATGTCCCATCTTCCGGAGAACCCTCGGGTGGATAGCCTCCGGCCCAGCTGCTCGATCTATTTTTAAGTTGTTAATGTTTTTTAAAACAATATGTTTTTCAATGTTAATGTTACTGATAAAAGTATTGTTAGTAAATTCTAATATTTGAGCATGATGTTAAAGGGTGAAGACTGATGCACAGTGCTCACTAATATTCCCGCCATGCTCAGTGAGTCCTGTGTAACCTGTCCTTGAACACCCTTCAGTGGCCCAATACAGACTTCATTGTTCTAGGACTCTCCACATAACTGAAAAAGCTCTGCCCATGACGGCCAGTTGTCTACAATCCTTTTATTCCCAGAGACGTTTTGCTGATTGAATATCAGCCTTCGTTTTCTTTAGTTGTTCCTTGTATTCACATGATTTATTTGAGGGTTAAATTTATTTAAATTATGGAACATTTCTGTTTACATTTTTGTACACAGCCAGTCGCCAGCCTCGGCTTTTTCTTACCACATTTCTATCTTTTGATTTTGACGACGTTTGTTTTCCAAATTTTTAAACTTGTTCTTAAAACCTTTGCATTTATATCCAACATCGGTCACATCACCACCGAGGAGGGTTGACCAATTTACCTGTTACAAGTCCTCTGTCAGTTTTGGAGAAGTTTGCCCTGAAATGTGGTCCGTGTCGCAGGGTCTCAGTCAATTTGGTTCTCCCGGCAAATTGGGACGCTTTAATGTGATCAGTTTTGCCCAGATGTTCCCCACACGGAGGCCTGATCCCAGGTCAGGCTCACTACTAAACACCAGATCTAATCTCTGGTTTTCCCCAGTTACTGCATTAACATGTTGTGTCAGGAAACTGTGCTGTGTATTGTCACTCAATCTTTCAGCTGTACTGCCCCCAGCAGCAGGTAAAGGCTCGTGCCCCTGATTGTCAGGCCAATGACAATGATCTTCCCTCAGCTCCATTCTCTCTCTCTCCCCCCACACACACTGCCTGAGCTCTCAGGCTGACTGTTTCCAGCACCTTCTCTCTTTGTTCTCTCACATTGCAGCATTCCAGATGCTGGGCTCAGGGTCTGTGTGGGCGGGGCCCTGACATCACACATGGTGGGCGCTCCCTCTCCAGATGTGGCGGATACTCAGAGAGGAATTGAGAGCGAGTTGGATTTTCATTGTTGTCTCTCCGAACACAGAGAGAGCACCAGTCTGTGGGAGGGAGAAACCCCTTGTTAATCAGTGTGATACCTTCACAGAGCTCACACACACAACGCTTTAGATGGCAGGTTCTCTGTCCGGAAGCTACACGAAGCTGCCTGTCAGTTTATTATAACTCTGCAGCTGCAGTACACAATACCTCTGTCTCTCTCCCTTTCTCTCTCTCTGTCTGGCTCTGCTTCTCTCTCTCTGTCTATCTGTATCTCTCTCCCTCTTGCTCTGTCTGTCTGTCTCTGTATCTCGCCATATATTTATCTCTTTCGCTCTCGATCAATTTTTCTTTCTTTGTCTTTCTCCCACTCTGTCTCTCTCTCTGTCTCTCTCTCACGCTCTGTCTCTCTGTCTCTGTGTCTTACTTTGTCTGTCTCTCTCTCTGTCTCTGTCTGTCTCTCTCTTTTTCTCTCTCTCTCTCTCTCTCTCTCTCTCTCTCTGCCTTTCTCTCTGCCTCGCTCACTTTCTGTCTCTCTCTCTATGTTCCTCTCTCTCTCTCTCTCTCTCTCTCTCTCTCTCTCTCTCTCTCTGCCTTTCTCTCTGCCTCACTCTCTTTCTGTCTCTCTCTCTCTATGTTCCTCTCTCTCTCTCTCTCTCTCTCTCTCTCTCTCTCTCTCTCTCTCTCTCTCTCTCTCTCTCTCTCTCTATTTCTCTCTCTTTCTCGCACTCTCTGTCACTCTCCCTCTCTGTCTCTATCATTGTCTCTCTGTCTGTCTCCCTCTCTGTCTCTCCCTCTGTCTCCCTCTCTGTCTCCCTCTCTGTCTCTGACTCCCTTTCTCTCTCGCTCTCTGTCTATCTGCCTCTCTGTCTTTCTCTCTCTGACTCTCTCTCTCTCTGTCACTATCTATCTTTCTCTCTCTGTCTTTTACTATCTCTCTCTCTCTCTCTCTGTCTCTCTCTCGCGCTCTCTCTCCCCATCTCTGTTTCTCTCTGTCTTTCTCTCGAGCTTTCCCTCTCTCTCTGTCTCTCTATCCTTCTCGGTCTCTCTCTCACTCAAAGTCTCTCTCTGTCCTTATCTCTGTCTTTCCCTCACTCTCTCTATCTCTGTCCATATCTACCTATCTGTCTCTTGCTGTCTCTCTCTCTCTCTCTGTATGTCTCTGTTTATATGTCTGTCTCTCCCCCTCACTCTGTCTGTTCTCTCCAATTTTCTTTGTCTCTCCCTCTCTGTCTCTCTGAGTCTCTCTCTGACTCTCTCTGTCTCTCTCTGTTTCTCTCTCTCTGTCTGTCTGTCTCTCTCTCCCTCTCCCTCTCCCTCTCCGTCTCTCTGTCTGTCTGCCTGTCTCTCTCTCTTTCTCTGGCGCTCTCTCTCTCTGTGTTTCTGTCTCTCTCTGTCTCTCTCTCTCTCTCTCTCTGCCTCTCTCTCTCTGTCTATCTTTCTGTATGTCTGTCTCTCTCTCTGTATGCTTCATCCCTGTCTCCCTCTATCTCTCTCCCTCTCCATCTCTGTCTCTCTCTCGCTCTCTGTTTCTCTGTCTATCATTGCTTCTAGCTCTCTCTCTCTCTCTCTCTCTCTCTCTCTCTCTCTCTCTCTGTAACTCTCTCTCTGTCTCTCTCTCTTCCAGACTCTCTGTATTTCTCTCCCTCTCTCTCTCTCTGTCTCTCTCTCTCTTTCAGACTCTCTGTATTTCTCTCCCTCTCTCTCTCTCTCTGTCTCTCTGAAGCTCCCCCAGAACCACAGTGACAATGCACAGACAGATCTTCAGCCATGCATTTTACATTTGTTCATGGAAACCATTTTATGAAAACACAACACCGGGAGATTGATTACAGAGACCGACTACTCTCTAATTTAATATTAGCTGCTAAAATTGTATCTACGCTGCGAGTGTGTGATAGAACAGTATAGTGGGAGCTTTACTCTGTATCTAACCCCCTGTACCTGCCCTGGGAGTGTTTGATGGGACAGTGTAGAGGGAGCTTTACTCTGTATCTAACCCCGTGCTGTACCTGCTCGGGGATTGTTTGATGGGACAGTGTAGACGGAGCTTTATTCTGTATCTAACCCCGTGCTGTACCTGCCCGAGGAGTGTTTGATGGGACAGTGTAGAGGGAGTTTACTCTGAATCTAACCCCGTGCCGTACCTGCCCTGGGAGTGTTTGATGCGACAGTGCAGAGGGAGCTTTACTCTGTATCTAACCCCGTGCTGTATTTGTCCGCGGAGTGTATGGTGGGACAGAATGGAGGAAGATTAAATGCCCAACTCTCTCTGTCCCTCTCGCTTTCTCTATGTCTGTCTCTCTCTCTGCCTGTCCCTCTCTCTCTCTTGCTCTCTCTTTAAGTCTCCCTGTCTCTCTCCCTCTCTGTATCTCTGTCTCCCTCTCTCCATCTCGCTCCCTCACTCTCTCTTTCGCTCCCAATTTCTATCCATCTATCTCTCTTTCACTTTTTTCTCTGTCTCTGCTGCTGTCCATTTCCGATTTCTCTCTTTCTTTCTCTTTTCTGCCAACACGCTCTCTCTATCCCTAATTATCTCACTGATTCTCCCTGTCCGCCTCTCTTTTTCTCTCTCCCTGTCTCTCATTCGCATTCTGACGTTTCCCTGATTGAAAAGTACCCTGACATATTGCAGTCTGACAGTCTAGTCGCACCAGAGCCGTCTGGGGGCCGAGTGCCGTGTCTCTGAAACCCTGGCTGTGCATGAAGGTCCTCACCGCCAACCAAGCTATGGCTTGCTGCTTATGTGAAAGCTCTGGCGATGAGACATTCTGCCAAACCAGTTTGACCGTCTGCTCGGGGAAGCGCCCGACAGGGTCCTTCCCCTCCTTCTTTTGTAGGGTAGTCCAGGACCTTGCGCGCCGACCACTGATTTATGGCGTTGTGCTCAAAGCTGTTTGTCTTGAAAACCTTTCCACAAAGGACAGGTGTTGAGGCGTGGTCCAACTGGTTGGAGCGTTCGGTGGCAGCCTGGCCAGACCCATCCTTCACAACAGCCGGGAGAGATAGAACCTCAGCACGTACTGACACTTGGTGTTAGTGTTCCGAGGGTCTCTGCACTGCTTGATGCAGCCGCACACAAAGGTGGCCGTCAGGATGAGGGCCACGTTCCCAAAGGCCTTTATCCCTTGTCCAGAGATTTCTATATCGTGTCTCTGCGGACGCGATGTTGGATCTCCAGGCGCCAGTGTCAGCTCTGGGAGTGAGTCTCGGGATGGCTGGGTGATGTCACACTGGAGGCTGGGCCCACACTACACACAGCTCCACATCACTGTCACCCTGAGTTGTGACAATCTGTATTCTGCTCCTTTTACATCAAATCAATCTGTAATTAAACACCCTGATAAAGCAGCATGGCCCCCTCCCTCCCCCTCTCTCTCTCTCTCTCTAAGTCTCTCTGTCGCTCTCTCTCTGTTTCTCTCTCTTCATCTTTCCCCCTCTCTCACTCTCTCTCGATCTCCCAAACTCTATCGCTCTATCTCTCTCTCTCACTCTGTCTCTCTCTCTCTCTCTATCTGGCTCTCTCTCTCTCGCTCTCTGGCTCTCCCTCTCTCTCCCTCTGACTGTCTTTCCCTCTCTCTCTGTGTCTCTCCCGCTCTGTCTCTATCGCTGTCTTTCCCTCTCACTCTTTCTGTCGCTCTCTCTCTCTATCTCTGTCCCTCTCCCTCTGCATCTCTCTCTCTCGCCCTGTTTCTCTCTGTCTCACTCTGTCTGTCTCTGTCTTTCTCTCTCTGCCTGTCTCTCTCAATCTCTCTCTCTCTCTCTCTCATGACCAGTCTCTCTCTATCTCTCTTTCTCTCTCGCTCAGTCCATTTCTCTCTCGCTCTCTATCTGTATCTCTGCCTCTCCATCTCTCTCTGTCTCACTCTCTCTCTCTCTGTCTCTCTCTCTCTCTGTCTCTCTCTCTCTCTCTCTGTCTCTCTCTCTCTCTCAGACTCTGTAACAAGGCATAAAATGGTCACCACGTATCTGATCTAATATGGCTGCTCAATCTCACACAAACTAATCCCACTGCCCCTCTCTCTCCCCATAGCCCTGTATCAATCTCACACAAACTAATCCCACTACCCTGCTCTCTCCCCATAGCCCTGTATCAATCCCCAAACTAATCCCACTGCTCCGCACTCTCCCCATAGCCCTGTATCAATCTCCAAACTAATCCAACTGCTCCACTCTCTCCCCATAGTCCTGTATCAATCTCACACAAACTAATCCCACTGCCCCGCTCTCACCCCATTGCCCTGTATCAATCTCACACAAACTAATCCCACTGCCCCGTTCTCTCCCCATAGTCCTGTATCAATCCCCAAACTAAACCCACTGCCCCGCTCTCTCCCCATATTCCTGTGTCAATCCCCAAACTAATCCCACTGCCCCGCTCTCTCCCCATCGTCCAGTATCAGTCCCCAAACTAATCCCACTGCCCCGCTCTCTCCCCATAGCCTGTGTCAATCCCCAAACTTATCCCACTGCCCCGCTCTCTCCCCATAGTCCTGTAGCAGTCCCCAAACTAATCCCACTGCCCCGCTCTCTCCCCATAGCCCTGTATCAATCCCCAAACTAATCCCACTGCCCCGCTCCCTCCCCATAGCCCTGTATCAATCTCACACATACTAATCCCACTGCCCCGCTCTCTCCCCATAGTCCTGTATCAATCGCCAAACTAATCCCACTGCCCCGCTCTCTCCCTATAGCCCTGTATCAATCCCCAAACTAATCCCACTACCCCGCTCTCTCCCCATAGCCCTGTATCAATCCCAAATAAACCCGACTGCGCCGCTCTCTCGCCATAGCCCTGTATCAATCCCAAATAAACCCCACTGCCCCGCCCTCTCCCTATACCCCTGTATCAATCCCAAACTAATCCCACTGCCACGCTCTCTTCCATAGCTCTGTTTCAGTCCCGAAAATAATCCCACTGCCCTTCTCTCTCCCCATAGCCCTGTATCAATCCCAAATAAACCCCACTGCCCCGCCCTCTCCCTATACCCCTGTATCAAAACCAAACTAATCCCACTGCCACGCTCTCTTCCCATAGCTCTGTTTCAGTCCCCAAAATAATCCCACTGCCCTTCTCTCTCTTCATAGCCCTGGATTAATCCCCACACTAATCCCACTGCCCCACTCTCTCCCCATATACCTGTATCAATCCCAAACTAATCCCACTGCCCCGCTCTCTTCCCATAGCCCTGTATCAATCTCCATACTAATCCCACTGTCCTTCTCTCTCCCCATAGCCCTCTATTAATCCCCACACTAATCCCACTGCCCCACTATCTCCCCACAGCATTATATTGATCCCCAAACTAATCCCACTTCCCCGCTCTCTTCCCATAGCCCTGTATCAGTTCCCAAACTAATCCCACTGAACTTCTCTCTACCCATCGCCCTGTATCAATCCCCTAACTAATCCAACTGCCCCGCTCTCATCCCATAGCCCTGTATCAATGCCCAAATTAATCCCACTGCCCCGCTCTCTGCCCATAGCCCTGTATCAATCCCCAAACTAATCCCACTGCCCCGCTTTCTCCCCATAGCACTGTATCAATCCCCAAACTAATCCCACTTCCTCGCTCTCTCCCCATAGCCCTGTATCAATCCCAAACCAATCCCACTACCCCGCTCTCTCCCCATAGCCCTGTATCAATCCCAAACTAATCCCACGGAGCCGCTCTCTCTCTACCTGTCTCTATATATCTCTCTCTCTCTCTCTCCCTGTGTCTCTCTGTCTACTCCGCTCTCTCTCTCTCTCTTTGTTTCTCTCTCTTTGTCTCTCTGTCTCTTTGTCTCTCTCTATTTGTCTCTTTCTCGTTTTGTCTCACTCTCTCTTTATCTCTCTCTCTTTCTGTCTGTCTCTCTCTCTGTCTGTCTCTCTCTCTCTCGCTGTCCCCCTCTCGCTTTCTCCATCTCTCTCTCTCCTTCTCTCTCTGCCTTTCCCTCTTTCCCTCTCTCGCTCTCTGTCTCCATCTCTCTCTCTGTCCCTCTCCCTCGCTCTGTCTGTCTCTCTATCCCTCTATCAATCTCTCTCTCTCACTGTCTGTCTGTCTCTCTCTATCTCATTCACTCTCGCTCTCTGTCTTTCGCTCTATCTCTCGCTCTCTCTGTCTTTCCCACTTTCTGTATCTCTCTCTGTCTCACCCCCCTCTCTTTCTCCCCCCACTTTTCCCTGTCTCTCTCTCTCTCTGTGTCTCTCACTCCCTCACTCTCTGTGTGGCTCTCTTTCTGTCTCTCTGCCAGTCTCTCTCTCTCTCTCTCTCTCTCTCTCTCTCTCTCTGTCTTTCCCTCTGTCTCACTGTCTCTCACCCTCTCTCTCTCTTTGTCTTTCCCTCTCTTTGTCTTTCCCTCTTTCTCTCTCTCTGTCTTTCCGTCTCTCTCTCTCTCTCTCTGTCTCTCACTCTCTGTCTCCGTCTCTGTCTTTCTTCTCTCCCTCTCTCTCTCTCTGTCTTTCCCTCTCTCTGCCTGTCCCTCTCTCTCCCTCTCTCTCTCTCTGTCTTCCCCCCCGTCTTTTTTTCTCTCTCTCTCTATGTCTGTCTGTCTCTCTCTCTCTCTCACTCTCTTTCTCTCTGTCTTTCCCTCCCTGGCTCTCTCTCTGCCTGTATCATCCGTGACCTTACAATAACTTGACCCCGCGCGGATAGGGTCAGGAGCAGAGTTCAGAGGTCGGGAGTTAGAAAATGCAATACCAAATGACACATTGTAAATCCCAGTGAGACTGTAAATAAACCGAGACAAATATAAATTGTGAGAAGACTTCAATAAAAAGTAAACGCAGACAGCAGCTCCATCCCCGCCCTTTCTCATCACTGTCCCGCTCCTTTGTATTAAAAAGCAGCAATAAGTTGTGCTCTGAAATTGAGAACATTGCTCAGGTATCAGCGCCACGCACCATTGGTGATGGGAAATAAACAAACTATCTTTCTTCACAGAGACCCGGAGTTTGTAAACCTTCGCTTTAAAGGGCTGAATGTTCACATTTCCTCTGTGCGGGCTGTAAAACTGGAGCCGATCCCCTAACACCCGAGTTGTGGGAGGTAAAAGTGAGAAGTCACCCCAGAGTGTTTAACCTTCCCTTGCAGCCCATTGTAGGCCAATGACAGACAGGAAATGGGGATAGTGAGCTGGGCAAAGGTCTGTAAAGTTTTACAGTACGATATCACCAGCTGCTGGTGTACATCAGTACTGCATTAATACCAACATTGGAGAAACATTCGGTTCATTTCACAATTCAGGCAAGGTCTTTCTTCAGAACTGAGAGATAATTGGATCAGAGAGAAGGCCGTAAAATAAACAGGGGACTGGAAAGCTGCGATTACATCCCCTCACTTTTCTGAGTACATAACTCACTCAGAGAATTGTGAACCTGCGGAATTCTCTGCCTGACTCTAATGACTGAGTGAATCCCTTTCCACACTCAGAGAAGTGAACGGTCTCTCCCCAGTGTGAACTCACTGGTGTATCAGCAGGTGGGATAACTCAGTGAATCCCTCCCCACACTAAGAGAGGTGAACAGCCTCTCCCCAGTGTGACCTCGCTGATGTATCAGCAGATGGGATAACTGAGTGAATCCCTTCCGACACTCAGAGAGGTGAACGGTCTCTCCCCAGTGTGAACTCGCTGGTTTATCAGTAGGTGGGATAACTGAGTGAAGCTCTTCCCACACTCAAGGAGGTGAACGGTCTCTCCCCAGTGTGAACTCACTGGTGTATCAGCAGGTGGGATAACTGAGTGAATCCCTTCCCACACTCAGAGAGGTAAACAACCTCTCCCCCTGTGAACTCGCTGGTGTATCAGTAGGTGGGATAACTGAGTGAATCCCTTCCCACACTCAGCGAGGTGAACGGCCTCTCCTCAGTGTGAACTCACTGGTGTATCAGCAGGTGGGATAACTGAGGGAATCCCTTCCCACACTCAGAGAGGTGAACAACCTCTCCCCGTGTGAACTCGCTGGTGTATCAGTAGGTGGGATAACTGAGTGAATCCCTTCCCACACTCAGAGAGGTGAACGGCCTCTCCCCAGTGTGAACTCGCTGATGTGTTTACAGCTGGGGCGGGTAGTGAAAACGTTTCCCGCAGACCCCACATTTACACAGTTTTTCTCCAGTGTGACTGCGCTTGTGTCTCTCCAGGTTGGATGATCGGCTGAATCCTTGCCCACACACACAGCACGTGTACAGTTTCTCCCCGCTGTGAACAGTGTTTTTTGCTTCCATGGTCAAAGGCCGAAGATATTCAGGACCCGATGTATCGAGTGATTCCATCAGATCTGAATGTGTTGTTTGGTTTGAGGCTCTGGTCAACAAATCTTCCGCATTTAATACCCTGTAAAGTGAACTTCTGTAAATTAAAGTGAAAGAAGAACATTAGAACATAAAAATAGGAGCAGGAGTAGGTCATACGGCCCCTCGAGCCTGCTCCACCATTCAATCAGATCATGGCTGATTTGATCATGGACTCAGCTCCACTTCCCTGCCCGTTCCCCTTAAACCTTTACTCCTATAATCGTTCAAATATCTGTCTATCTCCGCCTTAAATATATTCAATATCCCGGCTTCCACAGCTCTCTGGGGCGAGAATTCCACAGATATTCAACGCTCTGAGAAAAAATTCCCCCTCATCTCAGTTTTAAATGGGCGACCCCTTACTCTGAATCTATGCCCCCTGGTTTTAGTTTCCCCTGTGAGTGTGAACATCCTCTCTGCATCCACCTTGTCAAGCATCTTTTATGTATCAATAAGATCACCTCTCATTCTTCTTAACTCCAATGTGTAAAGGCCCAACCTACTCAAACCTTTCTTCATAAGTCAACCCCCTCATCTCAGGAATCAACCTCGTGAACCTTCTCTGAAGTGCCTCCAATGCAAGTATATCCTTCCTTAAATACAGAGACCAAAACTGCACGCAGTATTCCCGGTGTGGCCTCATCAATACCCTGTACAGTTGTAGCAGGACTTCTCTGCTTTTACACTCTATCGGCCTTGCAACCCCAGCTTCTTCAGTCTGTCCAGGTAACTGAAGTCCCTCATCCATGGAATCATTCTCGTAAATCTTTTCTGCACCCTCTCTGAGGCTTCATATTCTTCCTAAAGTGCGTTGCCCACAATTGGGCATAATCCTCCAGTTGAGGCCGAACCAATGCTTTGTGCAGGTTCATCATAATATCCACACTTTTATACTCTATACTTCTATTTATAAGCAGAGATACTGTCTGAAACAATGGTTCTCAACCTTTTTTGTGTTCGCGGCACACTTTCAAATACATGAATGTTTGGCGGCACACGTGAAGGGATTAAAAAGTGAACACAGGTTAAATAAAAGTAAGTTTCAGAAAATTGAAAAAACATTTTATTAATCACAGTGTATGAAGATATTCAACATTGTTACACATGTATATTATTAATTATTTTTTATTCTGAAAGTAACAATAACGTAATAAACTATAATCATATTTCCTCACCTTAATTATAAATGAATTAGTATTTTAACGTGATACTTGAGCCTGACGTTTTTTAGTTATGTTACTAGTATTAGGGCGTATAACCGATAAGGCGACTCTCATTTCGTGTTCAAGTCCGCCAAGCTTTTCAAGTTTTTTTTACATTTGATGTTCGTAAGAGTTGAGAACCCCAATTCACAGAGATATGATGTTGAAAACTGCATCAGAATTATCAAGTCTTTTTTTGATATTACAGGATATTCTTCTTCAACAGAAATCCAGAACGCATCAAGAGACATATCTGCCTGTTTCATTTTAAGACCCCGGGCTGTAGAAATAGAAGTCAATTCTTCTTCTTGCATTGTAAGATCAAAATCTGACATACTGATTGGAGAAAATGGATTTCTTACACAATCACACTTCTCTACATCCAAAGATGGAACATATTTGTTGATGTTGTCTTCCAGTGATGTCAAATGCTCTATCACTATAGGAGCAACGTTTTTAATACTGTGATTTGGTATCAAAGGGAACATTTCAAGATTGTTTTCTGTTGCTCTCTTTTTCCAGATAGAATTTTTTTCTGAATAGCTAATAGCTTGTCTGTAGAGGTGAGAATGTTTACATTTGGCCCTTGCATACTGGCATTATCGCTGTTAAAACAATTAAATATACCTGCCAAATATGCTAACTTAGCACACAACATTTTACTATTAAGGTATTTGCAAAAGGTATCGTTTCCTTCTCTTTCAAAAATACTGAGAATTCATCTTTTAAGTTCAAATACACGACATAAGACTTTTCCCTTTGAAAGCCATCTTATATCTGTATGCAAAAGTAAAAATTCGTGCCATGCATCCATAGCTTCGCAAGTAAGCACGTTTTTGAAGTTCTTGATTTTATATAATTTACAATATTAACAACTTGATCTGACACAGATTTTAATTCTAGTTGTAATGTCTTTGCAACAAGTGCTTTTCTATGCAAAAAGCAATGGGTGAATAATATATTTGGATTATGTTTTTTTGCGAGGGTACTGAATCCTTTGACATGTCCCACCACAGATGGAGCACCGTCTGTGCAGATTCCAACACATGAGTCCCATGGAATTTTGAAGTTTTCTAAATATGAATTCACAGAATCAAACATGTCTTGACCTCTAGTATTTTCTGGAAGTTCTCTCCAGCACAGACATTGGTGCAATATCTCGTTTTCATGAATGAAGTGAACAAATGCTAATAATTGTGCTTTTTCAAAAATGTCGACGGACTCGTCGATTTGCAAAGCAAAATTCGAGTTTGTTATTTTCTGGGCTACATTTTCTTCAATGTTAGAAGACATATCATTTATCCTTCACCGAATTGTGTCGTCAGACAGCGGAATTTTTGCAATTTCTTGTTCCGCTTCATCACCAAGCATCATTTTGACAATTTTACGATATGCAGGCAAAATAAGTGAGTGAGCTATAGTATGAGACTGCATTTTCTGCGCTATTAATTCAGCAACTTTTTGCACTATAATTTAGATTGATTTTTATGCAAGGTGCTGGTGCAATGCCCGACCTCTTCTGTGCTAAAGACATATATTTCTGATTCAATTGCCAACCAGAACTCCCACAGTGAAACGGATGAGTGACGAACGCCCGGAGTGGTGTAAACATTGAAACATGTTTCAGACATCGGGGAATTCAGTTGGTGCATCGACAGGATTTAAACCTCTCACATACCAGGAGGAAAACTGGAGCTGCTTCTGTTAAATGTGGTGCAGCATTGCCGGCAGAGCCCGGCTTTCTGTACATTGTTAGTTAGAAATATGAGCAAAATATCACTCCAATCTTTGGGTGGTTTCACGTCAAACACTTGTATTATTAGTTTGGTATAATCAGTGCAGCACACACATTACTGTGAATGGTGTTGACGCGCTGCCAAATGACTGGAAGTAATATCAATGCTCCTGATCTTTCATAGTCCCACGGGAAATCTCCCGCAATTATAATTACGTTTTTCTCTTAAGCTCTCATCTCACAGTCAGTTGGAGCCCTGTGTTCAGTGCCAAGAGTCATCATCACTTCTCGGACAGAATGAGAGTTCCGGCCGTCGCCTATCCATTTTCCTGGTTACCGCCAGTTATACAGGCAGAAATGATTTACTATCCGATTACAGCAGCCGTGGGAATCCCCGGTAAGTGATTAAATTCCATTGCGAACGTCGTCAATAAAGTTTGGACTAACTTTATTCCTGCTCTTATGTCAGTAATTATAATTTTAAACTATTCTTCTCAATTCAATTAAAAGGCTGAAAGTCAGTGACTGTATTTCCCGCTCGACCTTTTCAAGTGACTGATCATTTGGTGCCTTTCTAATTTTCTTTAACCCCCATAAAAGCTTCAGATAATTTCCCCCATGTAAAGTCTTTCAAACTGGTTCGGTTTTATCTGAGAATCGAGCATTGAGTGATTCAGTGGATTATTTTAATCCCATTTTGCCGTGCCTGCTCTCCTTTCCCGTAACACTCGGTAATATCTGACAGATTATATTTTACTGAACATTCAGCGTGTTGAAAATGCTCCATTGACTCCCGCTGTGGAGACAGACACTGACAGCCGATCATGGACATATACCTGGGAATTCGGACAGTCAGGACCGGGATTTGTTGAGTCCCGTTAATCAGAATCTACCCGCTGTTCTCGATCTGGTTCAAGCAAAGTGCCGGATATTATTCCTGGTGATCACAATCCATTGCCGAGTGTGGGATTGTGCTCCATGCAGGAACACAGACTCTCTCCCTCATCTTCTCCACTGACCAGTGACCAGCCTGGTCTCAGACTCGCCTTCACCCTCCCGGCGGAGATTGTTCTGCCTTCAGCGAGTGGGAGGCAGCTGGTTTCTAACACATCCATTCCTGCAGCGGTACAGGTCAGACCGGGAATCCGTGCTGTGATAGAGCGATTGAAACAAGGCAGCGGCGCTCTATGCAGCTGTCCTGGATTTGTCCACATTTAAAAATCCGTTTTACATTCAATACCTGCATATTAACCAAAGCACCGGCTCCATGCCGGGTCATGGTCCCTTCTTTCTAATCGCACAAATTTATTGTTCAGACTAAACGCTTGCAGGATGATATAACATCGACTGTAACCTCAGTAAGTCTATCCACTCGGTGATCCACACACATTCACTTTAATTTCGCTTCAGATACTGAGAGATAGAGAAATTTCTAGTCACATTTACCCACCCGGTCTCCATATCCCTTTAGCGCCTCTTCCTCCAGCAACAAACCCAATCTGCTTTGAATTCTGACAGTTTCTGCCTCAACCTCTATCCATGTGACTGAACTCCACCGCCTCCCCAATCCCTGTATAAAAAAGCTTCTCCCGCTCTCTCTTCTTTCTGTTCCATTCTCTTCTATTTCATTTAGTTTTTACAGCGCCTCTTTCTGAAACACACATCTACTGGAATCAGTCTGCTTCTATCTACCTTCTTCCATCCTGTCAATATTTTTAAACACATCTGTCACTTCACCCTGTAATCTGTGTCTGTGTTACATTCCTCTACCTCACATTTACAGTTATGTGGCAGAGCCCAGGGTATCGAAACAGTGTGATTTATCACCCATTGTACCACTGACTAACTTTCCCACTTCATTGGGAAACTTAAATCTCACATTCTGTCTCCTGAGTTCCCACCACCCTGTACTAATAAATTGCCTTGCATGTGTGTGTTTGAAGAAATATGATCAGCATTAAAATCCAATGTTATGGCTGTTTGTAACACTCTGCAGAGTACGTTTGAAGAGGTTACTGAATGAGAACACATTTAAGTGAGTTGTCTCACTATCCCGCTGACTCTCACAAATCTCAGGATCAATGCAGCCTAATGCTCCTACTGCAAGCTTCGCCCCTGTATTACTAAGAATATCTCTGACTATATCAGCTCACATGGTCCGTTGTAACATGTGCCGCACCAAGAGTCCCCATCATTTCTCAGAGCTCAATACAGTTTGATTTATTGGATTACCATTTGCGATGTTCCAGTTCTCAGCGTGGTAATTGGTGTTCCCGGTAACGTGCTTAGTTTGTGAAACAAAAGCGCCAAATTGTTATTTCCATTCAATATTGTGTCAGCTGCGGTAATTTTAACTATAATTATGATCAGTACTCGGTGCATTTGGAATGTCTGTTCCCATCGTCTCAAATTGTATTACATTGTCAGTTAAGTCCCTGCTTTGATAAAGTTTTTCAGTTATTATTCATAAAAATGGGAACCCACGTAATTAGCGGTAAACTTACGACTTGGATCGATAGTTGGTTGAACGGAAGGAACCACAGAATAGGGATAAATGTTAACCGAATTTTGGCTTTTATCACAAGGGGGAAGATATTTATAACTGAGCAAGTGCTGTTCTCGCTTCACAGAGATTTGGTCAGGTCTCATTTGGAATATATACGTTCAGTTATGGGCAACATATTGCAGGATAGATGGATTGACCTACAAGTGGTTTCAGCGCAAGTTAACCAGACTGATATCACGGTTTAAAGTATTCAAATATGAGGAAAGGTTACATAACCTTGCCTTGTATTCCATTGTGGTTAGAAAGATGAAGCGTGATATAACCGAGCTATTTAAATAGATAAAGGTCTTCGATAGTGTAGTCACAGAAACTGTTTCCAATGGCGGTGTACTCTAAACCAGAAGGCATTATCATAAAATTGGAACTCGGAGTGAAATCACGAAACACTTTCTCACACAAAGTCCAGGAGAAATCTAACACTCGTTCTCCCAAAATTCTGTCAATTAATGGTCAGTTGTAATTTTACAGACTCTGATCGATAGATTTATTAAGGTCAGGGTATCAAGGGGTATTGAACTAAGACGGTAATTGGAGTTAGGGTGCCGATCACCCATGGTCTACTGGAATGGTGGAAAAGTCTTGTGGGGCAGAATGATCTAATCCTGCGTTCCTATACGTCAAGCACCAGAGTCATAATTTCTGCAATGAGCTTTCCGGTAATCGCAGGTCCAATTTCAGTGTATCTGAATGTTCTACACGAAAAAATGTCCGCTGATATCCTGCAGCCCATAGAGTTTCCAGCACTCATTTTAACAGGTTAGCGATTGCATAAATCCGTGTCTCGCTGTATTACCTGGAGGGCCTGGTCATTGTTCTGTCGGTCCTGAGGTGATTAGTTGTCAGATTTGGGTCACTATCGGAAACTCCGAGAATATCTGTCCTCCATTCCCTCCAAACTTTGCGAGATGTTTATTGATATTACACAGTTTTTGAATCTCCAACTCAAAATCTAACATTGTTTTACATGGAATGTCTCGGAGCAATGCGGTTCTAAGTGAGAATGAGCCCAGTATTCACACAGTGGGATGTCGTTCGAATGTGAAATTGTTTCAGTTAATCGTTAGCAGCGTCAGGAACCCCTCGCTCATGTTCTCCTCTTTGCATGCTCTGGTTAACTTATCTACCTCGCCTTTAAATGTAACAGCCGGGGCTTCCATCTGAATCAAACGTTTTTGGGTTTGATACCCTGTCGAAAATCTAGTCTGACTATCGTATGACTTTCCCATGGTAGTTTTTCCGAATAACGCAAACCTTAGCCAACTTTACCAACCAGATGTTATATTTGTGGATCTTGCTGTAGCATATATATACATTTAGTTACATTGCAAGGTATGTTACGAAGTTGTAGACACCATCTTCTGACAAACAGTGAAAGGCCATATTGCCTTTGCTAGAGTGTGAAATACAAGTGTATTATTTCACGCCAATTCTGGTAAATACGGTTGTGGTTTCAAGCAATTCATAGAAACCACAGTGGTGATGTATTTATTCAGAGCTGAATTCGTGCACCAAGCACAATTATGGTCCGTGGCTGCAAATTTCATTTTTAAATTTTTGCAGTCAGTTATACACACATGTAATGATTTTATTTGGGACATTGCACAGGCAGTGGAACCGGAGACTGAAGGGATGGAGAGCTTGGAAAATAGAAACAGTAAGACACAGTAGTAATGATATTTTAATTGTAGCTGCCAACAGTTGTGGTTGGATTCAGTGAGAGAAAGACATTGTTTCCCTTTTTGTCCTGTCATTATATAGCAGCTGCAATTAGAAACAAGAATAATTGTCAAATCGTTTTGTTGCTGGAATATTTGTTAATCAGGTATCACCAATATTTAAACTGTGACTCTGTTTAAGCCGAGAAGATAATGCATTAATTGATAATGACATTTCTGCAGCCGCCAATCTCCCCAAATATCCCCTCACCATCACCTTTGATGCCCTATTTCCTATTAAAACAATTAATCTCTCTCACCCTGCCCTTTCCCTGGTACGGCCCACATTCTCGCTCACTCAAGTACAAGGGCCGCAGACTTGTACGGATAACTGATTTAACCATTCAACGCCAGATTTGGCTAGACTGCATAAAGCATTATCCGGCCCTACTCGTGTCTGCTAAAACTGCTCACTATTCCAACATCATTCCAGAATGGAAATATGACCCCCGGCTACTATTCCCGACTGTTAACCTTCATGTTAAACTCCTCTCCCCAGTCTCCACCACACTCACCTCCAACAACAAGTGTGAGTAGCTCATGGAATTATTTGTCTCAAAGATTGAGACTACCCAATCAGCTGCCTCTGCCACTTCTCTTCCTTCCTCTAGACCAACGAGTCAAACTTCCTCTAAGTTTCAACCCTGCCCTAGCCATGAAGTCGCATCTCTCTCTAGTCTCTCCCTGATCTGCCCCTCTTGATCTCTCCATGCTCATCTTATCCATGAGACCAACTTCCTGCTCACTTGATCCTATTCCCACCAAGCTGCTGATCAGCCAAATTTCTTTTCTGGCTCCCGTGTTAGCTGACATTGTTTATGGTCCTCTCAGCTCAGGTCCTCTCGTCTCCTTCAAATCTATCGTTATCGCCCCTCTCCTCAAAAAACAAGCCTTCACCACACTGGGCTTGCAAGCTACCGCCCCCTCTCCAACTTTAATTTCCACTCCAAATCCTTGAACAAGTTGTCGCCTCCCGGAACTCCATGTTTGAATCAATTCAGTCTGGTATCCACCATGCCACACTACCGAAACTGCTCTTATCAAAGTCACAAATGGCATCCTTTGTGACATTGACAAAGATAACCTTTCTCTCCTCATCATTCTCGACCAGTCCCAGCCTTCGATGTGGTTGAGTAATCCATTTACCGCCAATGGCTCTCCAACTGGCTGGGAGTGCACATGCCTGGTTCCATCCGTATCTCCCTAATCGTAGCCAGAAAATCACTTGCATTCTCTTCTATTCTCACGATAAATCGTTGCATATCGTGTTCCCCAGCAATTGCCCCCCCTCCTGTTCTCCACTATATGATGCCTCTTGCCGACATCATCCGAAAACACAGCTTCAGTTTCTACATGTAGGCTGCTGATACCTAGCTCTACCTCACCCCCACTTCTCTCGAGGCCTCCAAGATCTCGAAATTGGCAGACTGCTTGTCCCACATTCAGTATTGTTGAGCAGAAATGTTGTCCAATTAAATATTGGGAATACCGATGACATTTTCTTTGGGTCTCGCCACAAACTGTGCTCACTAACCAACGATTCGATCCCTCTCCCGTGTTCTGTCTGTGAATGAACCAGACAGTTCGCAATCTAGCTATCCTATTAGAACGGGAAATAATCTTCTGGCCATATACCTGCAGCATAACTAAATCCACCTGTTTCAACCTCCATAATATTGCCAATCTGCGCCCCTGCCTCAGATCCTCTGCTGCTGAAACCTCCATCCATGCCTTAATTATCTCTAGTTTGTACAGCTCCAACACACTCCCGGCTGACTTCCTACATTCTAACCTATGTAAACTTGAGGTCATTCAAAACTCGCCACTGCATGTCCAATCTCACATGAAATCCCACTTGTGCTCGCTGAGCTACATTGATCCCGGTTCAACAATACCTCGGTTCCAAAATTCTCCTTCTGTGTACAAATCTCTCCATGGCCTCATCCCTCGCTATCTCAGTAAACTGCTTCCGCATCGCAACACCCCAATATGTCTGCGCTCCTCAAATTCTACACACTTGTGAATCCCTGATTATTACTGCTCAACCATTAGTGGCCGTGCCTTCAGTTGTCCGAGCCCTGAGCTCTGGAACAGCCTCCCTAAATCCTCACCGCCTCTATACCTCCCTTTCTTCCTTGAAGACAGTGCGTATAACGTTCCTCTGACCAAACCTTTGTTTATCGGTCGTAATTTATTCTTATGTGGCTCGGTGCCAAATTTATTTGTTATGTCTTGTAACACTGCTATGAAGCGCCTCGGGATGTTTTATAAAGGCGCTATATAAATAGAAATTATTGTTGTTGTTGTAATAATGTTCCAGTTGTTGAATTAATTAAGTGATTTGACAAATACTGAACAGGGGACATGATTTTAGCAACTTTTATAAGGCTCTATAGTTCAGAGACACAAATTACTGACAGATTTGGCCATTTGCAAAGTCCAGTCTGAAATATTATCTCCTCATATCTTCGCCATTATTTCATGCAGCTCACCAGCTAAAAACTCTTTGGAGCACCGTCACCACACGGACTGCGGCGGTTCACGAAGGAGGCCCACCTCCATCTTGTAAACAGCACAGGACGGCCCATCTCTTGTTTTTGATTCAGAGTTACTTTGTCCATTTTTCTCTGCAGATTTCTATTATACTTCTGTATCCATGGTAACCACACGCCGCCCCCACCCCACATACCACACACCCATACTTAACTATATTAATCTTATATACTCATGTGATTTAATTTCCAGCTAAGACTGTATTGTTTGAACGGGAATGCAGTTAATTATTTCTCCACCAGCCGCCTTATCTTCTTCAGGATATCTTTTCAGTGCCGATGTTTCTTTTGTATATGTATTCTCTCACTCGCTCTCTGCCTGTTTCTATTTATTTACAAATGAACACATGGAGCTCTTTCAGTATATCAAGTTGGAACAACTGCTTTATGTCACACTATCCTGCACACCAACGGAATCCGAATCAAACACTTCTGAGCATAGCTTACATTGTTGATAGATTGCGCTGGAAGCTCAGGTACATATAATGTCCCACATCCACTGGGTTGTACTTTCCGCCAGTCTTTCTCACCAGAGAGAAAGATTCTCCATATTGCTATGTGCCGGATTAATATTAAAGATTGGATTCTGCCAATTCAGAGCTTAGACCTTACCAGGGAGCCTTTCTGAAGCTGAATCTCGGCAGCTATCTCCTGGGCTGGACTGCAGCCTCTATTGTCACTTGTACTCTATCTTTGCTTCGGTCTAGAGATCGCCACCCACAACTCCCTGTGAAGTTTGCTGCATTATTAGAGGTGTCAAAAGCGAGGAGAAGATTATGGCCCTTGTGCCATTGTGTACTTTGGAATGTATATTTTTCCTAGGATCACAGAAGAAGGTGCAAGATAAGGTTGTTTGTTTTATGATCACATCTGAACTTCTCCCCCTTGTGGTTATTGTTAGAGTTTGTCCAGATGGGGGTTGCACTGTACACGGCACCAATGCAAGGACCTGAGACTTCCAGCCAAGAAGTCAGTTGTTCAGATTAAATGTTCATCTGGTGGATTATAAACGTAACTGTTGCAACGTGGCTGAGTTGAAACATAGCAACTCCCCTGTTATCCTGTTGTTTGACTGTAGTTTGTCCAAAAGTCTTTACTCATAGCCTCCAGTCTGCGAGTACAACATGAGAACTCTGAGCCATTTCGTACCCACACCTTGTGTCCGCTCCCATTTCCTGTCCACGGACCCAAATCCCGCACTTTGTCTCAGCCTCGGTTGTTTCCCTTTAGCATTCACTGCATTTCGGTCAGGCGTCATTCTCACCGCTCCTCAACCATCTCCCAATTTAGAATTGACCATTCATGATTTATTTTCAACTAGTTTTCTGTTCATTTAATCTTCCGTCACTGAACTGCTACTTTTCGCAATTATCCATAACTCATTCTCACACTGTCCATTTATTCCTACATTTAAATGGCCAGTAGTTTACTCGGATCTCCGGTGGATTTCTGCACCACTTTCTACGAAGTTGCAGTGGCAGAAGGGTAACAGCTCCGAGGAAATGTTCAGAGTCTATTTGTATATTCTATACTCTTTGTGAATCGTTTATTTTCGGGTATTTACACCACACTCACAGATATTTAACATTGCAATTGTATGTTAAAAACATGTTCTGCTAGACAATTCTAGCAGCGGTAAAGAGTTCAGTTCCTGTCCCCAGATCCTGCAGTAAAGTACATTTCACACCAAATGCTGTGTTATTGGCTCCCTTGCTGTAACCTGACGGCTGATTCCTTGTTTCTGTGTGTTTCCCTTTTACAGCTAATGTGGTGACGATTGTGATCCTGTCCCGGGGAAAGTGCGGTCTCTCCAGATGTATCACCCGCTACTTGGTGAACATGGCAGCGGCGGATCTACTGGTCATTATCACTGATGTGATACTGAATCGGATTAATGGTTATTATTTCCCTTCTACCTTCCTGTTCATCACACCTGTGTGTTCTTTCCTCCGAGCGCTGATGCGTGCAGTCACCGATATTTCTGTCTGGTTAACAATCGCTTTCACTTTCGATCGTTTTGTTACCATTTGTTGCCAGAAGCTGAGGTCTAAATATTGCACCGAGAAAACTGCATCCCTGGTTATAGGAACCGTGTTCCTGCTGTTCTGTATAAAAAACATCCCCTGGTTCTTTATATATGAACACTACATTACAATCGACAATGTACCCTGGGGCTGTCATGAAAAACTCGAGTATTACACTGTAAATGCTTGGGTAGCATTTGACTGGATTAACCGCTGTTTTAACCCACTACTCCCAATATTCCTGATATTGCTGCTCAATGTTCTGACTGTAGGATACATTTTGGCGGCCAGCAGAGTCCGCAGGAAGCTGAGGGGCAGCAAGAATAATGTGAATCACAATGATCCGGAGATGGAGAACCGAAAGAAATCCATCATCTTACTCTTAGCTATATCCGGTAACTTCATACTGCTCTGGATGACGTATGTGATATTTTTCTTCTTATACCAAATTACAAACCAGTTTTATCATACAGGTTTCAATGACCCAATGTATATTGCAGACTGTACCAGCTATATGCTGCTGCTTTTGAGCTGCTGTACAAACACGTGTATTTATGCAGTAACTCAGACTAAATTCAGAGATGAGCTGAAAAATGGGTTGATGTATCCTCTGAGAATAATATTTAATTTAGTTCAGGAAAGAAAAGTTCAGAGCAATTCCCAACATTAGATCTGCATTACATCACATATCGTATCCTGAGTTATATTTTACCTGAACCTCAGCAGGCAACAACTCAGGCCCAGGCTTCTTCAGACACAACACTGGCATATCTGACAAGGCCTGCGGTTTCCTATGTAAGTGTCTGTGAACAAGGTAGAAGAGGGTTATGCACACAGTGGGTTATAATAGAGGGAGCAGTTTAATTGGATTAAATCATGCTACTGGACACAAAGAGATACAAGTCCCAGCATTGAGGTTTAGGATGTTGTGACATGGAATATTTATTGCCGGATGAACATCAGAACACGTGCGTTATCCCAGCGGAGTGTAAAAGGAGAATACGCTTTTCGATTTAATAGCTGAAGAATATCAGGAAGTGAATGATAACTGTGTTGGTTTGTGCGTGTGGAAATGCCTGGAGAATAATAAACAGATCATTATATCAATCAGCATGTATTGTCTTTGAAATGTTACTTTCTCCAGTTCACGAACAGCTTCTCCATCACCTATGGCTCTGTGGAATTTATTGGAACTGAAGTGATGTTGATTGCGGACGTGAGTACATTCTACTGGTGTCTGTGAACGGTGGTGTTTCCAGCTGCGAGTCCCCTTTCCCGCTGTCTATGTACAATGGTGTTTGCAGAGTAACAACAACACTGGCAATGAGAACCAGTAGCACGGTGTGTCGACCGCTGCAGACACTTCTCAGGAAGAAATGACCCAGGTGCCCATTGCCTGCTGTCAGATATCTGTGACCACAGGTCAGATTGGGCACTGTGACAGCAATGTGATTCTAAACTTGTGAGCAGTAAAATAGTGTCGCTTTCATCGAGCTCTCCTTCAACGAAAACACACTGAGGCTCACTTTCTGCAGGAAAACCCCGCCATTGTCCTAACTCTTTCGCTGCATATCCGGTATCAGGGTACAGTGATCCAGACCCAGCTGAAGTGTGTGTGAATGTGAGGCTCAGTGTGTGAGGGACCAGACTCAGCGTCCAATGATCAGGACCCAGCTGAAGTGTGTGTGAATGTGAGGCTCAGTGTGTGAGAGACCAGCCTCAGGGTCCAGTGATCCAGATCCAGCTGAAGAGTGTGGGAATGTGAGGCTCAGTGTGTGAGGGACCAGCCTCAGAGTCCAGTGATCCAGACGCAGATGAAGTGTGTGAATGTGAGGCTCAGTGTGTGAGGGACCAGCCTCATGGTCCAGTGATCCAGACCCAGCTGAAGTGTGTGTGAATGTGAGGTTCAATGTGTGTGGGACCAGCAGCCTCAGGGTCCAGTGATCCAGACCCAGCTGTGGACACCGCAGTTTAGGGAGAATATGAAGGCCTTATAGAGGTTGCAGGAAAGATTTACGAGAATGATTCCAGGGATGAGCGACTTTAGTTACCTGGATAGATTGGAGAAGCTGGGATTGCAAAGCAGATAGAGTATAAACGCAGAGAAGTCCTGCTACAACACTACAGGGTATTGATGAGGCCACAGCTGGAGTATTGCGTGCAGTTTTGGTCTCTGTATTTAAGGAAGGATAAACTTGCATTGGAGGCAGTTCAGAGAAGGTTAACGACATTGATTCCTGAGGTGAGGGGGTTGACATATGAAGAAAGCTTTGAGTAGTTTGCGCCTATACACATTGAAGTTAAGAAGAATGAGAGATGATCTTATTGAAACATAAAAGATACTGAGGGGGCTTGCCAAGGTGGATGCAGAGAGGATGTTCCCACAAATAGGGGAAACTAAAACCCGGGGCATAGTTTCAGAGTAAGGGGTCGCCCATTTAAAACTGAGATGAGGAGGAATTTCTTCTGTTGAGGGTTATAAATCTGTGGAATTCTCTGTCCCAGAGAGCTGTGGAAGACGGGACATTGAATATATTTAAGGCGGAGATAGACAGATTTTTGAGCGATTATGTGAGTAAAGATTTATGGAGAGCGGGCAGCGAAGTGGAGCTGAGTCTATGATCAGATCAGCCATGATCTTATTGAATGGCGGAGCAGGCCCGAGGGGCCGTATGGCCTACTCCTGCTCCTATTTCTTATATTTTAATGTTATTCTTTCACTTTACTTTACTGAAGTTCACTTTACAGGGTATTAAATGGGGAAGTATTTGTCGACCAGAGGATGAAACCAAACATCACATTCAGATCAGACAGAGTGACTCGATACATCGGGACCTGAATATCTTCGGCCTTTGGCCATGGAAGCAAAAAACACTGTTCACAGCGGGGAGAAACTGTACACGTGCTGTGTGTGTGGGCAAGGATTCAGCCGATCATCCAACCTGGAGAGACACAAGCGCAGTCACACTGGAGAAAAACTCTGTAAATGTGGGGACTGTGGGAAATGTTTCAACTACCCGTCCCAGCTGGAAACACATCGGCGAGTTCACACTGGGGAGAGGCCGTTCACCTCCCTGAGTGTGGGAAGGGATTCACTCAGTTATCCCACCTGCTGATACACCAGCGAGGTCACACTGGAGAGAGGCCGTTCACCTCTCTGAGTATTGGAAGGGACTCACTCAGTCATTGGAGTCAGGCAGAGAATTCCACAGGTTCACAATTCTCTGAGTGAGTTATGTACTCAGAAAGGTGAGGGGATTTAATGGCAGCTTTCCAGGCCCCTGTTTATTTTACCTTCTCTCTGATCCTATTATCTCTCAGTTCTGAAGAAAGACCTTGCCTGAATTGTGAAATGAACCGAATGTTTCTCCAATGTTGTTAATACTGCAGTTTTGATGTACACCAGCAGCTTTTGATATTGTACTTTAAAACTTTACACACCTTTGCCCAGCTCAGCATCCCCATCTCCTGGCTGTCAGTGGCCCACAATGGGCTACAAGGGAAGGTTAAACACTCTGGGGTGAATTCTCACTTTTACCTCACACAACTCGGGTGTTAGGGGATCGGCTCCAGTTTTACAGCCCGCACGGAGGAAATGTGAACATTCAGCCCTTTAAACCGAAGGTTTACAAACTCCGGGCATCTGTGAAGAGAGACAGTTTGTGTATTTCCCATCACCAATGGTGCGTGGTGCTGATACCTGAGCAATGTGCTCACTTTCAGAGCACAACTTATTGCTGCTTTTATAACAAAAATGAGCGAGGCAGTGATGATAAAGGGCGGGGATGGAGCTGCTGTCGGCGTTTACTTTTTATTAAAGTCTTCTCACAATTTATATTTGTTTCGTTTTATTTACAGTCTCACTGGAATTTACAATGTGTCATTTTGAAATTACATTTTCTAACTCCCGACCTCTGCTCCTGAACCTACCCGCTCGGGGTCACGGATTATGCGGGCAGAGAGAGAGAGAGAGGGAGAGAGAGAAAGATAGAGGGAAATATAGAGAGAGTTAGAGACAGAGAGGGAGTGAGAGAGAGGAAGAGAGGCATAGAGTGAGAGAGAGACAGAGAGAGAGAGAGAGGGAGATAGACATCGAGTGAGAGAGAGACAGAGATGGAGACAGAGAGAGGGAGAGAGACAGGCATAGATAGAGACAGAGAGCGAGACAAAGGAGAGACATAGAGCGAAAGAGTGTGTGTTCCCCTACTCTCTCTCTCATTCTGTATAGATTCTGGGTTTGATACAGGACTATGGGGAGAGAGCGGGGCAGTGGGATTAGTTTGGGGATTGATACAGGGCTATGCGGAAAGAGCAGGGCAGTGGGAGTATTTGGAGATTGAGAGAGCGGAGAGAGAGCGGAGCAATGGGATTAGTTTGGGATTGACACAGAGCTATGGAGAGAGAGCGGGGCAGTGTGATTAGTTTGGGATTGATGCAGGGCTATGGGGAGATAGCGGGGCAGTGGGATTAGTTTGGGTGAGATTGAGCAGCCATTTTACTTGAGATGTGTGGTGACCATTTTACACCAGGACACATGTTACAGAGAACGGGAGAGAGAGAGAGAGAGAGAGAGAGAGAGAGAGAGAGAGAGAGAGAGAGAGAGAGAGAGAGAGAGAGAGAGAGAGACAGAGAGAGACAGAAAGAGAGAGAGAAGAGAAAGAGAGATACAAGGGAGTGAGAGTGACAGAAATCGAGAGTGAGGGAGACACAGAGAGAGAGAAAGAGAGAGACATAGAGAAAGAGACAGAGGGAGCGAGACAGATATGGACAGAGAGAGAGAGAGAGAGAAAGAAAGACAAAAGAGACTGAGAGTGAGAGTCAGAGAGAGAGAAAAAGATAGAGAGAGATAGACAGAGAGATAGAGAAAGATAGAACAAGGCAAAAACAGTGAGAGAGACACAGAGAAACAAAGAGAGAGGGAGAGAGTGACAGAGAGAGAAAAAGAGAGAGAGATTCAAAGCGAGTTGGAGAGAGAGAGAGAGTCAGAGAGAGACACACAAAAAATACAGAGCGAGAGAGAGAGATCGACAGACAGGTAGAGAGAGATAGAGAGAGAGACTCAGAGAGAGGGGGACAGATAGAGCGAGAGAGAGAAAGACAAACTTTTCGAGAGAAACAGAGAGACAGAGAGATAGAGAGAGCAATAGAGAGAGACTGATGATGAGAGAGAGAGAGACAGAGATAGGCAGACAGAGAGAGCTAGAGAGAGATATTCAGAGAGAAAGGGACAGAAAATGAGAGACAGAGAGAGAGAGACAGAGGGTAAGAGAGTGAGGCAGTGACAGACAGAGAGAGACTGAGAGACAGAGCGAGTGAGACAGAGTGAGAGAGACAGAGGGCAAGACAGATATAGAGGCAGAGAGAGAGAGAGAGAAGAGACAGATAGACAAAGAGAGAGAGAGAGAGATAGACACAGGGAGCGAGAGAGACAGATAGAGGGAGAATGAGAGAGAGAGACAGAGAGACAGGCAGAAAGAGAGAGAGAGAGTTACAGACAGACAGAGAGAGAGAGACAGAGAGCGAGACAGAGAGTGAGAGACATAGAGAGAGAGAGGTAGAGAGTGACAGTAATGGAGAGAGAGAGACAGAGAGCGAGAGACAGATAGAAACAGAGAGAGAGAGAGAGAGACAGAGTGAGTGTGTGTGTCTCTCTCTATAGATTCTGGGTTTTGTACAGGGCTATGAGGAGAGAGCTGAGCAGTAGGATTAGTTGAGAATTGATACAGGGCTATGGGGAGAGAGCGGGCAGTGGGATTAGTTTGCGGATTGATACAGGGCTATGGGGAGAGAGCGGGGCAGTGGGATTAGTTTGGGGATTGATACACGTCTATGGGGAGAGAGCGGGGCAGTGGGATTAGTTTGGGTGAGATTGAGCACCCATTTTAAATGAGATGCGTGGTGACTATTTTACACCACGACACGTGTCTGGGTGATCCGTGAACAAACCTGATTTACCTGTCTGTGCTCGGGGCTTTGTGTATTGGTCCCAGTCTCTGGGTCCTTCATGTGTTTGAAGAGTTTGAAGTCAGTCACACCTTGTTGAACCATTTAAATATTTCAGGGCATTGATGGTAAACAGCTTCAATCCTGTGTATCTGTGAGGAGGCGACACAATCGAATTTACACCTTATTCAAACCAACAAAATTTGCTTCTCCATTTCCTGCCCTGCGAAGATATCCCACCGTTCCACAATGCAGCCATGTCTGAATCAGCCTTTGATCCAATATACTGGTCAATCTGAAACACTCAAAGCTTTCAGATGGAGAAACTAGATTTACCCCACACATTCCAACCCACAATCGGATGGTTAGCAAATCAAAAATGTCCCAAAAGTGTGATTTCTTGCTTTGGGTTTAAACAGTGAGACTGCAATATGTCACGGTACTTTTCAATCAAAGAAACATCAGAATGGGAATGAGAGGCAGGGTGAGAAAAAAAGAGAGGTGGACAGGGAGAAGCAGTGAGAGAATTAGGGATAGAGAGAGTGTGTTGGCAGGAAAGAGAAAGAGAGAGATCTGAAATGGACAGCAGCAAAGACAGAGGAAAAAGTGAAAGAGATAGATGGACAGATAGAAATTGGGAGCGAGGGAGAGAGTGAGGGAGCAAGACGGAGAGAGGGAGACAGAGAGACTGACAGAGAGCGAGAGAGAGAGAGGGGGACAGAGATACAGAGAGGGAGAGAGAGAGATAGGGAGACTGAAAGAGAGAGCGAGAGAGAGAAAGGGACACAGATACAGAGAGGGAGAGAGACAGGGAGACTGAAAGTGAGAGCGAGAGAGAGAGAGTGGGAGACAGAGAGAGACAGAGAGAGAGAGAGAGAGAGAGACAGAGATATATACAGAGGCAGAGAGAGAGAGAGAGAGATAGAGAGAGTGACAGAGAGAGAGACAGATAGAGAGAGACAGAGGGAAAGAGAGAATGAAAGAAAGACAGCGAGAGCGAATGAGACTGAGAGAGAGATTCAGATAGAGAGTAAAACAGAGACAGACTGATAGACATAGAAACGTAGAAACATAGAAATTGGTGCAGGAGTAGGCCAGTCTGCCCTTCGACCCTGCACCACCATTCAATAAGATCATGGCTGATCATTCCCTCAGTACCCCTTTCCTGCGTTTTCTCCAAATCCCTTGATCCCTTTGGCTGTAAGGGCCATATCCGACTGCCTTTTGAATATATCCAATGAACTGGCATCAACAACTCTATGCGATAGAGAATTCCACAGGTTAACCACTCTCTGAGTGAAGAAGTTACTCCTCATCTGGGTCCGAAATAGAATAATAGAAACATAGAAAATAGGTGCAGGAGTAGGCCATTCAGCCCTTCTAGCCTGCACCGCCATTCAATGAGTTCATGGCTGAACATGAAACTTCAGTACCCCCTTCCTGCGTTCTCGCCATACCCCTTGATCTCCCGAATAGTAAGGACTTCATCTAACTCCCTTTTGAATATATTTACTGAATTTGCCTCAACAACTTTCTGAGGTAGAGAATTCCACAGGTTCACCACTCTCTGGGTGAAGAAGTTTCTCCTCATCTCGGTTCTAAATGGCTTACCCCTTATCCTCAGACTGTGACCCCTGGTTCTGGACTTCCCCAACATTGGGAACATTCTTCCTGCATCTAACCTGTCTAAACCCGTCAGAAGTTTAAACGTTTCTATGAGGTCACCTCTCATTCTTCTGATCTCCAGTGAGTACAGTTGATCTAGTCTTTCTTGATAGGTCAGTCCCACCAACCCGGGAATCAGTCTGGTGAATCTTCGCTGCACTCCCTCAATAGCAAGAATGTCCTTCCTCAAGTTAGCAGACCAAAACTGTACACAATACTCCAGGTGTGGCCTCACCAAGGCCCTGTAAAACTGTCGCAACACCTCCAGGCCCCTGTACTCAAATCCCCTCGCTATGAAGGCCAACATGCCATTTCGTTTCTTAACCGCCTGCTGTACCTGCATGCCAACCTTCAATGACTGATGTACCATGACACCCAGGTCTCGTTGCACCTCCCCTTTTCCTAATCTGTCACCATTCAGATAATAGTCTGTCTCCCTGTTTTTACCACCAAAGTGGATAACCTCACATTTATCCACATTATACTTCATCTGCCATGCATTTGCCCACTAACCTAACCTATCCAAGTCACTCTGCAGCCTCATAGCATCCTCCTCGCAGCACACATTGCCACCCAACTTAGTGTCATCCGCAAATTTGGAGATACTACATTTAATCTCCGCGTTTAAATCATTAATGTACAATGTAAACAGCTGGGGCCCCAGCACAGAACCTTGCTGTACCCCACTAGTCACTGCCTACCATTCTAAAAAGTACCCATTTACTCCTACGCTTTAGTTCCTGTCTGACAACCAGTTCTCAATCCACGTCAGCACACTACGCCCAATCCCATGTGCTTTAACTTTGCACATTAATCTCTTGTGTTGGACCTTGTCGAAAGCCTTCTGAAAGTCAAAATATACCACACCAACTGGTTCTCCTTTTCCACTTTACTGGAAACATCCTCAAAAAATTCCAGAAGATTTGTCAAGCATGATTTCCCTTCACAAATCCATGCTGACTTGGACCTATCATGTCACCATTTTCCAAATGCGCTGCTATGACATCCTTAATAATAGATTCCATCATTTTACCCACGACTGAGGTCAGGCTGACCGGTCTATAATTCCCTGTTTTCTCTCTCCCTCCTTTTTTAAAAAGTGGGGTTACATTGGCTACCCTCCACTCGAAAGTAACTGATCCAGAGTCAATGGAATGTTGGAAACTGACTGTCAATGCATCCGCTATTTCCAAGGCCCACTCCTTAAGTACTCTGGGATGCAGTCCATCAGGCGATGGGGATTTATCGGCCTTCAATCCCATCAATGTCCCCAACACAATTTCCAGACTAATAAAGATTTTCCTCAGTTCCTCCTCCTTACTAGATCCTCTGACCCCTTTTATATCCGGAAGGTTGTGTGTGTCCTCCTTAGTGAATACCGAACCAAAGTACTTGTTCAATTGGTCTGCCATTTCTTTGTTCCCCGTTATGACTTCCCCTGGTTCTGATTGCAGGGGTCCGACATTTGTCTTTACTAACCTTTTTCTCTTTACATACCAATAGAAACTTTTGCAATCCACCTTAATGTTCCCTGCAAGTTTCTTCTCGTACTCCATTTTCCCTGCCCTAATCAAAACCTTTGTCCTCCTCTGCTGAGTTTTAAATTTCTCCCAGTCCCCGGGTTCGCTGCTATTTCTGGCTTTAATTCTATCCCTTATTTCCCTTGATAGCCACGGTTGAGCCACTTTCCCTTTTTTATTTTTACGCCAGACAGGAATGTACAATTGTTGTAGTTCATCCATGCGGTCTCTAAATGTCTGTCATTGCCCATCCACAGTCAACCCCTTAAGTATCATTCGCCAATGTATCCTAGCCAATTCACGCCTCATACCTTCAAAGTTACCCTTCTTTAAGTTCTGGACCATGGTCTCTGAATTAACTGTTTCATTCTCCATCCTAATGCAGAATTCCACCATATTATGGTCAGTCTTCCCCAAGGGGCCTCGCACAATGAGATTGCTAATTAATCCTCTCTCATTACACAACACCCAATCTAAGATGGCCTCCCCAATAGTTGGTTCCTCGATATATTGGTCGAGAAAACCATTCCTTATGCACTCCAGGAAATCCTCCTCCACCGTATTGCTTGCAGTTTGACTAGCCCAATCTATGTGCATATTAAAGTCACCCATTATAACTGCTGCACCTTTATTGCATGCACCCCTAATTTCCTGTTTGATGCCCTCCCCAACATCACTACTACTGTTTGGAGGTTTGTACAAAATTCCCACTAACGTTTTTTGCCCTTTGGTGTTCTGCAGCTCTACCCATATAGATTCCACATCATCCAAGCTAATGTCCTTCCTAACTATTGCATTAATCTCTTCTTTAACCAGCAATGCTACCCCACCTACTTTTCCTTTTATTCCATCTTTCCTGAATGTTGAATACCCCTGGATGTTGAGTTCCAAGCCCTGATCATCCTGGAGCCACTTCTGCGTAATCCCAATCACATCATATTTGTTAACATCTATTTGCACAGTTAATTCATCCACCTTATTGCGGATACTCTTTGTATGAAGACACACCAAAGCCTTCTGGCTTGTTTTTTTAACACCCTTTGTCCGTTTAGAATTTTGCTGTACAGTGGCCCTTTTTGTTCTTTACCTTGGGTTTCTCTGCCCTCCACTTTTCCTCATCTTCTTTCTGTATTTTGCTTTTGCCTACTTTTTGTCTCCCTCTGTCTCCCTGCATTGGTTCCCATCCCCCTGCCGTATTAGTGTAACTCCTCCCCAACAGCACAAGCAAACACTCCCCCTAGGACATTGATTCCGGTCCTGCCCAGGTGCAGACCGTCCGGTTTGTACACGTCCCACCTCCCCCAGAACCGGTTCCAATGCCCCAAGAATTTGAATCCCTCCCTGCTGCACCACTGCTCAAACCACGTATTCATCTGCGCTATCCTGCGATTCCTACTCTGACTAGCACGTGGCACTGGTAGCAATCCCGAGATTACTAATTTTGAGGTGCTACTTTTTAATTTAGCTCCGAGCTCCTTAAATTCGTTTCGTAGGACCTCATTCCTTTTTCTTACCTTTGTCGTTGGTACCAATGTGCACCACGATAACTGGCTGTTCTCCCTCCGTTTTCAGAATGTCCAGCAACCGCTCCGAGACATCCTTGACCCTTGCACTAGGGAGGCAACATACCATCCTGGAGTCTCGGTTGCGGCCGCAGAAACGCCTATCTATTCTCCTCACCATTGAATCCCCTATCACTATCGCTCTCCCACTCTTTTTCCTGCCCTCCTGTGCAGCAGAGCCAGCTTACGCCTTATTCATAGACTGTGACCCCTGGTTCTGGAACTCCCCAGCAACGGCAACATTCTTTCAACTCAAACCTGTCCAGTCCCATCAGAAGTTTATATGTTTCTGTGAGATCTCCTCTCATTCTTCTAAACTCCAGTGTATAAAGGCCCAGTTGATCCAGTCTCTCCTCCTTTTTCAGTTCTGCCATCCCGAGTGGGCCTTCTCTGTACTCCCTCGATAGCAAGAACATCCTTCCTCAGATTAGGAGATCAAAACTGAACACAATTTTCACAGTGCAGGGAACATAAATATTGACTGCAAAAGCTTCTATAGATATGCGAAGAGAAAACGATTAATGAAGACAAATATAGGTCCCTTGCAGTCAGAATCTGGCGAATTTATAATGGGGAACAAAGTAATGGCAGACTAATTGAACAAATACTTTGGTTCCGTGTTCACTAAGGAAGATATAAATAATCTTCCAGAAATACTAGAGGACCGAGGGTCGAGCGAAAAAGAGGACTGAAGCAAATCATTATTCGTCGGGAAATTGTGTTGGGGAAATTGATGGGATTGAATGCCGATAAATCCCCAGGGCATGATAGTCTGCATGCCAGAGTACATAAGGAAGTGACCTTAGAAATAGTGGATGCATTGGTGATAATTTTCCAACATTATATAGAGTGTGGATCAGTTGCTATGGATTGGAGTGTAGCTAATGTAATCCCACTTTTTATAAAAGAAGGGAGATGTAAAATAGGGAATTATAGACCAGTTAGCCTGACATGGGTGGTGGGGAAAATGTTGGAATCAATTATTAAAGGCGTAATAGCAGCGCATTTGGAAAGCAGTGACAGGATCGGTTCAAGTTAGCATGGATTGATGAAGGGCAAATCATGCTTGCCAAATCTTCTGGAATTTTTTGAGGATGTAACTAGTAGAGTGGACAAGGGAGAACCAGTAGATGTAGTGTATTTGGACTTTCACAAAGCTTTTGACAAGGTCCCACACAAGAGATTAGTGTGCAAAATTAAAGCTCATAGTATTGGGGGTAATGTATTGACTTGAATAGATACCTGGCTGGCAGACAAGGATGCAAAGAGCAGTAATAAACGGGGCCTTTTCAGAATGGTAGGCAGTGAATCGTGGTGTAACGCAACGTTCAGTGCTGCGACCCCAGCTATTTAAAATATGCATTAATGATTGGACGATGGAATTGAATGTAACATCTCCAAGTTTGCTGATGACACTAAGCTGGGTTGCAGTGTGAGCTGTGATGAGGATGCTAAGAAGCTGCAGGGTGACTTCGACAGGCTAGGTGAGTAAGCAAGTTCATGACAGATGCAGTATAATGTGGATAAATGTCAAATTATCCAATTTGGAGTCAGAAACAGGGAGGCAGAATGTTAACTGAAATGATGACAGATTAGGAAAAGGGGAGGTGCAACGAGACCTGGGTGTCGTGGTACATCAGTCATTGGAAGTTGACATGCAATTAAGCAGGCGGTGAAGAAGACAAATGGTATGTTAGCCTTCATAACGACAGGATTTGAGTGTATGAGAAGGGAGGTCTTGCTGCAGATCCATAGGGCTTTGGTGCTGCCATTCCTTGAATATTGTGTACAGTTTTGATATCCTAATCTGAGGAAGAACATTCTTGCTATTGAGGGAGTGCAGTGAACGTTCACCAGACTGATTCCCGGGATGGCAGGACTGACATAGAAAGAAAGACTCGATCGACTAGGCTTATATTTCCTGGAATTTAGAAGAATGAGATGGACCTCATAGAAACATATAAAATTCTGACGGGATTGGACAGGTTAGATGCAGGGAGAATGTTCCCGATGTTGACGAAGTCCAGAACCAGGGGTCAAAGTATATTGATAAGGGGTAAGCCATTTAGCACAGAGAAGAGGAGAACATTATTCACTAAGAGAAATGTGAACCTTTGGAATTTTCCACCACAAAGTTGTTGAGGCCAGCCCATTAGACAAATTCGAAAGTGAGTTAGATGTGGCCCTGAGGGCTAAAGGTTTCAAGGGGTATGGATAGAAAGCAGGAATGGGTTACCGAAGTTGCATGATCAGGCATGATTATATTGAATGGTGTTGCAGGCTCGAAGGGCTGCATAGCCGACTCCTGCACCTAATTTCTATGTTTCTGTGATTCGAAGTTGACATGTGTTAAGTTCAGTGATTGTCTATTGATCAAGTTCAGGTGATGGGTCAGCTTCCATGCTTTGGGTCAGGTGATTGCAATTGTCCAGTTTGTGATAATGGCTTGTGTCTGGATGGCTCAGTCTCGCATGATTCTCTTAATTTTCGAGTCGTCGGATTTAAAACCCTGTTTGGCGGTTTTGTGCTTTGCATGTTTAGACTGATTTTACAGGCGATGCCCCGCTCTGAATTAATAGGCAAACAGTTCAAGGGATTTTTGAGATAAATGCTAATCGTCAACAGTTTCAGGGAATCTCTCACTGATTCGGGACTCTGTCCAGCAACTTTCTTCTAAAGATGTAAATTAATACAATTTCAAACGTAGCTCGGATTCACTTCGGCTCCTGGAAACTTCGGCTATCTCTCGCTTCATCATTGGTGCGATAAAAGAACGGAGAATTTGTACTGTGTACAGTTTTGTTTCCTACCATAAGGACGTAAATGTACTTTAGAGGAAATATAGAAACATAGAAAATAGTTGCAGGAGAAGGACATTCGGCCCTTCGAGCCTGCACCACCATTCAATAATATCATGGCTGATCACTCACATCAGTAACCTTTTCCTACTTTCTCTCCATAACCCTTGATCACTTTAGCCGCAAGGGCCATATCTAACTCCCTCTTGAATATCTCCAATGAACTGGCATCAACTCTCTGCGGTAGAGAATTGCAACCGTTAACCACACTGAGTGAAGAAGTTTCTCCTCAACTCAGTCCTAAATGGCCTACCCCTTATCCTTAGACTGTGTCCACTGGTTCTGGAATTCCCCAACATCGGGAACATTCTTCCTGCATCGAACCTGTCCAGTCCCGTCAGAATTTTATACATTTCTATGAGATCCCCTCAAATCCTTCTAAACTCCAGCGAATACAGACCCTGTCGATCTATTATTTCCTCATATATCAGGCCTGCCTTCCCGGGAATCAGTCTGGTGAACGTTCGCTGTGCTCGCTCCATAGCAAGAACGTCCTTCCTCAGATTAGGAGACGAAAACTGAACACAATATTCTCGATGAGGCCTCATCAATTCTCTATACAAGTCCAGTAACGCCTCCCTGCTCCTCTACTCAAAACGCCTAGCTATGAAGGCCAACATGCCACTTGCCGAGTTCACCACTTGCTGTACCTACATGCCAATTTTCAATGCCTGATGTACCATGAGACCCAGCTTTCGTTGCACCTCCCCTTTTCCTAATATGCCGCCATTCAGATAATATTTGCCTTCGTGTTTTTGCCACCAAAATGGATAACCTCACATTTATCCACATTATACTGCATCCGCCATGCATTTGCTCAGTCACCTTACATGCAAAGTCACCCTGCAGCCTCTTAACATCCTCCTCGCAGCTCACACCACCACGCAGCTTAGTGTTATCTGCAAACTTGGAGATATTACACTCAATTGCTTCATCTAAATCATTGATGTATATTGTAAATAGCTGGGGTCCAGGCACTGAGCCCTGCGGCACACCGCTAGTCACTGCCTGCCATTCTGAAAAGGATCCTTTTATCCAGACCGACTCTCTGTTTCCTGTCTGTCAACCAGTTCTCTATCCACGTCAATACATTATCCCCAAAACCATGTGCTTTAATTTTGCACTCCAATCTCTTGTGTGGGACCTTGTCAAAAGCCTTTTGAATGTCCAAATACTCCACATCCACTAGTTCTCCCTTGTCTACTCTACGTATTACATCCTCAAAAAATTCTAGAAATTGGTCAAGCATGATATCCCTTTCATAAATCCATGCTGACTTGGACCGATTCTATCACTGCTTTCCAAATGTGCTGCTAATTCATCTTTAATAATTGATTCCAACATTTTCCCCACTACTAATGTCAGACTAATCGGTCTATACTTACCCGTTTTTTCTCTCCCTCCTTTCTTAAAAAGTGGTGTTACTTTAGCTACCCTCCAGTCCATAGGAACTGATCCAGATTCGATAGACTGTTTGGAAAATGATCACCAATGCATCCACTATTTCTACGGAGATGCAATCAAGGTTCGCCTGATTGATTCCTGAGAGCTGAAGGCTTTCCAATAAGGACAGAATTTGTTTTAATTGTGCTGATGTTCTCAATTTTAATAGAATGAGCGTTGATCACATTGAAATGTATAAAATGCTTGGCAGGCTTTAAATCAGAGACAAGTGCGCTTGGCGCTGATCCATGACGGACAGATGGCGATTCAGACAACTGTTAATCTTTAAATCAGTGGTGCAACTTGAAATAACAACAACAAATGTTATTATGTAGCGCTTTGAACTTAGTGAAACGTCCTCAGGCGCTTCACTGTTTTGTGAAATTTAAAACAAATTAACACCGAGCCGCTTATGGAGAAATGAGAACAGGTGACGAGATACGTTTAAAGAAGCGTGTTGAAGTAGGAAAGAGTAGTAGAGAGGCAGAGATGTTTAGCGAGGGTTGTGCAGATCTTGGGAGTGCTTCGGCAACAGAAGACACGGCCAGCAATGGTTGAGCGATTATTATCAGGGATAATAAGGGCAGGATCATAGGAGCGCATCATGGGGTTGGAGGAGATTATACAGATAATGAGGGGCGAGGCCATGTAGATATTTGAACAAAAGGCTGAGAATTTTGAAATGGAGGCATTGCTTAAGGGGGAGCCATTATAGGCCAGCAAGCAAAGGGATGATGGTTGAGTGGGGCTTGTGCGAGTTGGCATAGGGGTAGCCGAGTTTTGCATCACCTCGGGTTGACAAGGGTAAAAAATGGGAGGCCAAACAGGAGAGTATTTTAATAGTCAAGTGTAGAGGTAATGAAGGCATGGATGATTGCTTCAGCAGCGGATGAGCTGAAGCGAGAGTCAAGATGGACGTCGAAATATGCGATGTTGGGACTGTTATATAATATATTCACACAAAACCGATTGACTTGATGCTGTATCTCAGTCTGGTAATTGCTGTGATTCTGTACTGTTAAATAATGTGTTGTTCTATTGTTGCTTATGGAATTGATACACTATCTCAGTCTGGCGCAGTCTGAAACAATTAGACTGGTATATAATTTGTAGTTCTGTCTGTGCTGTAGTATTTATTATCATCATCCTCAATGTAAGCAGTACCTCGAAATCGATGAATATTGCTTTCACTCTAAAAATGCGTTCTCAGATATTTATACTGCATTTATACACTATTTATACTGCATGCCAGTCTGACATTTCCTGCCGTTTTTGGACTGGTATAAAATGTGTGGTTCTGTCCGTGCTGAAATATTTATTATCATCATAATCAACATAGACAGTCCCTTGAAATCGAGGAAGACTTGCTTCCACTTCAAAATTGAGTTCTCAGCTATTTATACTGTATTTATACAGGATTTATACTGTATGCCAACCTGACACTTCCTGGCAATTTTCGACTTCTATATAATGTGTACTTCTATCTGTGCTCGTGGAATTGATACAGTATCTGAGTCAGACGTTGTCTGAGAATTTTAGACTGGGATCTAAAATGTAGTTCTGCCTGTTCTGATCGAATAGACTGCCAGTGTGAGGTGACTATTTGGACTTCCGCACCGCAGAGGGATTTGGAAATCTCAGGAATGAAATTCGCTTGGTAACGCCGTAATTTAGCGCCAGCAGAGTGCAAGGTAAATATTGCTTTTTGATATATTTCAACCTTTATTTATTCGATGTACCAATTTTAATATCTGCGATTTTTGGACTGGTACATAATGTACAGCTCCATCTATGCTATTGAAATGTATTGACATCGCAGTCTGATTCTCTATGAAAGTTTTCGACTTGTGCAGGTCAACCTGTACTAATTGGATAAATACTGGATCTACGTCTGGGTCTGAGATTTTGCTCATACCTAATGTGTGGTTCAGTCTGTTCTCATGTAATTGATGAGATGGAGGATTGTCCTATGAGGGGAAATTGAGCAAAGTCGACATCTATTCTTTAGATTTTAGAAAAATGAGAGGCTATCTTATTGATACTAACACAATTCTTACACGGCTTGACAGGGTAGATGCAGGGAAGATGATTCTTCTGGCTGAGGAGTCTCGATCCTGGGGTCAGAGTCTCAGAATTAGTGGTCGGTCATTTATGACAGAGAAGGGACGAAACCTTTTCACTCAGATGGTGGTGAATTTTTGGAATTCGCTACCCCAGAGGGTTGTGGTGCCTCAGTCTTTGAGTATATCAAGACAGAGATTATTATTTCTGTGCTAATCAAACAGATGCTCAGAGGATGGAGAATCTTTGTAATTTGCTTGATAACGCCGCCCGTTAACGCCGGCAGAGAGTAAGCTACTTTTTAATGTCATTCTTCCTTTTGGCATTGATTTATTCGTTGTACCAATGGTGAAGTGTGGGTCTAGGTCGGAGAAGTGTTTTACTGTTTTTCTTCCCGTTTTTGCAGCTCGCATGCCGGTAAACCTCTATCACAAAATGCAATAGCCCGCCTGATCTCCCGCCCTTTTGGTGCCCGACGATGAGCGTGTATCATCACTTTTAGTGCTGCTCTCTCACCTTCGGGTGTCAAAACTCAATTTCGCAGTTTCAGACGGCATCTAACACGTAACACTAAAATGAGCATTCAGGCGTTGACACCGCCTCAAAAAGAGCCATGCCCACTTTCGACCCCTCAGTCTTTGAGAATATTCAAGACAGTTTTTGGTGGAATTTTGGACATCAAGGCAATCAAGGAATATGGGGCTCGTGCAGGAAAGTTGAGTTGAGGTAAATGATCAGCCATGATCTCATTAATTGCCGGAACAGGCTCGAGGGGCCGAATAGCCTCTTCCTGCTCCCTATTCGTATGTGCATATATTATTATATTGTATCTCCTTCTGATTCTCTCTGAGACTCTTGGAATAGTATAACACACGTAGTTCAGTCTGTACTACTGGAATTGATGGGATGGGGGATTGTCCTTTGAGGGCAGATTGAGTAGAGCAGACCTATGTTTTCTCCACTTTTGGAAGAATGAGAGGTGATCTCATTGAAACACGCCACATTTTCACAGAGATTGACAGGGTAGATGCAGAGAGGATGTTTCCTCTGGCAGAGGAATCTAACGCTAGGGGTCGCAGTCTTCGAATAAGGGGTCGGCCATTTTGTATAGAGATTAGCAGAAACCTCTTCATTCACATGGTGGTTACTGTTTGGAATTCGTTACCCCAGAGGGCTGTGGAGGCTCAGTCTTGGAGTATATAAAAACAGAGATCAATGTATGTTTGGATATTAAGCGAATCAAGGGATAGGGGAACAGGACAGAAAATTGGTGTTAAGATATAAGATCAGCCTTGATCTCACTGAATACTGCCGCAGCCTCGAGGGTCAGAATGGTCTATTGCTGCTCCAACTTCTTGTGTACTTATTTGCTTGTACTCTATCTCAGTCAGACTCTCTCTGAGATTCTTGAAATGGCATATAATATGAAGGTCAGTCTGTATTACTTATTGATATGATACCGTTACTCTCTGAGATTTTTGGACAGATATATAATGTATAGCTCAGTCTGAGCTAATGATCTCCATTGACATTGCAATCTGATTCTCTATGAAATTCTTGGACTGGCATATCAGATCAACCTGTACTAACTGAACTAATGCTGTATCTCTGATTGAGACCGTCTCAGATTTCTGGAAGTGTATAATGCATGCTAAAGTAATTGATGGGATGAAAGATTGCCCTATGGACATAAGAGCATAATAGCTAGGAGCAGAGGTAAGCCATTTGACCTCTCGAGCCTGCTCCGCCCGTCAATAAGTTCATGGCTGATCTGATCCGAGCCTCAACTCCACTTCCCACCTTCTCCCCATAAACCTTGACTCCATTATCATTGAAACATCAGTCTATCACCACATCAAATATATTCAAAGATCCAGCCTTCACAGCTCTCTGGGGTAGATTATTCCAAAGATTCACGACCCTCTGGGAGAATAAATTCCTCCTCATTTCTGTTTTCAATGGGAGACCACTTATTCTGAAACTATGTACCCTAGTTCTAGATTCCCCCATGAGGGAAAACATGCTTTCTGCAACTAACCCGTGTCAAGCCCCCTCAGTATCTTAGACGTTTCAATAAGATTACTTCTCACTCTTCTAAACTTAAAAGAGTATAAGCACAACCAACTCAATCTTTCTTTTTATGACAACACTTCTTCTCAGGATTCAACCTTGTGCACCTTTTCTGAACTGCCTCCAATTCAAGTATATCCTTCTTTAAGGAGACAAAAACTGTATGCAGTACTCGAGGTGTGGTCTTACCAAAGCCCAGGACAGTTGGATCAGGTATTCTCTACTTTTATGCTCCATCCCCTTTGCAATTAAGGCCAACGTTCCATTTGCCTTCCTGATTATTTGATCTACCTGCATACTAACGGTTTGAATTTGATGCACAAGAACCGGCAGATCATTTTGTATTACAGCATTTTGTACTAGCTCCACACATAAATAATAATTAGTTTTTTTTAATTTCCGACCAAAACCTCACATTTTCGCACGTTGTATTCCATCTTCCAAATGTTTGCCCACCGAATTAGCCTATCTATATCCTTTTGCAGATTCTTTGCACCATCGTCACAACTTGCTTTTCCAGTGATCTTTGTATCATCAGTATTTTGGCTACATTACACTCGGTTCATTCATCCAGTCATTAATATAGATTGGAAAAAGTTCAATACCCAGCACTGCTCCGTGTGGCACTCCACTCGTTACTGTTTGCCAACCTGAAAATTACCCATTTATCGCAACTCTCTCTGTTCTGTTGTTAGCCAATCCTCTATCCATGCTAATACAAGAACATAAGAACATAAGATAATGGAGCAGGATTAGGCAATACGTCCCCTCGATCCTGCTCTGCCATTCAATAAGTTCATGGCTGATCTGATCATGTACTGAGCTCCACTTCGCTGCCCGCTCCCCATTTCACCTTATCCCCTTATTGTTTAACAAAATGTCTATTTCTGACTGAAATTTATTCAATGTCCCAGATTACACAGCTCTCTTGAGGCAGCGAATTCCACAGATTTACAACCCTCTGAGAGAAGAAATTTCTCCTCTTCTCTGTTTTAAATGGGCGGCCAATTATTCTAAGATCATGCCCTCTGGTTCTCGTCTCCCCCATCAGTGGAAACATCCTCTCTGCATCCGCCTTGGCGAGCCCCCTTATAATCTAATACGTTTCAATGAAACCACCTCTCCTTCTTCTGAATGCCAATGAAAAGAGGCCCAACCTACTCAAAAGTTTCTGATAAGTAATCCCCCTCATCCCTGGAATCAACCTAGTGAATCTTCTCTGAACTGCCTCCAAAGTAAGTATATCCTTTAGTAAATACGGAAACCAGAACTGCACGCAGTGTTCCAGGTGTGGCCGCACCAATATCCTGTATAGCTGTAGCAAGTCTTCCCTGCTTTTATACTCCATCCATTTTGCAATAGATACCATTGGCCTTCTTGATCACTTGCTGTATCTCCATACTAACCTTTGTGTTTCATGCACAAGTACCCCCAGGTCCCGCTGTACAATCTGTCTCCATTTAAATAATAACTTGCTCTTCATCTTTTGCTGCCGAAGTGCATGACCTCACAGTTTCCAACATTATACTCCATCTTACAAATTTTTGCCCACTCACTTAGCCTGTCTATGTTCTTTTGCAGATTTTTTGTGTCCTCCTCACACATTGCTTTTCCTCCCATTTTTGTATCGTCAGCAAACTTTACACTCAGTCCCTTATTCCAAGTGTTTAATATAGAGTGTAAATAATTGGGGTCCCAGCACTGATCCCTGTGGCACCCCACTAGTTACTGGTTGCAAACCATAGAATGAACCATTTATTCCTGCTCACTGTTTGCTGTTCGTTATCCCATCTCCTATCATGCTAATATATTACTCCCAACCCCGTGAACTCAATCAGTTGCTCACAGCAGCATTAGACTTTATTCCCGCTGAAATAATTATAGGATTCAATATATTTAAATATCGAGGAGAGGCAATGGGGACAAACCAATTCTCCCAAAGATCAATTTCTACAAACGTCATATTTGCAACAATAATCAGTAGGTCATGGTTTACAAGGGAATTTTACTTATGAGCAGATCTGTTTCATGGTCCAGGGACAGTGTCTGAATGTAAAGTAATCAATGGGTCATGCTGTGCCAGTGATTTTTTGATATGAATTTCTACTCGTGTATAATATATGTGGATTATAACATTCTTTATGTTGCATATCTAAAGTGCCGGACCAGACGCATTAATTTACCCTGTTCAATGACTAGAATTAATGAAGGTTTCCAAGGAAAGTAATTGTCCCTGCTCGTTAGTAATTCCAGTTGGATGCAGTCAAAAGGTTCATACAATCTTCTTTATAATGTATATTATGTTGAAATATATATACATCATTTTTCAGATCTGCATATTGCTCAGATCAATACATCACTTCCCATCATTTAATCATTAACCCCACTGAATGTACAAAACTAAGCCATCTTAATCTCACTCCGAGAGATTGGACTGCTGGATTGAATTCACTGTGCAGACTTTTGAATAGAAGGTTGCTAAGTAATATCAGAATTTCCAAAATCCAGAAAAAGGTTCTCCCAATGTAAGCAAAACCTGTCAGGGTTTAAATATTCCTCTTTATAAGTTCAGTCTTTACAGAATCATTATGGAAATCTCCATCCTTCCGCAAAGGCAGAAACCATATAACACGAGTTCATTGCTGGGAGGGAGACGTAGTTAACGTATGCCTACAAAGGTTCAAATCTGGATCATAACGTTCAATGTTCTGGTACTGAGTTCACACAGTCCAACACAAGATCTCTTTGAATATTACAGCATTAACAGTGAATCTGAATTCCAGCATGAAAGTGGACAGGTTATATTCCCGGCCATTGTTACATATCTAACTTCATTAAATCAGTGAATGTATTGATGGAATTGAAAGGGAGATACTGTATACTGACTGTTGTCTCTCAGTCCCTCCCTCTCAGCGAGATACCCTTACACTGACTGGAGTTTCTCAGTCCCTCTCCCTCAGGGACATATCTTTACACTGACTGGTGTCTCTCAGTCCACTCTCCATCAGGGAGATATCTGTACACTGATTGGTGTCTCTCAGTCCCTCTCCCTCAGGGAGATATCTGTACTTCTGACAGATGTCTCTCACTCTCTCTGTATCTCAGGGAGATATCTGTACACTGACTGGGTTCTCAATCCCTCTCCCTCACGGATATATCTGGACCCTGACTGGTGTATCCCTGTCCTTCTCCCTCAGGGAGATATATTGATACTGACTGGTCTCTCAGTGCCTCTCCCACAGGGAGATATCTGTACACTGACCGTTGTGTCTCAGTCTCTCTGTGTCTCAGGAAGATATCTGTATACAGACTGGTGTCACTCAGTATTTCCCTCTCAGGTTGGTTTCTGTGCACTGACTTGTGTCTCTCAGTCCCTCTCTTTCAGGGAGATATCCGTACACTGAATGGTATCTCTCAGTCCCTCTTCCTCAGGGTGATATATGTACACTGAATGGTGTCTCTCAGTCCCTCCCTCTCAGGAAGATATCTGTACACTGACTGGTGTCTCTCAGTCCCTCTCCCTCAGAGCCATATCTGTACACTGACTGGTGTCTCTCAGTACCTCTCTTCAGGGTTATATCAGTACACTGACTGTTGTCTCACAGTTCCTCTCCTCAGGGAGATATCTGTACACTGACTGTTGTCTCAGTCCCTCTCCCTCAGAGAAATAACTGTACAGTGAGTGGTGCCCCTCAGTCCCTCACTCTCAGGATGATATCTGTACACTGACTGGTGTCTCTCAATCCCTCTCACTCATGGAGATATCTATATATTGACTTGTGTCTCTCAGTCCCTCTCTTTCCGGGAAGAATAAGTGCACTGAATGGTGTCTCTCATTACCTTTCCCTCAGGGAGATATCTATTCACTGACTGGTGTCTCTAAGTCCCTCATCCTCAGGGACATATCTGCACACTGACTGGTGTCTCTCAGTCCCTCCCTCTCAGGGCGATATCAGTAAACTGACTGGTGTCTCTCAGTCGCTCTGCCGCAGGGAGATATCTGTACTCTGACTGGCGTCTCTGAATCCCTCACGCTCATGGATATATCTGTACACTGACTTGTGTTTCTCAGTCCCTCTCCCTCAGGGAGATATCTGTACACTGATTGTAGTCTCTCAGTCCCTCGCACTCAGGACACATCTGTACACTGAATGGTGTCTCTCAGGCCCTCTCCCTCATGGAGATATCTGTATACAGACCGGTGTCAACAAGTCCCTCTCTCTCAGAGACATATATGGACACTTACTGGTATTTCTCAGTCCCAATCCCCCAGCGACATATCTGGACAGTGTCTGGTGTCTCTCAGTGGTCCCTCTCTGGGTGATAACTGTACAATGACTGGTGTCTCTCAGTCCCTCTCCCTCAGGGAGATATCTGTACACTGACTGGTGTATATCAGTCCCTCTCCCTCAGGCAGATATCTGTACACTGACTGCCGTCTCTCAGTCCCTCCCTCTCAGGCAGATATCTGTACACTGACTGGTGTCTCTCAGTCCCTCCCTCTCAGGGAGATATCTGTTCACTGACTGGTGTCGCTTCGTCCCTCTCCCTCAAGGAGATATCTATACACTGACTGGTTTCACACAGTCCCTACCTCTCAGGGTGATATCTGTACACTGACTGGCGTGTCTCAGTCCCTCCCTCTAAGGGAGATATCTGTACACCGACTGGTGTCGCGCAGTCCCTCTCCATCAGGAAATGATCTGACCTCTGACTGATGTCCCTCAGTCTCTCTTTCTCTCAGGGAGATATCTGTACACTGACTGGGTTCTCAATCCCTCTCCCTCACGGATATATCTGGACCCTGACTGGTGTATCGCTGTCCTTCTCCCTCAGGGAGACATATTGATACTGACTGGTCTCTCAGTGCCTCTCCCAGAGCGAGATATCTGTACACTGACCGTTGTGTCTCAGTCTCTCTGTGTCTCAGGAAGATATCTGTACACAGACTGGTGTCACTCAGTATTTCCCTCTCAGGGTGGTTTCTGTGCACTGACTTGTGTCTCTCAGTCCCTCTCTTTCAGGGAGATATCCGTACACTGAATGGTGTCTCTCAGTCCCTCCCTCTCAGGAAGATATCTGTACACTGACTGGTGTATCTCAGTCCCTCTCCCTCAGAGCCATATCTGTACACTGACTGGTGTCTCTCAGTACCTCTCTTCAGGGTTATATCAGTACACTGACTGTTGTCTCACAGTCCCTCTCCTCAGGGAGATATCTGTACACTGACTGTTGTCTCAGTCCCTCTCCCTCAGAGAAATAACTGTACAGTGAGTGGTGCCCCTCAGTCCCTCACTCTCAGGATGATATATGTACACTGACTGGTGTCTCTCAATCCCTCTCACTCATGGAGATATCTATATATTGACCTGTGTCTTTCAGTCCCTCTCTTTCCGGGAAGAATAAGTGCACTGAATGGTGTCTCTCATTACCTTTCCCTCAGGGAGATATCTATTCACTGACTGGTGTCTCTAAGTCCCTCATCCTCAGGGACATATCTGCACACTGACTGGTGTCTCTCAGTCCCTCCCTCTCAGGGCGATATCAGTAAACTGGCTGGTGTCTCTCAGTCGCTCTCCCTCAGGGAGATATCTGTACTCTGACTGGCGTCTCTGAATCCCTCACGCTCATGGAGATATCTGTACACTGGCTTGTGTTTCTCAGTCCCTCTCCCTCAGGGAGATATCTGTACACTGACTGGTGTCTCTCAGTCCCTCCCTCTCAGGGAGATATCTGTTCACTGACTGGTGTCGCTTCGTCCCTCTCTCTCAAGGAGATATCTATACACTGACTGGTTTCACTCAGTCCCTACCTCTCAGGGTGATATCTGTACACTGACTGGCGTGTCTCAGTCCCTCCCTCTAAGGGAGATATCTGTACACCGACTGGTGTCGCGCAGTCCCTCTCCATCAGGAAATTATCTGACCTCTGACTGATGTCCCTCAGTCTCTCTTTCTCTCAGGGAGATATCTGTAAACTGACTGCTCTCTCAGTCCCTCTCCCCCAGGGAAATATCTGTACACTGAATGGTGTCTCTCAGTCACTCTCTCTCAGGGACGTATCTGTACACTGACTGGTATATTTCAGTCCCACTCCCCCAGCGACATATCTATACACTGACTGGTGTCTCTCAGTCCCTCCCTCAAGGGTCATATCTGTACACTGACTGGTGCCTCTCGTCCAGTATCGATCAGGGAGATATCTGTACACAGACTGCTGTCGCTCATTCCCTCTCCCACAGGGAGATATATATATATGTCCTCTGACTGATGTTTCTCAGTCTCCCTGTCTCTCACGGTGATATCTGTGCACTTACTGGTGTCTCTCATCCCTCTCCCTCAGGGTGATACCTGTACACTTACTGGAGTCTCTCTTTCCCCGTCGCTCAGGCAGTTATCTGTACACTGACTGGCGTCTCTCAGTCCCTCACTCTCAGGGAGATATCTATACACTTATTGGTTTCTCTCAGCCCCTCCCTCTCAGGGACATATCTGTACACTGACTGGTATATCTCAGTCCCTCTCCCTCAGCGACATATCTGAATACTGACTGGTGTCTCTCTGTCACCCTCCCTCAGGCTGTTACCTGTACACTGACTGGAGTCTCTCTTTCCCCGTCGCTCAGGCAGTTATCTGTACACTGACTGGCATCTCTCAGTCCCTCCCTCTCAGGGAGATATCTGTTCACTGACTGGTGTCTCTTAGTCCCTCTCCCTGAGGGAGATATCTATACACTGACTGGTTTCTCTCATCTCTCTCTCTCAAGGTGATATCTGTATACTGACTGGTGTCTCTCAGTCCCTCTCCCTCAGGCAGATATCTGTGCACCGACTGGTGTGTCTCAGTCCCTCTCCCGCAGGCAGATATATGTACACTGACTGGTATCACTCAGTCCCTCTCGCTCAGGGAGATATCTGTCCTCTGACTAATGTCACTCAGTCTCTCTGTCTCTGAGGGAGATATGTGGACACTGACTGGTCACTCAGTTCTCTACCCCAGGGAATTATCTGTATACTGACTGGCGTCTCTCAGTCCCTCCCTCTCAGGGAGATATCTGTTCACTGACTGGTGTCACTCAGTCCCTCTCGCTCAGGGAAATATATGTCCTCTGACTGACGTCTCTCAGTCTCTCTGTCTCTCAGGGAGATATCTGTAAACTCACTGGTGTCTCTTCGTCCCTCTCCCTTAGGGAGATATCTCTACGCCGACTGGTTTCTCTCAGTCCCTCCCTCTCAGAGTGATACCTGTACACTGACTGGTGACTCTCGTCCGGTATCGCTCAGGAAGATATCTGTGCACTTACTGGTGTCTCTTAGTCCCTCTCCCTCTGGATGATATCTGTACAATGACTGGTGTATCTCAGTTTTTCTCCCTCAGGCAGATATCTGTACACTGACTGGTGTGTCTCAGTCCCTCTCCCGCAGGCAGATATCTGTACACTGACTGGCATCTCTTAGTCCCTCCCTCTCAGGGAGATATCTGTTCACTGACTGGTGTCGCTCAGTCCTGCTCCCTCAGGGAGATATCTGTCCTCTAATTGATGTCTCTCAGTCAATCTGTCACTCATGGAGATATGTGTACACTGACAGGTCACTCATTCCTCTCCCCCAGGGAAATATCTGTACACTGACTGGCGTCTCTCAGTCCCTCCCACTCAGGGAGATATCTATACACTGATGGTTTCTCTCAGTCCCTACCTCTCAGGGATTTATCTGTACACTGACTGATATATCTCAGTCCCTCTCCCCCAGCTACATATCTAAACACTGACTGGTGTCTCTCAATCCTCTTCCCTCAGGCAGCTATCTGTGCACTTACTGGAGTCTCTCAGTCCCTCTCCCTCAGGGTGATATCTGTACACTGACTGGAGTCTCTCAGTCCCCGTCGCTCAGTCAGTTATCGGTACACTGTCTGGCGTCTCTCAGTTCCTCCCTCTCAGGGAGATATCTGTACACTGACTGATATATCTCAGTCCCTCTCCCCCAGCTACATATCTGAACACTGACTGGTGTATCTCAATCCCCTTTCCTCAGGCAGTTATCTGTACACTGACTAGTGTCTCTCAGTCCCTCCCTCTCAGGGAGATATCTGTTCACTGACTGGTGTCACTCAGTCCCTCTCGCTGAGGGAAATATATGTCCTCTGACTAATGGCTCTCAGTCTCTCTGTCTCTCAGGGAGATATCTGTAAACTTATTGGTGTCTCTTAGTCCCTCTCCCTCACAGAGATATCTCTACGCCGACTGGTTTCTCAGTCCCTCCCTCTCAGAGTGATACCTGTACACTGACTGGTGACTCTCGTCCGGTATCGCTCAGGAAGATATCTGTGCATTTACTGGTGTCTCTTAGTCCCTCTCCCTCTGGATGATATCTGTACAATGACTGGTGTATCTCAGTTTTTCTCCCTCAGGCAGATATCTGTACACTGACTGGTGTGTCTCAGTCCCTCTCCCGCAGGCAGATATCTGTACACTGACTGGCATCTCTTAGTCCCTCCCTCTCAGGGAGATATCTGTTCACTGACTGGTGTCGCTCAGTCCTGCTCCCTCAGGGAGATATCTGTCCTCTAATTGATGTCTCTCAGTCAATCTGTCACTCATGGAGATATGTGTACACTGACAGGTCACTCATTCCTCTCCCCCAGGGAAATATCTGTACACTGACTGGCGTCTCTCAGTCCCTCCCACTCAGGGAGATATCTATACACTGATTGGTTTCTCTCAGTCCCTACCTCTCAGGGATTTATCTGTACACTGACTGATATATCTCAGTCCCTCTCCCCCAGCTACATATCTAAACACTGACTGGTGTCTCTCAATCCTCTTCCCACAGGCAGCTATCTGTGCACTTACTGGTGTCTCTCAGTCCCTCTCCCTCAGGGTGATATCTGTACACTGACTGGAGTCTCTCAGTCCCCGTCGCTCAGTCAGTTATCGGTACACTGTCTGGCGTCTCTCAGTTCCTCCCTCTCAGGGAGATATCTGTACACTGACTGATATATCTCAGTCCCTCTCCCCCAGCTACATATCTGAACACTGACTGGTGTATCTCAATCCCCTTTCCTCAGGCAGTTATCTGTACACTGACTAGTGTCTCTCAGTCCCTCCCTCTCAGGGAGATATCTGTTCACTGACTGGTGTCTCTCAGTTCCTCTCCCTGAGGGAGATATCTATACACTGACTGGTTTCTCTCATTCCCTCACTCTCAGGTTGATATCTGTAAACTGACTGGTGTCTCTTAGTCCCTCTCCATGAGGCATATATCTGTACACTGACTGGCGTCTCTCACTCCCTCCCTCCAAGTGAGATATTTGTACACTGACTGGTGTCGCTCAGTCCCTCTCCCTCAGGGAGATATCTGTCCTCTGACTGATGTCTCTCAGTCTCTCCGTCTATCAGGGAGATATCTGTAAACTGACTGGTCACTCAGTCCCTCTCCCCCAGGGAAATATCTGTACACTGAATGGTGTCTCTCAGTCACTCTCTCTCTCAGGCATATATCTGTACACTGACTGGCGGCGCTCAGTCCCTCCCTCTCAAGGAGATATCTGTTGACTGATTGGTGTCTCTCAGCCCACTCTCCCTCCGGGAGATATCTGCACACTGACTGGTTTCGCTCTGTCCCTCTCCCACAGGGAAATATATGTCCTCTGAATGATGTCTCTCAGTCTCCCTGTCTCCCAGAAAGATATCTGTAAACTCACTTGTGTCTCTTAGTCCTTCTCCCTCAGGGAGATAACTATGCACTGACAGGTTTCTCTCAGTCCCTCCCTCTCAGGGAGATATCTGAAAACTGACTGGTCACTCAGTCCCTCTCCCCCAGGGAAATATCTGTACACTGAATGGTGTCTCTCAGTCACTCTCTCTCTCAGGCATATATCTGTACACTGACTGGCGGCGCTCAGTCCCTTCCTCTCAAGGAGATATCTGTTGACTGATTGGTGTCTCTCAGCCCACTCTCCCTCCGGGTGATATCTGTACACTGACTGGTGTCGCTCTGTCCCTCTCCCACAGGGAAATATATGTCCTCTGAATGATGTCTCTCAGTCTCTCTGTCTCTCAGGGAGATATCTGTAAACTCACTGGTGTCTCTTAGTCCTTCTCTCTCAAGGAGATAACTATGCACTGATTGGTTTCTCTCAGTCCCTCCCTCTCAGGTTGATATCTGTACACTGACTGGTGTCTCCCAGTCCCTCTCACTCAGGCAGATATCTGTACACTGACTGGTGTGTCTCAGTCCCTCTCCCACAGGCAGATATCTGTACACTGAGTGGTGTCGCTCAGTCCCTCTCCCTCAGGGAGATATCTGTCCTCTGACTGATGTCTCTCAGTCTCTCTGTCTCTCAGGGAGATATGTGTACACTGACTGGTCACTCATTTCTCTCCACCAGGGAAATATCTGTAAACTGACTGGTTACTCTCAGTCCCTCCCTCTCATGTTGATATCTGTACACTGACTGGTTGTCTCTCAGTCCACTCTCCCTCAGGGAGATATCTGTACACTGACTGGTTCCTCTCAGTCACTCTCTCGAAGGGACATATCTATACATTGACTGGTATATCTCAGTCCCTCTCCCCCAGCGACATAACTGTACACTGACAGGTCTCTCTCTCTCCCTCCTTCTCAGGGTGATATCTGTACACTGACTGCTGTCTCTCAGTCCCTCTCCCTCAGGAAGATATCTGTACACTGACTTGCGTCTCTCTGTCCCACTCTCTCAGGGAGATATCTGATAACTGAATGGTGTCTCTCATTCCCTCCCTCTCACGGAGATATGTGTACACTGACTGGTGTCTCGCAGTCACTCTCTTTCAGGGAGATATCTGTACACTAACTGGTTTTCTCAGTCCCTCCCTCACATGTTGATATCTGTACACTGACTGTTGTTTCTCAGTCCCTCTCCATCAGGCATATATCTGTACACTGACTGGCGTCTCTCAGTCCCTCCCTCTCAGTGAAATATCTGTACACTGACTGGTGTCGCTCAGTCCCTCTCCCTCCGGGAGATATCTGTCCTCTGACTGGTCACTCAGTCCCTCTCCCCAAGGGAAAGATCTGTACACTGAATCATGTCTCTCAGTCACTCTCTCTCAGGCATATATCTGTACACTGAATGGCGACCCTCAGTCGCTCCCTCTCAAGGAGATATCTGTTGACTTATTGGTGTCTCTCAGCCCAATCTCCCTCCGGGAGATAGTTGTACACTGACTGGTGTCGCTCAGTCCATCTCCCACAGGGAAATATATGTCCTCTGACTGACGTCTCTCAGTCTCTCTGTCTCTCAGGGAGATATCTGTAAACTCACTGGTGTCTCTTCGTCCCTCTCCCTTAGGGAGATATCTCTACGCCAACTGGTTTCTCTCAGTCCCTCCATCTCAGGGTGATATCTGTACACTGACTGGTGCCTCTCAGTTTTTCTCCCTCAGGCAGATATCTGTACACTGACTGGTGCGTCTCAGTCCCTCTCCCGCAGGCAGATATCTGTACACTGATTGGCATCTCTTTTTCCCTCCCTCTCAGGGAGATATCTGTTCACTGACTGGTGTCGCTCAGTCCCTCTCCCTCAGGGAGATATCTGTCCTCTGATTGATGTCTCTCAGTCTATCTGTCACTCAGGGCGATATGTGTACACTGACATGTCACTCATTCCTCTCCCCAGGGAAATATCTGTACACTGACTGGTTTCTCTCAGTCCCTCCCTCTCAGGTTGATATCTGTACACTGACTGGTGACTCTCGTCCAGTATCGCTCAGGGAGATATCTGTGCACTTACTGGTGTCTCTCAGTCCCTCTCCCTCAGTGTGATATCTGTACACTGACTGGAGTCTCTCAGTCCCCGTCGCTCAGACAGTTATCGGTACACTGACTGGCGTCTCTCAGTCCCTCCCTCTCAGGGAGATATCTATACACTGATTGGTAGCTCTCAACCCTGCCTCTCAGGGACATATCTTTACACTGACTGATATATCTCAGTCCCTCTCTACCAGCTACATATCTGAATACTGACTGGCGTCTCTCAGTCCCTCCCTCTAAGTGAGATATTTGTACACTGACTGGTGTCGCTCAGTCCCTCTCCCTCAGGAAGATATCTGTCCTCTGACAGATGTCTCTCAGTCTCTCTGTCTCCCAGGGAGATATCTGTAAACTGTCTGGTCACTCAGTCCCTCTCCCCCAGGGAAATATCTGTACACTGAATGGTGTCTCTCAGTCACTCTCTCTCTCAGGCATATATCTGTACACTGACTGGCGGCGCTCAGTCCCTCCCTCTCTAGGAGATATCTGTTGACTGATTGGTGTCTCTCAGCCCACTCTCCCTCCGGGAAATATCTGTACACTGACTGGTGTCGCTTTGTCCGTCTCCCACAGGGAAATATATGTCCTCTGAATGATGTCTCTCAGTCTCTCTGTCTCACAGGGAGATATCTGTACACTCACTGGTGTCTCTTAGTAGCTCCCTCTGAGTGAGATATCTGTACACTGACTGGTGTCTCTCAGACCCTCTCCCTCAGAGCCATATCTGTACACTGACTGGTGTCTCTCAGTACCTCTCTTCATGGTTATATCTGTACACTGACTGTTGTCTCTCAGTCCCTCTCCTCAGGGAGATATCTGTGCACTGACTGGTCTCTCAGTCCCTGTCCCTCAGGGACATATCTGTACACTGACTGTTGTCTCTCAGTCCCTCTCCCTCAGAGAAATAATTGTACACTGTGTGGTGCCCCTCAGTCCCTCACTCTCAGGATGATATCTGTACACTGACTGGTGTCTCTTAATCCCTCTCACTCAGGGAGATATCTATATACTGACTTGTGTCTCTCAGTACCTCTCTTTCCGGGAAGAATATGTGCGCTGACTGGTATCTCTCATTCCCTTTCCCTCAGCTACATACCTGTACACTGACTGGCGTCTCTCAGTCCCTCTCCCTCAGGGAGATATCTATTCACTGACTGGTGCCTCTAAGTCCCGCATCCTCAGGGACATATCTGCACACTGACTGGTGTCTCTCAGTCCCTCCCTCTCAGGGCGATATCAGTAAACTGACTTGTGTCTCTCAGTCGCTCTCCCTCATTGAGATATCTGTACTCTGACTGGCGTCTCTGAATCCCTCACGCTCATGAAGATATCTGTACACTGACTTGTGTTTCTCAGTCACTCTCCCTCAGGGAGATATCTCTACACTGATTGTAGTCTCTCAGTCCGTCGCACTCAGGACACATCTGTACACTGAATGGTGTCTCTCAGACCCTCCCTCTCAGGGAGATATCTGTTCACTGACTGGTGTCGCTCAATCCCTCTCCCTCAGGGAGATATCTGCCCGCTGACTGATGTCTCTCAGTCTCTGTCTCTCAGGGAGATATGTATACACTGACTGGTCACTCAGTTCTCCCCCCCCAGGGAAATATCTGTACACTGACTGGTTTCTCTCAGTCCCTCCCTCTCATTTTGATATCTGTACACTGACTGGTATCTCTCAGTCCTCCTCTCTCAGGGAGATATCTGTACACTGACTGGTGTCTCTCAGTCCCACTCTCTCATGGAGATATCTGATAACTGACTGGTGTCTCTCAGTCCCTCCCTCTCATGGAGATATCTGTACACTGACTGGTGTTTCTCAGTCCCACTCTCTCAGGGAGATATCTGATAACTGACAGTTGTCTCTCAGTCCCTCCCTCTCACGGAGATATCTGTACACTGACTGGCGCCTCTCTGTCCCTCCCTCTCAGGGAGATATCTGTGCAATGACTGGTGCTTTTCTGTCCCACTCTCTCAGGGAGATATCTGATAACTGACTGGTGTCTCTCAGTACCTCCCTCTCACGGAGATATATGTTCATTGACTGGTGTCTCGCAGTCCATCCCTCTCAGGGTAATATCTGTAAACTGACTGGTGTCTCTGAGTCCTCTCCCTCAGGGAGACATCTATACACTATCTGGTTTCTCTCAGTCCCTCTCCCTCAGGGAGACATCTGTACACTGAGTGGCATCTCTCAGTTGCTCCCTCTCAGGGAGATATCTGTCCACTCACTGGCGTCTCTCAATCCCTCTCCCTGAGAGAGATATCTGTATACTGACTGGTTTATCTCCTTCCCTCTCTCTCAGGGACATATCTGTACACTCACTGGTATATCTCAGTCCCTCTCCCCCAGCGACAAAACTGTACACTGACTGGTCTCTCTCTCTCCCTCCCTCTCAGGGTGATATCTGTACACTGACTGCGGTCTCTCAGTCCCTCTCCCTAAGGCAGATATCTGTACACTGACTGGCGCCTCTCTGTCCCTCCCTTTCAGGGAGATATCTGTGCACTGACTGGTGCTTTTCTGTCCCACTCTCTCAGGGAGATATCTGATAATTGACTGGTGTTTCTCAGTCCCTCCCTCTCACGGAGCTATCTGCACACTGACTTGTGTCTCGCAGTCCCTCTCTTTCAGGGACATATCTGTACACTGACTGGTATCTCTCAGTCCCCCTCCCTCAGGGAGATATCAGTACACTGACTGGTGTCTCTATATCCCAATCTCTCAGGGAGATATCTGATAACTGACTGCTGTCTCTCAGTACCTCTCTCTCACGGAGAAATCTGTTCACTGACTGGTGTCTCTCAGTCCCTCTCTCTCAGGGTAATATCTGTACACTGACTGGTGTCTCTCAGTCCCTCTCCCTCAGGGGGACATCTATACACTGTATGGTTTCTCTCACTCCCTCTCCCTCAGGGCGATATCTGTACACTGAGTGATATCTCTCAGTTGCTCCCTCTCAGGGAGATATCTGAACAATCACTGGGGTCTCTCAATTCCTCTTCCGCAGAGAGATATCTGTATACTGACTGGTGCTTCTCGGTCCCACTCCCTCAGGGACATAGAAACATAGAACCATAGAAAATAGTTGCAGGAGTAGGCCAATCAGCCCTTCTAGCCTGCCCCGCCATTCAATGAGTTCATGGCTGAACATGCAACTTCAGTACCCCATTCCTGCTTTCTCGCCATACCCCTTGATCCCCCTAGTAGTAAGGATTACATCTAAAAGCTTTTTGAATATTTTTAGTTAATTGGTCTCAACAACTTTCTGTGGTAGAGAATTCCATAGGTTCATCACTCTCTTAGTGAAGACGTTTCTCCTCATCTCGATCCTAAATGGCTTACCCATTATCCTCAGACTGTGACCCCTGGTTCTGGACTTCCCCAACATTGGGAAATTCTTCCTGCATCTAACCTGTCTAAACCCATCAGAATTTTAAACGTTTCTATGAGGTCCCCTCTCATTCTTCTGAATTCCAGTGAATACAAGCCCAGTTGATCCTTTCTTTCTTTATAGGTGAGTCCCGACATCCTGGGAATCAGTCTGGTGAGCCTTCGCTAAACTCCCTCAAAAGCAAGAATGTCCTTCCTCAGGTTAGGTGACCAAAACTGTACACAATACTCCAGGTGTGGCCTCACCGAGGCCCTGTACAACTGTAGCAACACCTCCCTGCCCCTGTACTCAAATTCCCTCGCTATGAAGGTCAACATGCCATTTGCTTTCTTAATCGCCTACTGTACCTGCATGCCAACCTTCAATGACTGATGTACCATGGCACCCAGGTCTCGTTGCACCTCCCCTTTTCCTAATCTGTCACCATTCAAATAATAGTCTGTCTCTCTGTTTTTACCACCAAAGAGGATAACCTTACATTATCCACATTATAATTCATCGGCCATGCATTTGCCCACTCACCGATCCTATCCAAGTCACTCTGCAGCCTCATATCATCCTCCTCACAGTTCACACTGCCACCGAATTTAGTGTCATCCGCAAATTTGGAGATACTGCATTTAATCCCCTCGTCTAAATCATTAATGTACAGTGCAAGCAGCAGGGTCACCAGCACAGAACCTTGCGATAACCCACTAGTCACTGCCTGCCATTCTGAAAAGTATCCATTTACTCCTCCTCTTTGCTTCCTGTCTGACAACCAGTTCTCAATCCATGTCAGCTCACTATCCCCAATACCATGTGCTTTAACTTTGCGCATTAATCTCTTGTTTGGGACCTTGTCGAAAGCCTCCTGAAAGTCCAAATATACCACATCAACTGGTTCTCCCTTGTCCACTCTACTGGAAACATCCTCAAACAATTCCAGTAGATTTGTCAAGCATGATTCCCCTTTCACAAATCCATGCTGACTTGGACCTGTCATCTCACCTCTTTGGAAATGAGCTGCTATGATATCCTTAATAATTGATTACATCATCTTACCCATTACCGAGGTCAGGCGGACTGGTCTATAATTCCCTGTTTTCTCTCTCCCTCATTTTTTAAAAAGTGGGGTTACATTGGCTACCCTCCACTTGAAGGGAACCGATCCAGAGTCAATGGAATGTTGGAAAATGACTGTCAATGCATCCGCTATTTCCAAGGCCTCCTCCTTAAGCACTCTGGGATGCAGTCCATCAGGCCCTGGGGATTTATCGGCCTTCCATCCCATCAATTTTCCCAGACAATTTCCCTTAATAATAAGCATTTCCCTCAGTTCCTCCTCCTTACTAGACCCTCTGACACCTTTCATATCCGGAAGGTTGTTAGGGTCCTCCTTAGTGAATACCGAACCAAAGTAGTTGTTCAATTGGTCTGCCATTTCTTTGTTCCACGTTATGACTTCCCCTGATTCTGACTGCAGGGGACCTCCATTTGTCTTTACTAACCGTTTTCTCTTTACATATCTATAGAAACTTTTGCAATCCGTCTTAATGTTCCCTGCAAGCTTCCCCTCGTACTCCATTTTCTCTGCCCTAATCAAATCCTTTGTACTCCTCTGCTGAGTTCTAAATTTCTCCCAGTCTCCGGGTTCGCTGCTATTTCTGGCCAATTTGTATGCCACTTCCTTGGCTTTAATACTATCCCTGATTTCCCTTGATAGCCACGGTTGAGTCAACCTGCCTTTTTTATTTTTACGCCAGACAGGAATGGACAATTGTTGTAGTTCATCCATGCGGTCTCTAAATGTCTGCCATTGCCCATCCACAGTCAACCCCTTAAGTATAATTCGCCAATCTATCCTAGCCAATTCACACTTCATACCTTCAAAGTTACCCTTCTTTAAGTTCTGGACCATGGTGTGAATTAATTGTTTCATTTTCCATCCTAATGCAGAATTCCACCATATTATGCTCACTCTTCCCCAAGGGGCCTCGCAGAACGAGATTGCTAATTAATCATATTACATTACTCAACACCCAGTCTAAAATGGCCTCCCCCCTAGTTGGTTCCTCGACATATTGGTCGAGAAAACCATCCCTTATGCACTCCAGGAAATCCTCCTCCAGCGTATTGCTTCCAGTTTGGTTAGCCCAATCTATGTGCAAATTAAAGTCACCCATTATAACTGCTGCACCCTTATTGCATGCACCCCTAATTTCCTGTTTGATACCCTCGCCAACATCACTACTACTGTTTGGAGGTCTGTATACAACTCCCAATAAGGTTGTTTTGCTCTTTGGTGTTCTGCAGCTCTACCCATATAGATTCCACATCATCCAAGCTGATGTGTTTCCTAACTCTTGCATTAGTCTCCTCTTTAACCAGCAATGCTACCCCACCTCCTTTTCCTTTTATTCTATCCTTCCTGAGTGCTGAATACCCCTGAATGTTGAGTTCCCAGCCCTGATCACCCTGGAGCCACGTCTCCATAATCCCGATCTCAACATATTTGTTAACATCTATTTGCACAGTTAATTCATCCATCTTATTACGGATACTCCTTGCATTAAGTCACAAAGCCTTCAGGCTTGATTTTTAACACCCTTTATCCTTTTAGAACTTTGCTGCACAGTGGCCCTTTTTGTTCTTTGCCTTGCGTTTCTCTGCTCTCCACGTTTCCTCATCTCCTTTTGCTTTTGTCTCCTTTTTGTTTCCCTCTGTCTCCCTGCATTGGTTCCCATCCCCCTGCCATATTAGTTTAAATCCTCCCCAACAGCATGAGCAAACACTCCCCCTAGGACATTGGTTCTGGTCCTGCCCAGGTGCAGACGGTCCGGATTGTACTGGTCCCACTTCCCCCAGAACCGGTTCCAATGCCCCAGGAATTTGAATCCCAACCTGCTGCACAACTGCTCAAGCCATGTATTCATCTGCGCTATCTTGCGATTTCGACTCTGACTCGCACGTGGCACTGGCAGCAATCCCGAGATTACTACTTTATAGAAACCAGAAACTGAACAACTGACCACAGTCTTACCTAGAAACCAGAAACTGATTAAATGACTACAGTCTGACCTAAAAACCTCAAACTGACCAACAGACCACATTCTGTCCCAGCAAACAGTAACTGACCAACTGACCACAATCTGACCGAGAAACCATAAACTCACCAAGTGATCACAGTCTGACCGAGAAACCAGAAACTGACCAATTGACCACATTATGACCAATAAACCAGAAACTGACCAACAGACCTCAGGTTGAAATAGGAACCAGAAACTGACCAACTGACCACAGGCTTACCTAGCAACCACAAAGTGACCAACAGGCCACATTCTGTCCCAGCAAACAGTAACAGACCAACTGACCACAGTCTGACCTAGAAACCAAAAACTGACCATTTGACCACATTCTGAGCAAGAAACCAGAAACTGCCCTACTGACCACAGTCTGACCTAAAACCCAGAAACTGTCCAACAGACAAGAGTCTCACCTAGAAACCAGAAACTGACCAACTAACCACAGTCTGACCGAGAAACCAGAAACTGATCAACTGACCACAGTCTGACCAAGACAACATAAAACTGACCAACTGACCTCAGTCTGTCCTGGCAACCACACACTGACCAACAAGCCACATTCTGTCACAGCAGCCAGTAACTGACCACAGTCTGACCTAGAAACCAGAAACTGACCAACTGACCACAGTCTGAACTATAAACCAGAAACTGACCACATAACCTCAGTCTGAACGAGAAACCAGAAACGGAGCAACTGACCACAGTCTGAATTAGGAACCAGAAACTGAACAACTGACCACAGACTGACCTAGAAACCAGAAACTGACGAAGTGACCACAGTCTGACCTGGAAACCAGTAACTAACCAACTGACCAAAGTATTACCTAGAAACCAGTGACTGACCAACTGATCGCAGTCTGACCCAGAAACCAGGAACTGACCAACTGACCACAGTCTGACCGAGACAACCCGAAACTGACCAACTGACCAAAGTCTGAACTAGAAAACAGAAACTGACCAACTGACCACAGTCTGACCTCGAAACCGAAACAGACGAACTGACCACAGTCTAACTGAGAAACCAGAAACTGACAAACTGATCACAGTCTGAACTGTGAGCCAGAAACTGACCAACTGACCACAGTCTGACCGAGAAACCAGAAAAAGACTAATTAATCACAATCTGACGGAGAAACCAGAAACTGACAAAATGTCCACAGTCTGACCAAGAAACCTGGAACTAACCAACTGACCACAGTCTGACCGAGACAACATGAAACTGTCAAACAGGCCACATTCTTACCTAGCAATCAGTATCTGACCAACTGACCACAATCTGATCTAGAACCCGAAACTGAGCAACTGACCACAGTCTGACCTCGAAACCAGAAACTGTCCAACTGACCACATACTAAACTCGAAACCAGAAACTGACCAACTGACCACAGTCTGACCGAGAAACCAGAAATGGACCAACTGACCACAGTCTGACCTAGGAACCAGAAATGGACCAACTGACCACAGTCTGACAGAGGAACCAGAAACTGATCAACTGATCACAGGCTGACCGAGGCAACATGAAAGTGAACAACTGACCACAGTCTGATCTAGAAACCAGAAACTGACCAACTGACCACAGTCTGATCTAGAAACCAGAAACTGACCAACTGACCACAGTCTGACCTAGAAACCAGCAACTAACCAACTGACCAAAGTATTACCGAGCAACCAGTGATTGACCAACTGACCACATTCTGAGCAAGAAACCAGAAACTGCCCAATTGACCACAGTCTGACCTAAAAACCATAAACTGTCCAACTGACCAGAGTCTCACCTAGAAACCAGAAATTGACCAACTAACCACAGTCTGACCGAGAAACCAGAAACTGATCAACTGACCAAAGTCTGACCAAGACAACATAAAACTGACCAACTGACCCCAGTCTGACCTAGCAACCACAAACTGACCAACAAGCCACATTCTGTCGCAGCTGCCAGTAACTGACCACAGTCCGACCTAGAAACCAGAAATTGACCAACTGACCACAGTCTGAACTGTAAACCAGAAACTGACCAACTAACCTCAGTCTGAACGAGAAACCAGAAACGGAGCAACTGGCCACAGTCTGAATTAGGAACCAGAAACTGAACAACTGACCACAGACTGACCTAGAAACCATAAACTGTCCAACTGACCAGAGTCTCACCTAGAAACCAGCAACTAACCAACTGACCAAAGTATTACCTGCCAACCAGTGACTGACCAACTGATCACAGTCTGACCCAGAAACCAGGAACTGACCAACTGACCACAGTCTGACCTAGACAACCCGAAACTGACCAACTGACCAAAATCTGACCTAGAAAACAGAAACTGATCAACTGACCACAAGCTTAACTAGCAACCACAAACTGACCAACAGGCCACATTCTGTCCCAGCAAACAGTAACAGACCAACTGACCACAGTCTGACCTAGAAACCAAAAACTGACCAATTGACCACATTCTGAGCAAGAAACCATAAACTGCCCAACTGACCACAGTCTGACCTAGAAACCAGAAACTGACCAACTGACCACAGTCTGAACACTAAACCAGAAACTGACCAACTAACCTCAGTCTGAACGAGAAACCAGAAACGGAGCAACTGACCACAGTCTGAATTAGGAACCAGAAACTGACGAAGTGACCACAGTCTGACCTGGAAACCAGTAACTAACCAACTGACCAAAGTATTACCTACCAACCAGTGACTGACCAACGGATCACAGTCTGAGCCAGAAACCAGGAACTGACCAACTGACCACAGTCTGACCTAGACAACCCGAAACTGACCAACTGACCAAAGTCTGAACTAGAAAACAGAAACTGACCAACTGACCACAGTCTGACCTATAAACCGAGCAGACAAACTGACCACAGTCTAACTGAGAAACCAGAAACTGACAAACTGATCACAGTCTGAACTAGGATCCATAAACTGACCAACTGACCACAGTCTGACCGAGAAACCAGAAAAAGACTAATTAATCACAATCTGACCGAGAAACCAGAAACTGACAAAATGTCCACAGTCTGACCAAGAAACCTGGAACTAACCAACTGACCACAGTCTGACCGAGACAACATGAAACTGTCAAACAGGCCACATTCTTACCTAGCAATCAGTACCTGACCAACTGACCACAGTCTGACTTAGAAACCCGAAACTGACCAACTGACCACAGACTGACCTCGAAACCAGAAACTATCCAACTGAACACATACTAAACTCGAAACCAGAAACTGACCAACTGACCACAGTCTGACCTAGAAACCAGAAATGGACCAACTGACCACAGTCTGACCTAGGAACCACAAACGGATCAACTGAACACAGGCTGACCGAGGCAACATGAAACTGACCAACTGAAAACAGTCTGACCTAGAAACCAGAAACTGACCAACTGACCACAGTCTGATCGAGAAACCAGAAACTGACCAACTGACCACAGTCTGATCTAGAAACCGGAAACTCACCAACTGATCACAGTCTGACCTAGAAACCCGAAACTGACCAACTGACCACACTCTGACCTAAAAACCAGAAACTGACCAACTGACCACAGTCTCACCTAAAAACCAGAAACTGACCAACAGACCTCAGTCTGACATCGGAAAAGAAACTGAACAACTGATCACAGTCTTACCTAGCAACCACAAACTGACCAACAGGCCACATTCTGTCCCAGCAAACAGTAACAGACCAACTGACCACAGTCTGACCTAGAAACCAAAAACTGACCATTTGACCACATTCTGACCAAGAAACCAGAAACTGCCCAACTGACCGAAGTCTGACCTACAATCCAGAAACTGTCCAACTGACCACATTCTGACCGAGAAACCAGAAACTGACCAACTGACCGCAGTCTGACCAAGACAACATAAAACTGACCAACTGACCTCAGTCTGACCGAGCAACCACAAACTGACCAACAAACCACATTCTGTCGCAGCAGCCAGTAACTGACCACAGTCTGACCTAGAAACCAGGAACTGACCAACTGATCACAAACTGATCTAGAAAACAGAAACTGACCAACAAACCACAGTCTGAACGAGAAACCAGAAACTGACCAACTAACCAAAGTCTGAACGAGAAACCAGAAATGGAGCAACTGACCACACTCTGAATTAGGAACCAGAAACTGAACAACTGACCACAGACTGACCTAGAAACCAGAAACTGACAAAGTGACCACAGTCTGACCTAGGAATCAGAAACTGACGAACTGACCACAGTCTGACCTAGAAACCAGAAATTGAACGACTGAACACAGTTTGACCAAGAAACCAGCAACTAACCAACTGATCAAAGTATTACCTAGCAACCAGTGACTGACCAACTGATCACAGTCTGACCCAGAAACCAGGAACTGACCAACTGACCACAGTCTGACCTAGACAACCCGAAACTGACCAACTGACCAAAGTCTGACCTAGAAAATAGAAACTGACCAACTGACCGCAGTCTGACCTAGAAACCGAAACAGACCAACTGACCACAGTCTGACTGAGAAACCAGAAACTGACAAACTGATCACAGTTTGAACTAGGAACCAGAAACTGACCAACTGACCACAGTCTGACCTAGAGACCAGAAAAAGACTAATTAACCACAATCTGACCGAGAAACCAGAAACTGACAAAATGTCCACAAAATGACCCGGAAACCTGGAACTATCCCACTGACCTCAGTCTGACTGAGACAACATGACACTGACCAACTGACCACAGTCTGGCCTAGAAACCAGAAACTGAGCAACTGACCACAGTCTGATCTAGAAACCAGAAACTGACCAACTGACCACATTCTGACCTAGCAACCACAAACTGTCAAACAGGCCACATTCTTACATCGCAATCAGTATCTGACCAACTGACCACAGGCTGACGTAGAAACCAGCAACTGACCAACTGACCACAATCTGACCTAGAAACCAGAAATTGACCAACTGACCACAGTCTGAACTCGAAACCAGAAACTGTCCAACTGACCACATACTAAACTCGAAACCAGAAACTGACCAAATAACCACAGTTTGACCTAGAAACCAGAAATGGACCATCTGGCCACAGTCTGATATAGGAACCAGAAACTGATCAACTGAACACAGGCTGACTGAGGCAACATGTAACTGACCAACTGACCACAGTCTGACCAAAAACCACAAACTGACCAACTGACCACAGTCTGACCTAGCAACCACAAACTGACCAACAGGCCACATTCTGTCGCAGCAACCAGTAACTGACAACAGTCTGACCCAGAAACCTGGAACTGACCAACTGACCACAGTCTGACCGAGACAACATGAAACTGACCAACTGACCACAGTCTGACCTAGAAAACAGAAACTGAGCAACTGACCACAATCTGACCTCGAAACCAAAAACTGACCAAATGACCATTTTCTGACCTCGCAAACACAAATTGTCCAACTTGCCACATTCTGACCTAGCAACCAGTATCTGACCAACTGACCACAGTCTGACGTAGAAACCAGCAACTGACCAACTGACCACAATCTGACCTAGAAACCCGAAACTGACCAACTGACACAGTCTGACCTCGAAACCAGAAACTATCCAACTGACCACATTCTTAACTCGAAACCAGAAACTGACCAACTAACACAGACTGACCTAGAAACCAGTAAAGGACCAACTGACCACAGTCTGACCTAGAAACCAGAAACTGACCAACTGACCACATTCTGAGCTAGAATCCATGAAACTGACCTTCTGACCTCAGTCTGACCTAATAACAGAAACTGTCCAATTGACCACAGTCTGACGTAGAAACCAGCAACTGACCAACTAACCATAGTCTGACCTCGAAACTAGAAACAGACCAACTGACCACAATCTGACCTCGAAACCAAAACCTGGCCAAATGACCACATTCTGACCTAGCAACCACAAATTATCAAACAGGCCATATTCTGACCTAGCAACCAATATCTGACCAACTGACCACAGTCTGATGTAGAAACCAGCAACTGACCAAATGACCAAAATCTGACCGAGAAACCCGTAATTGACCAACTGACCACAGTCTGACCTCGAAACCAGAAACTGTCCAACTGATCACATACTTTAATCGAAACCAGAAACTGACCAACTGACCACAGTCTGACCTCGAAACCAGAAACTGTCCAACTGATCACATACTTTAATCAAAACTGGAAACTGACCAACTGACCACAGTCTGACCCAGAGACCAGGAAGTGACCAACTGACCACAGTCTGACCTAGACAACCCGAAACTGACCAACTGACCAATGTCTGACCAAGAAAATAGAAACTGTCCAACTGACCACAGTCTGACCTCGAAACCGAAACAGACCAACTGACCACAGTCTAACTGAGAAACCAGAAACTGACAAACTGACCACAGTCTGATCTTGAAACCAGAAACTGACCAACTGACCACATTCTGACCTAGAAACCAGAAACTGACCTTCTGACCTCAGTCTGACCTAATAACAGAAACTGTCCAACTGACCACAGTCTGACGTAGAAACCAGCAACTGACCAACTAACCACAGTCTGACCTCGAAACCAGAAACTGAGCGACTGACCACAATCTGACCTCGAAACCAAAACCTGGCCAAATGACCACATTCTGACCTAGCAACGACAAATTATCAAACAGGCAACATTCTGACCTAGCAACCAATATCTGACCAACTGACCACAGTCTGATGTAGAAACCAGCAACTGACCAAATTACCAAAATCTGACCGAGAAACCCGAAACTGACCAACTGACCACAGTCTGACCTCGAAACCAGAAACTGTCCATCTGATCACATACTTTAATCGAAAACGGAAACTGACCAACTGACCACAGTCTGACCTAGAAACCAGAAATTGACCAACTGAGCAAAGTCTGACCAAGCAACCAGCAACTAACCAACTGATGAAAGTATTACCTAGCAACCAGTGACTGACCAACTGACCAAAATCTGACCGAGAAACCCGAAACTGACCAACTGACCACAGTCTGACCTCGAAACCAGAAACTATCCAACTGATCACATACTTTAATCGAAACTGGAAACTGACCAACTGATCACAGTCTGACCCAGAGACCAGGAAGTGACCAACTGACCACAGTCTGACCTAGACAACCCGAAACTGACCAACTGAACAATGTCTGACCTAGAAAATAGAAACTGTCCAACTGACCACAGTCTGACCTCGAAACCGAAACAGACCAACTGACCACAGTCTAACTGAGAAACCAGAAATTGACAAACTGATCACAGTCTGAACTAGGAACCAGAAACTGACCAACTGACCACAGTCTGACCTAGAAACCAGAAAAAGACTAATTAATCACAATCTGACCGAGAAACCAGAAACTGACAAAATGTCCACAGCCTGACCCAGAAACCTGGAGCTAACCAACAGACCACAGTATGACCGAGACAACATGAAACTGACCAACTGACCACAGTCTGGCCTAGAAACCAGAAACTGAGCAACTGACCACAATCTGACCTCGAAACCAAAAACTGACCAAATGACCACATTCTGACCTAGCAACCACAAACTGTCAAACAGGCCACATTCTTACCTCGCAATCAGTATCTAACCAACTGACCACAGGCTGACGTAGAAACCAGCAACTGACCAACTGACCACAATCTGACCTAGAAACCCGAAACTGACCAACTGACCACAGTCTGAACTCGAAACCAGAAACTGTCCAACTGACCACATACTAAACTCGAAACCAGAAACTGACCAACTGACCACAGTCTGACCTAGAAACCAGAAATGGACCATCTGGCCACAGTCTGACCTAGGAACCAGAAAGTGATCAACTGAACACAGGCTGACTGAGGCAACATGAAACTGACCAACTGACCACAGTCTGACCAAAAACCAAAAACTGACCAACTGACCACAGTCTGATCTAGAAACCATAAACTGACCAACTGACCGCAGTCTAAGCGAGAAACCAGAAACTGACCAACTGACATCAATCTGACCTTGAAACCAAAAACTGACCAAATGACCACAGTATGACATAGCAAGCATAAACTGTCAAACAGGCCACATTCTGACCTAGCAACCAGTATCTGACCAACTGACTACAGTCTGATGTAGAAGACAGCAACTGACCAACTGACCACAATCTGACCTAGAAACCCGAAACTGACCAACTGACAATAGTCTTAACTGGAAACCAGAAACTGACCAACTGTCCACAATCTGGCCTAGAAAATAGAAACGGACCATTGACCTCAGTCTGACCTAGAAACCAGAAACTGACCAACTGAACACAGTCTGACCTAGCAACCACAAACTGAACAACAGGCCACATTCTGTCGCAGCAACCAATAACTGACTACAGTCTGACCTAGAAATCAGAAACTGAACAACTGACCACAGACTGACCTCGAAACCAGAAACTGACCAAGTGACCACAGACTGACCTAGGAATCAGAAACTGACTAACTGACCACAGTCTGACCTAGAAACCAGAAACTGACCAACTGACCACAGTCTGACCTAGCAGCCACAAACTGACCAACAGGCCACATTCTGTCACAGCAACCAGTAACTGACTACAATCTGACCTAGAAACCAGATACTGACAAGCTGACCACAGTCTGACCTAGAAACCAGGAAGTGACCAACTAACCACAGTCTGAACGAGAAACCAGAAACTGACGAACTGACCACAGACTGAATTCGGAACCAGAAACTGAACAACTGACCACAGACTGACCTAGAAACTAGAAATTGACTAACTGAACACAGTCTGACCTAGACAACCCGAAACTGACCAAATGACCATTTTCTGACCTAGAAAACACAAATTGTCAAACTTGTCACATTCTGACCAAGCAACCAGTATCTGACCAACTGACCACAGTCTGACGTAGAAACCAGCAACTGACCAACTGACCACAATCTGACCGAGAAACCCGAAACTGACCAACTGACCACAGTCTGACCTCGAAACCAGAAACTATCCAACTGAACACATTCTTAACTCGAAACCAGAAACTGACCAACTAACACAGACTGACCTAGAAACCAGTAAAGGACCAACTGACCACAGGCTGACCTAGAAACCAGAAACTGACCAACTGACCACATTCTGACCTAGAAACCAGAAACTGACCTTTTGACCTCAGTCTGACCTAATAACAGAAACTGTCAAACTGACCACAGTCTGATATAGAAACCAGCCACTGACCAACTAACCACAGTCTGATCTCGAAACCAGAAACTGAGCAACTGACCACAATCTGACCTCGAAACCAAAACCTGGCCAAATGACCACATTCTGACCTAGCAACCACAAATTATCAAACAGGCCACATTCTGACCTAGCAACCAGTATCTGACCAACTGACCACAGTCTGATGTAGAAACCAGCAACTGACCAACTGACCAAAATCTGACCGAGAAACCCGAAACTGACCAAATGACCACAGTCTGACCTCGAAACCAGAAACTGTCCAACTGATCACATACTTTAATCGAAACCGGAAACTGACCAACTGACCACAGTCTAACCTACAAACCAGAAATTGACCAACTGAGCACAGTCTGACCAAGCAACCAGCAATAACCAACTGATCAAAGTATTACCTAGCAACCAGTGACTGACCAACTGACCAAAATCTGACCGAGAAATCCGAAACTGACCAACTGACCAAAGTCTGACCTCGAAACCAGAAACTGTCCAACTGATCACATACTTTAATCGAAAACGGAAACTGACCAACTCACCACAGTCTGACCCAGATACCAGGAACTGACCAACTGACCACAGTCTGACCTAGACAACCCGAAACTGACCAACTGACCAAAGTCTGACCTAGAAAATAGAAACTGTCCAACTGACCACAGTCTGACCTCGAAACCGAAACAGACCAACTGACCACAGTCCAACTGAGAAACTAGAAACTGACAAACTGATCACAGTCTGAACTAGGATCCAGAAACTGACCAACTGACCACAGTCTGACCTAGAAACCAGAAAAAGACTAATTAACCACAATCTGACCGAGAAACCAGAAACTGACAAAATGTCCACAGTCTGACCCAGAAACCTGGAACTAACCAACTGACCACAGTCTGACTGAGAGAACATGAAACTGACCAACTGACCACAGTCTGGCTGAAAAAATAGAAATGGACCAACTGACCTCAGTCTGACCTAGAAACCAGAAACTGGCCAACTGACCACAATCTGACCTAGCAACCACAAACTGACCAACAGGCCACATTCTGTCGCAGCAAACAGTAACTGACTACAGTCTGACCGAGAAACCAGATACTGACAAGCTGACCACAGTCTGACCGAGAAACCAGGAAGTGACCAACTACCCACAGTCAGAACGAACAACCAGAAACTGACCAACAGACAACTGACTGAATTAGGAACCAGAAACTGAACAACTGACCACAGTCTGACCTAGAAACCAGAAATTGACTAACTGAACACAGTCTGACATAGACATCCCGAAACTGACCAACTGACCACAGTCTGACGTAGAAACCAGCAACTGACCAACTGACCACAATCTGACCGAGAAACCCGAAACTGACCAACTGACCACAGTCTGACCTCGAAACCAGAAACTATCCAACTGACCACATTCTTAACTCGAAACCAGAAACTGACCTACTAACACAGACTGACCTAGAAACCAGTAAAGGACCAACTGACCACAGTCTGACCTAGAAACCAGAAACTGACCAACTGACCACATTCTGACCTAGAAACCAGAAACTGACCTTTTGACCTCAGTCTGACCTGATAACAGAAACTGTCCAACTGACCACAGTCTGATATAGAAACCAGCCACTGACCAACTAACCACAGTCTGATCTCGAAACCAGAAACTGAGCAACTGACCACAATCTGACCTCGAAACCAGAAACTGTCCAACTGACCACATTCTTAACTCGAAACCAGAAACATGTAACTAACCAACTGACCACAGTCTGACTGAGACAACATGAAACTGACCAAGTGACCACAGTCTGGCTGTGAAAATAGAAATGGACCAACTGACCTCAGTCTGACCTAGACACCAGAAACTGACCAACTGACCACAATCTGACCTAGCAACCACAAACTGACCAACAGGCCACATTCTGTCGCAGCAAACAGTAACTGACTACAGTCTGACCTAGAAACCAGATACTGACAAGCTGACCACAGTCTGACCGAGAAACCAGGAAGTGACCAACTACCCACAGTCAGATCGAACAACCAGAAACTGACCAACAGACAACAGACTGAATTAGGAACCAGAAATTGAACAACTGACCACAGTCTGACCTAGAAACCAGAAATTGACTAACTGAACACAGTCTGACATAGACATCCCGAAACTGACCAACTGACCAAAGTCTTACCTCGAAAACAGAAACTGACGAACTGACCACAGTCTGAACTAGGAACCAGAAACTGTCCAACTGACCACAGTCTGACCTATAAACCAGAGAAAGACTAACTAACCACAATCTGATCGAGAAACCGGAAACTGACCAAATGTCCACAGTCTGACCCAGAAACCTGGAACTGACCAACTGACCACAGTCTGACCGAGACAACATGAAACTGACAAACTGACCACAGTCTGACCTAGTAACCAGAAACTTACCAACTGACCACAGTCTGACCTCGAAACCAGAAACTGTCCTACTGACCACATTCTTAACTAGAAACCAGTAAAGGACCAACTGACCACAGTCTGACCTAGAAATCAGAAACAGACCAACTGACCACATTCTGACCTCGAAACCAGAAACTGACCATCTCACCTCAGTCTGACCTAATCACAGAAACTGTCCAACTGACCACAATCTGACGTAGAAACCAGCAACCTCGAAACCAGAAACTGACCAACTGACCACAATCTGACCTCGAAACCAAAACCTGGCCAAATGAACAAATTCTGACCTAGCAACCACAAATTATCAAACAGGCCACATTCTGACCTAGCAACCAGTATCTGACCAACTGACCAAAGTCTGATGTAGAAACCAGCAATTGACCAACTGACCAAAATCTGAGAGAGAAACCCGAAACTGACCAACTGACCACAGTCTGACCTCGAAACCAGAAACTGTCCAACTGATCACATACTTTAATCGAAACCGGAAACTGACCAACTGACCACAGTCTGAACTAGAAACCAGAAACTGACCAACTGACCAAACTCTTACCTAGAAAACATAAACTGACGAACTGAACAAAGTCTGAACTAGGAACCAGAAACTGACCAACTGACCACAGTCTGACTTGTAAACCAGAAAAAGACTAACTAACCACAATCTGACCGAGAAACCAGAAACGGACCAAATGTCCACAATCTGACCCAGAAACCTGGAAATGACCAACTGACCACAGTCTGACAGAGACAACATGAAACTGACCAACTGACCACAGTCTGAACTAGAAACCAGAAACTGAGCAACTGACCACAATCTGACTTCGAAACCAAAAACTGACCAAATGACCACATTCTTACCTAGCAAACACAAATTGTCAAACTTGCCACATTCTGACCTAGCAACCAGTATCTGACCAACTGACCACAGTCTGACGTAGAAACCAGCACCTGACCAACTGACCACAATCTGACCTAGAAACCCGAAACTGACCAACTGACCACAGTCTGACCTCGAAACCAGAAACTGTCCAAATGACCACATTCTTAACTCGAAACCAGAAACTGACCAACTACCACAGACTGACCTAGAAACCAGTAGAGGACCAACTGACCACAGTCTGATCTAGAAACCAGAAACAGACCAACTGACCACATTCTGACCTAGAAACCAGAAACTGACAATCTGACCTCAGTCGGACCTAATAACACAAACTGTCCAACTGACCACAGTTTGACGTAGAAACCAGCAACTGACCAACTAACCACAATCTGACCTAGAAACCCGAAACTGACCAACTGACCACAATCTGACCTCGAAACCAGAAACTGTCCAACTGACCACATTCTTAACTCGAAACCAGAAACTGACCAACTACCACAGACTGACCTAGAAACCAGTAAAGGACCAACTGACCACAGTCTGACCTAGACACCAGAAACAGACCAACTGACCACATTCTGACCGAGAAAGCAGAAACTGACAATCTGACCTCAGTCGGACCTAATAACACAAACTGTCCAACTGACCACAGTTTGACGTAGCAACCAGCAACTGACCAACTAACCACAGTCTGACCTCGAAACCAGAAACTGAGCAACAGACCACAATCTGACCTCGAAATCAAAACCTGGCCAAATGACCACATTCTGACATGGCAACCACAAATTATCAAACAGGCCACATTTTGACATAGCAACCAGTATCTGACCAACTGACCACAGTCTGATGTAGAAACAGGAAACTGACCAACTGACCACAGTCTGACCTAGAAACCAGAAACTGACCAACTGACCACAGTCTGACCTCGAAACCAGAAACTGACCATCTGAACTCAGTCTGACCTAATAACAGAAACTGTCCAACTGACCACAGTCTGACGTAGAAACCAGCAACTGACCAACTGACCACAGTCTGACCTGGAAACCAGAAACTGACCAACGGACCATATTCTGACCTAGAATCCAGAAACTGACCAACTGACCGAAGACTAACCTAACAACATAAACTGACCAACTGACCACAGTCTGACCGAGAAACTAGAAACTGATCAATTGAACACAGTCTGACCGAGGCAGAATTAAACTGACGAACTGACCACAGACTGATCTAGAAACCAGACACTGACCAACTGACCACAGTCTGATCTAGAAACCAGAAACTGACCTACAGACCACAGTCTAACCGAGAAACCAGAAACTAACCAACTGACCACTGTCTGAAATAGGATCAAGAAACTGACCAACTGACCACAGTCTGACCGAGAAACCAGAAACGGACCAAATGTCCACAATCTGACCCAGAAACCTGGAAATGACCAACTGACCACAGTCTGACAGAGACCACATGAAACTGACCAACTGACCACAGTCTGAACTAGAAACCAGAAACTGAGCAACTGACCACAATCTGACTTCGAAACCAAAAACTGACCAAATGACCACATTCTTACCTAGCAAACACAAATTGTCAAACTTGCCACATTCTGACCTAGCAACCAGTATCTGACCAACTGACCACAGTCTGACGTAGAAACCAGCACCTGACCAACTGACCACAATCTGACCTAGAAACCCGAAACTGACCAACTGACCACAGTGTGACCTCGAAACCAGAAACTGTCCAAATGACCACATTCTTAACTCGAAACCAGAAACTGACCAACTACCACAGACTGACCTAGAAACCAGTAGAGGACCAACTGACCACAGTCTGATCTAGAAACCAGAAACAGACCAACTGACCACATTCTGACCTAGAAACCAGAAACTGACAATCTGACCTCAGTCGGACCTAATAACACAAACTGTCCAACTGACCACAGTTTGACGTAGAAACCAGCAACTGACCAACTAACCACAATCTGACCTGGAAACCCGAAACTGACCAACTGACCACAATCTGACCTCGAAACCAGAAACTGTCCAACTGACCACATTCTTAACTCGAAACCAGAAACTGACCAACTACCACAGACTGACCTAGAAACCAGTAAAGGACCAACTGACCACAGTCTGACCTAGACACCAGAAACAGACCAACTGACCACATTCTGACCGAGAAACCAGAAACTGACAATCTGACCTCAGTCGGACCTAATAACACAAACTGTCCAACTGACCACAGTTTGACGTAGCAACCAGCAACTGACCAACTAACCACAGTCTGACCTCGAAACCAGAAACTGAGCAACAGACCACAATCTGACCTCGAAATCAAAACCTGGCCAAATGACCACATTCTGACCTAGCAACCACAAATTATCAAACAGGCCACATTTTGACATAGCAACCAGTATCTGACCAACTGACCACAGTCTGATGTAGAAACAGGAAACTGACCAACTGACCACAGTCTGACCTAGAAACCAGAAACTGACCAACTGACCACAGTCTGACCTCGAAACCAGAAACTGACCATCTGAACTCAGTCTGACCTAATAACAGAAACTGTCCAACTGACCACAGTCTGACGTAGAAACCAGCAACTGACCAACTGACCACAGTCTGACCTGGAAACCAGAAACTGTCCAACGGACCATATTCTGACCTAGAATCCAGAAACTGACCAACTGACCGAAGACTAACCTAACAACATAAACTGACCAACTGACCACAGTCTGACCGAGAAACTAGAAACTGATCAATTGAACACAGTCTGACCGAGGCAGAATTAAACTGACGAACTGACCACAGACTGATCTAGAAACCAGACACTGACCAACTGACCACAGTCTGATCTAGAAACCAGAAACTGACCTACAGACCACAGTCTAACCGAGAAACCAGAAACTAACCAACTGACCACTGTCTGAAATAGGATCAAGAAACTGACCAACTGACCACAGTCTGACCTATAAACCAGAAAAAACTAACCATACCACAATCTGTCCGAGAAACCAGAAACTGACGGAACTGACAACAGTCTGATTAAGTAACCAGCAACCAACCAATTGACCACAGGATGACCTTGCAACCAAAATGTAACAAACTGAACACAGACTGATCTAGCAACCAGCAACTGACCAACTGTCCAGAGACTGACCTAGAACCAGCAACTGACCAACTGCCCACAATCTGACCTCGAAACCAAAAACTGAGCAACTGAGCACAGTCTGACCGAGGAATCAGAAACATACCAACTGAGCACAGTCTGACCTCGCAACCAGCAACTTACCAACTGACAACAGTCTGACCAAGGCAACATGAAACTGACCAACTGACCACAGTCTGACCAGAAACCAGAAACTGACCAACTGACCACAGTCTGATCTCGAATCCAGAAACTGTCGAACTGACCACAATCTGACAGAGACAATCCGAAGCTGACCAACTGACCACAGTCTGACCTAGAAACAAGACACTGATCAACTAACCATAGTCTGATCTAGAATCCAGCAACTGAGCAACTGACCACAGTCTGACCTAGAAACCAGAAACAGACCAACTTAACACAGTCTGACCTCTAAACCAGAAACTGACCAACTGAACACATCTGACCGAGAAAGCAGAAACTAACCAACTGACCAACTCACCACAGTCTGACCTAGAAACCAGAAAATGACCAACTGACCACAGTGTGACCGAAGCAACATGAAACTGACCAACTGAATACAATTTGGTCTTGAAACCAGAAACTGACCAACTGACCACAGTCTGATCTAGCAACCAGAAACTGACCAACTGAACACAGTCTGACCTAGAAACCAGAAACTGTCCAACTGACCACAGTCTGACCGACAAAACAGAAACTGACCAACCGACCGTAGTCTGACCTAGAAACCAGAAACAGACAAACTGACCACAGTCTGATCTAGAAACCAGAAACTGACCAACTGAACACAGTCTGACCGAGGCAACATGAAACTGACCAACTGACCACAGTCTGACCTAGGAACCAGAAACTGACCAACTGACCACAGTCTTATCTAGAATCCAGAAACTGTCCAACTGACCACAATCTGACTGAGACAATCTGAAACTGACCAACTGACCACAGTCTTATCTAGAATCCAGAAACTGTCCAACTGACCACAATCTGACTGAGACCACATGAAACTGACCAACTGACCACAGTCTGACCTAGAAACCAGAAACTGATCAACTGACCATAGTCTGATCTTGGAGCCAGAAACTGACCAACTGACCATAGTCAGATCCAGCAACAGAAACTGACCAACTGAGAACAGCCTGACCTAGAAACCAGCAACGAACCAACTGACCAAAGTATTACCAAGCAACCAGTGACTGACCAACTGATCACAGTCCGACCCAGAAACCAGGAACTGACCAACTGACCACTGTCTGACCTAGGCAATCCGAAACTGACCAACTGACCAAAATCTGACCTAGAAACCCGAAACTGACCAACTGACCATATTCTTAACACGAAACAGAAACTGACCAACTCTCCACAATCTGGCCAAGAAAATAGAAACGGACCAACTGACCTCAGTCTGACCTAGAAACCAGAAACTGACGAACTGACCACAGTCTGACCTAGAAACCAGAAATTGACCAACTGAGCACAGTCTGACCTAGAAACTAGCAACTAACCAACTGTCCAAAGTATTACCTAGCAACCAGTGACTGACCAAATGATCACAGTCTTACCCAGAAACCAGGAATTGACCAACTGACCACAGTCTGACCTATAAAACCCCAAACTGACCAACTGACCAAAGTCTGACCGAGGAAACAGAAACTGACCAACTGACCACAGTCCAACTGAGAAACCAGAAACTGACAATCTGATCACAGTCTGAACTAGGAACCAGGAACTGACCAACTGACCACAGTCTGACCTAGACAACCCGAAACTGACCAACTGACCAAAGTCTGACCGAGGAAACAGAAACTGACCAACTGACCACAGTCTAACTGAGAAACCAGAAACTGACAATCTGATCACAGTCTGAACTCGGAACCAGAAACTGACCAACTGACCACAGTCTGACCTAGAAACCATAAAAATACTAATTAACCACAATCTGACTGAGAAACCTGAAACAGACAAAATGTCCACAGTCTGACCCAGAAACATGGAACTAACAACTGACCACAATCTGACCGAGACAACATGAAACTGACGAACTGACCACAGTCTGGCCTAATAAACCAGAAACTGAGCAACTGACCACAATCTGACCTCGAAACCAAAAACTGACCAAATGACCACATTCTGACCTAGCAACCACAAACTGTCAAACAGGCCACATTCTTGCCTTGCAATCAGTATCTGACCAACTGACCACAGTCTGACGTAGAAACCAGCAACTGGCAAAATGACCACAGTCTGACATAGAAACCAGAAACTGTTCAACTGACCACATACTAAACTCGAAATCAGAAACTGACCAACTGACCACAGTCTGACCTAGAAACCTGAAATGGACCAACTGACCACAGTCTGACCTAGGAACCAGAAACTGATCAACTGAACACAGGCTGACCGAGGCAACATGAAACTGACCAACTGACCACAGTCTGACCTATAAACCAGAAACTGACCAACTGACCACAGTCTGACATAGAAACCAGAAACTGACCAACTGACCACAGTCTCACATAAAAACCAGAAACTGACCAACTGATCACAGTCTGATGTAGAAACCAGAAACTGACCAACTGACCACAGTCTGACCTAAAAAGCAGAAACTGACCAACTGACCACAGGCTCAAATAAAAACCAGAAACTGACCAATTGACCACATTATGACCAAGCAACCAGAAACTGACCAACAGACCTCAGTCTGACATAGGAACCAGAAACTGACCAACTGACCGCAGTCTTACCTAGCAACCACAAACTGACAAACAGGCCACAATCTGTCCCAGCAAACAGTAACAGACGAACTGACCACAGTCTGATCTGGAAACCAAAAACTGACCAATTGACCACATTCTGACCAAGAAACCAGAAACTGCCCAAATGACCACAGTCTGACCTAAAAACCAGAAACTGTCCAACTGACCAGAGTCTCAACTAGAAACCAGAAACCGACCAACTAACCGCAGTATGACCGAGACAACATAAAACTGACCAACTGAACTCAGTCTGAACTAGCAACCACAAATTGACGAACAAGCCACATTCTGTCGCAGCAGCCAGTAACTGACCACAGTCTGACCGAGAAACTAGGAACTGACCAACTGATCACAAACTGATCTAGAAAACAGAAACTGACCAACAAACCACAGTCTGAACGAGAAACCAGAAACGGAGCAACTGACCACTGTCTGAACTAGGAACAAGAAACTGACCAACTGACCACAGTCTAACCGAGAAACCAGAAACTGTCCAACTGACATCAATCTGACCTTGAAACCAAAAATTGACCAAATGACCACAGTATTACCTAGCAAGCATAAACTGTCAAACAGGCCACATTCTGACCTAGCAACCAGTATCTGACCAACTGACCACAGTCTGATGTAGAAGCCAGCAACTGACCAAATGACCACAATCTGATCTAGAAACCCGAAACTGACCAACTGACCATATTCTTAACTCGAAACCAGAAACTGACCAACTGTCCACAATCTGGCTGAGAAAATAGAAATGGACCAACTGATCTCAGTCTGACCGAGAAACCAGAAACTGACCAAATGACCAGAGTCGAGGAGGCGGGAGCTCGGAGCAGCGCGAGTCCGGGGTCGGCGACAGGCCTATAAAGGCCAGCGGGAGCTCGGAGCAGTCAGTCGAGGAGGCGGGAGCTCGGAGCAGCGCGAGTCCGGGGTCGGCGACAGGCCTATAAAGGCCAGCGGGAGCTCGGAGCAGTCAGTCGAGGAGGCGGGAGCTCGGAGCAGCGCGAGTCCGGGGTCGGCGACAGGCCTATAAAGGCCAGCGGGAGCTCGGAGCAGTCAGTCGAGGAGGCGGGAGCTCGGAGCAGCGCGAGTCCGGGGTCGGCGACAGGCCTATAAAGGCCAGCGGGAGCTCGGAGCAGTCAGTCGAGGAGGCGGGAGCTCGGAGCAGCGCGAGTCCGGGGTCGGCGAGAGGCCTATAAAGGCCAGCGGGAGCTCGGAGCAGCGCGAGTCCGGGGTCGGCGAGAGGCGTACCGGTGCAGCGACAGGGAGAAGGCAAAAAAACAAAGGTGACGTCACAGCCTAGGGGGTAAGTGATTGGCTGGTGATTGGTGAGTAGTTTTTCTTTTTCTTCTTATATTGGTCAGTAACTTTTAACATTGTTATTACCAGTTTAAGTGTATCTAAGGGTTAAGACATGGCAGGAGAGCTCGGTCGGGTGTTATGCTCCTCCTGTACCATGTGGGAACTCAGGGACGCTTCCGGTGTCCCTGACGACTACGTGTGCGGGAAGTGTGTCCACCTCCAGCTCCTGACGGTCCGCGTTGCGGAATTGGAGCTGAGGGTGGATTCACTCTGGAGCATCCACGATGCTGAGAATGACGTGAGTATCACGTGTAGTGAGTTGGTCTTACCGCAGGGAAAGGGTCCACAGCCAGATAGGGAATGGAAGACCAACAGGAAGAGTAGAGCAAGGAAGGTAGTGCAGGGGTCCCCTGCGGTCATCCCCCTGCAAAACAGATACACCGCTTTGGGTACTGTTGAGGGGAATGACTCATCAGGGGAGGGCAGCAGCAGCCAAGTTCATGGCACCGTGGCTGGCTCTGCTGCACAGGAGGGCAAGAAAAAGAGTGGGAGAGCGATAGTGATAGGGGATTCAATTGTGAGGGGAATAGATAGGCGTTTCTGCGGCCGCAACCGAGACTCCAGGATGGTATGTTGCCTCCCTGGTGCAAGGGTCAAGGATGTCTCGGAGCGGGTGCAGGACATTCTGAAATGGGAGGGAGAACAGCCAGTTGTCGTGGTGCACATTGGTACCAACGACATAGGCAAAAAAAGGGATGAGGTCCTACGAAACGAATTTAAGGAGCTAGGAGCTAAATTAAAAAGTAGGACCTCAAAAGTAGTAATCTCGGGATTGCTACCAGTGCCACGTGATAGTCAGAGTAGGAATCGCAGGATAGCGCAGATGAATACGTGGCTTGAGCAGTGGTGCAGCAGGGAGGGATTCAAATTCCTGGGGCATTGGAACCGGTTCTGGGGGAGGTGGGACCAGTACAAACCGGACGGTCTGCACCTGGGCAGGACTGGAACCAATGTCCTAGGGGGAGTGTTTGCTAGTGCTGTTGGGGAGGATTTAAACTAATATGGCAGGGGGATGGGAACCAATGCAGGGAGACAGAGGGAAACAAAAAGGAGACAAAAGCAAAAGACAGAAAGGAGATGAGGAAAAGTGGAGGGCAGAGAAACCCAAGGCAAAGAACAAAAAGGGCCACTGTACAGCAAAATTCTAAAAGGACAAAGGGTGTTAATAAAACAAGCCTGAAGGCTTTGTGTCTTAATGCAAGGAGTATCCGCAATAAGGTGGATGAATTAATTGTGCAAATAGATGTTAACAAATATGATGTGATTGGGATTACGGAGACGTGGCTCCAGGATGATCAGGGCTGGGAACTCAACATTCAGGGGTATTCAACATTCAGGAAGGATAGAATAAAAGGAAAAGGAGGTGGGGTAGCATTGCTGGTTAAAGAGGAGATTAATGCAATAGTTAGGAAAGACATTAGCTTGGATGATGTGGAATCTATATGGGTAGAGCTGCAGAACACCAAAGGGCAAAAAACGTTAGTAGGAGTTGTGTACAGACCTCCAAACAGTAGTAGGGATGTTGGGGAGGGCATCAAACAGGAAATTAGGGGTGCATGCAATAAAGGTGTAGCAGTTATAATGGGTGACTTTAATATGCACATAGATTGGGCTAGCCAAACTGGAAGCAATACGGTGGAGGAGGATTTCCTGGAGTGCATAAGGGATGGTTTTCTAGACCAATATGTTGAGGAACCAACTAGGGGGGAGGCCATCTTAGACTGGGTGTTGTGTAATGAGAGAGGATTAATTAGCAATCTCATTGTGCGAGGCCCCTTGGGGAAGAGTGACCATAATATGGTGGAATTCTGCATTAGGATGGAGAATGAAACAGTAATTTCAGAGACCATGGTCCAGAACTTAAAGAAGGGTAACTTTGAAGGTATGAGGCGTGAATTGGCTAGGATAGATTGGCGAATGATACTTAGGGGGTTGACTGTGGATGGGCAATGGCAGACATTTAGAGACCGCATGGATGAAGTACAACAATTGTACATTCCTGTCTGGCGTAAAAATAAAAAGGGGAAGGTGGCTCAACCGTGGCTATCTAAGGAAATCAGGGATAGTATTAAAGCCAAGGAAGTGGCATACAAATTGGCCAGAAATAGCAGCGAACCTGGGGACTGGGAGAAATTTAGAACTCAGCAGAGGAGGACAAAGGGTTTGATTAGGACAGGGAAAATGGAGTACGAGAAGAAGCTTGCAGAGAACATTAAGGCGGATTGCAAAAGTTTCTATAGGTATGTAAAGAGAAAAAGGTTGGTGAAGACAAACGTAGGTCCCCTGCAGTCAGAATCAGGGGAAGTCATAACGGGGAACAAAGAAATGGCGGATCAATTGAACAAGTACTTTGGTTCGGTATTCACTAAGGAGGATACAAACAACCTTCCGGATATAAAAGGGGTCAGAGGGTCTAGTAAGGAAGAGGAACTGAGGGAAATCTTTATTCGTCGGGAAATTGTGTTGGGGAAATTGATGGGATTGAAGGCCGATAAATCCCCAGGGCCTGATGGCCTGCATCCTAGAGTACTTAAGGAGGTGGCCTTGGAAATAGCGGATGCATTGACAGTCATTTTCCAACATTCCATTGACTCTGGATCAGTTCCTATGGAGTGGAGGGTAGCCAATGTAACCCCACTTTTTAAAAAAGGAGGGAGAGAGAAAACAGGGAATTATAGACCGGTCAGCCTGACCTCAGTAGTGGGTAAAATGATGGAATCAATTATTAAGGATGTCATAGCAGTGCATCTGGAAAATGGTGACATGATAGGTCGAAGTCAGCATGGATTTGTGAAAGGGAAATCATGCTTGACAAATCTTCTGGAATTTTTTGAGGATGTTTCCAGTAAAGTGGACAAAGGAGAACCAGTTGATGTGGTATATTTGGACTTTCAGAAGGCTTTCGACAAGGTCCCACACAAGAGATTAATGTGCAAAGTTAAAGCACATGGGATTGGGGGTAGTGTGCTGACGTGGATTGAGAACTGGTTGTCAGACAGGAAGCAAAGAGTAGGAGTAAACGGGTACTTTTCAGAATGGCAGGCAGTGACTAGTGGAGTGCCGCAAGGTTCTGTGCTGGGGCCCCAGCTGTTTACATTGTACATTAATGATTTAGACGAGGGGATTAAATGCAGTATCTCCAAATTTGCGGATGATACTAAGTTGGGTGGCAGTGTGAGCTGCGAGGAGGATGCTATTAGGCTGCAGAGTGACTTGGATAGGTTAGGTGAGTGGGCAAATGCATGGCAGATGAAGTATAATGTGGATAAATGTGAGGTTATCCACTTTGGTGGTAAAAACAGAGAGACAGACTATTATCTGAATGGTGACAGATTAGGAAAAGGGAAGGTGCAACGAGACCTGGGTGTCATGGTACATCAGTCATTGAAGGTTGGCATGCAGGTACAGCAGGCGGTTAAGAAAGCAAATGGCATGTTGGCCTTCATAGCGAGGGGATTTGAATACAGGGGCAGGGAGGTGTTGCTACAGTTGTACAGGGCCTTGGTGAGGCCACACCTGGAGTATTGTGTACAGTTTTGGTCTCCTAACTTGAGGAAGGACATTCTTGCTATTGAGGGAGTGCAGCGAAGGTTCACCAGACTGATTCCCGGGATGGCGGGACTGACCTATCAAGAAAGATTGGATCAATTGGGCTTGTATTCACTGGAGTTCAGAAGAATGAGAGGGGACCTCATAGAAACGTTTAAAATTCTGACGGGTTTAGACAGGTTAGATGCAGAAAGAATGTTCCCAATGTTGGGGAGGTCCAGAACCAGGGGTCACAGTCTGAGGATAAGGGGTAAGCCATTTAGGACCGAGATGAGGAGAAACTTCTTCACCCAGAGAGTGGTGAACCTGTGGAATTCTCTACCACAGAAAGTAGTTGAGGCCAATTCACTAAATATATTCAAAAGGGAGTTAGATGAAGTCCTTACTACTCGGGGGATCAAGGGTTATGGCGAGAAAGCAGGAAGGGGGTACTGAAGTTTCATGTTCAGCCATGAACTCATTGAATGGCGGTGCAGGCTAGAAGGGCTGAATGGCCTGCTCCTGCACCTATTTTCTATGTTTCTATGTTTCTAATCTGACCTAGCAACCACAAACTGACCAACAGGCCACATTCTGTCGCAGCAAACAGTAACTGACTACAGTCTGACCTAGAAACCAGATACTGACAAGCTGACCACAGTCTGACCGAGAAACCAGGAAGTGACCAACTACCCACAGTCAGAACGAACAACCAGAAACTGACCAACTGACCACAGACTGAATTAGGAACCAGAAACTGGACAACTGACCACAGTCTGACCTAGAAACCAGAAATTGACTAACTGAACACAGTCTGACCTAGACATCCCGAAACTGACTAACTGACCAAAGTCTTACCTCGAAAACAGAAACTGACGAACTGACCACAGTCTGAACTAGGAACCAGAAACTGTCCAACTGACCACAGTCTGACCTATAAACCAGAAAAAGACTAACTAACCACAATCTGAGCCAGAAACCTGGAACTGACCAACTGACCACAGTCTGACCGAGACAACATGAAACTTAAAAAACTGACCACAGTCTGACCTAGTAACCAGAAACTGAGCAACTGACCACAGTCTGACGTAGAAAGCAGCAACTGACCAACTAACCACAATCTGACCTAGAAACCCGAAACTGACCAACTCACCACAGTCTGACCTCGATACCAGAAACTGTCCAACTGACCACATTCTTAACTAGAAACCAGTAAAGGACCAACTGACCACAGTCTGACCTAGAAACTAGAACAGACCAACTGACCACATTCTGACCTAGAAACCAGAAACTGACCATCTCACCTCAGTCTGACCTAATCACAGAAACTGTCCAAATGACCACAATCTGACGTAGAAACCAGCAACTGACCAACTAAACACAGTCTGACCTCGAAACCAGAAACTGACTAACTGACCACAATCTGACCTCGAAACCAAAACCTGGCCAAATGACCACATTCTGACCTAGCAATCACAAATTATCAAACAGGCCATATTCTGACCTAGCAAACAGTATCTGACCAACTGACCACAGTCTGATTTAGAAACCAGTTACTGACCAACTGACCAAAATCTGACCGAGAAACCCGAAACTGACCAACTGATCACAGTCTGACCTCGAAACCAGAAACTGTCCAACGGACCAAATACTTAAATCGAAACCCGAAACTGACCAACTGAATACAGTCTGACCTAGAAACCAGAAATGGACCAACTGACCATATTCTTAACACGAAACCAGAAACTGACCAACTATCCACAATCTGGCCTAGAAAATAGAAACGGACCAACTGACCTCAGTCTGACCTAGAAACCAGAAACTGACGAACTGACCACAGTCTGACCTAGAAACCAGAAATTGACCAACTGAGCACAGTCTGACCTAGAAACCAGCAACTAACCAACTGTCCAAAGTATTACCTAGCAACCAGTGACTGAACAAATGATCACAGTCTGACCCAGAAACCAGGAACTGACCAACTGACCACAGTCTGACCTATACAACCCGAAACTTACCAACTGACCAAAGTCTGACCGAGGAAACAGAAACTGACCAACTGACCACAGTCTAACTGAGAAACCATAAACTGACAATCTGATCACAGTCTGAACTAGGAACCAGAAACTGACCAACTGACCACAGTCTGACCTAGAATCCATAAAAAGTCTAATTAACCACAATCTGACCGAGAAACCTGAAACTGACAAAATGTCCACAGTCTGACCCAGAAACCTGGAACTAACAACTGACCACAGTCTGACCGAGACAACATGAAACTGACCAACTGACCACAGTCTGGCCTAATAAACCAGAAACTGAGCAACTAACCACAATCTGACCTCGAAACCAAAAACTGACCAAATGATCACATTCTGACCGAGCAACCACAAACTGTCAAACAGGCCACATTCTTGCCTTGCAATCAGTATCTGACCAACTGACCACAGACTGACGGAGAAACCAGCAACTGGCCAACTGACCACAATCTGACGTAGAAACCTGAAACTGACCAACTGACCACAGTCTGACCTCGAAACAAGAAACTGTTCAACTGACCACATACTAAACTCGAAATCAGAAACTGACCAACTGACCACAGTCTGACCTACAAACCACAAATGGACCAACTGACCACAGTCTGACCTACAAACCAGAAATGGACCAACTGACCACAGTCTGACCTAGGAACCAGAAACTGATCAACTGAACACAGGCTGACCGAGGCAACATGAAACTGACCAACTGACCACAGTCTTACCTAGAAACCAGAAACTGACCAACTGACCACAGTCTGACATAGAAACCAGAAACTGACCAACTGACCACAGTCTGACCTAGAAACCAGAAACTCACCAACTGACCACAGTCTGACCTAGAAACCAGAAACTCACCAACTGATCACAGTCTGACCTAGAAACCAGAAACTGACCAACTGACCACAGTCTGACCTAAAAACCAGAAACTGACCAACTGACCACAGTCTCACATAAAAAACAGAAACTGACCAATTGACCACATTATGACCATGAAACCAGAAACTGACTAACAGACCTCAGTCTGACATAGGAACCAGAAACTGACCAATTGACCACATTCTGACCAAGAAACCAGAAACTGCCCAACTGACCACAGTCTGACCTAAAAACCAGAAACTGTCCAACTGACCAGAGTCTCAACTAGAAACCAGAAACTGACCATCTAACCACAGTATGACCGAGACAACATAAAACTGACCAACTGAACTCAGTGTGACCTAGTTAGCACAAATTGACGAACAAGCCACATTCTGTCGCAGCAGCCAGTAACTGACCACAGTCTGACCTAGAAACCAGGAAGTGACCAACTGATCACAAACTGATCTAGAAACCAGAAACTGACCAACAAACCACAGTCTGAACGAGAAACCAGAAACGGAGCAACGGACCACAGTCTGAATTAGGAACCAGAAACTGAACAACTGACCACAGACTGACCTAGAAACCAGAAACTGACCAACTGAGCACAGTCTGACGTAGAAACCAGCAACTAACCAATTGACCAAAGTATTACCTAGCAACCAGTGACTGACCAACTGATCACAGTCTGACCCAGAAACCAGGAACTGACCAACTGACCACAGTCTGACTTAGAAAACAGAAACTGACCAACTGACAACAGTCTGACTCAGAAACCGAAACTGACCAACTGACCACAGTCCAACTGAGAAACCAGAAACTGACAAACTGATCACAGTCTGACCTCGAAACCAGAAACTGTTCAACAGACCACATACTAAACTCGAAATCAGAAATTGACCAACTGACCACAGTCTGACCTATAAACCAGAAACTGACCACCTGACCACAGTCTGACATAGAAACCAGAAATTGACTAACTGAACACAGTCTGACCTAGACAACCCGAAACTGACCAAATGACCATTTTCTGACCTAGAAAACACAAATTGTCAAACTTGTCACATTCTGACCAAGCAACCAGTATCTGACCAACTGACCACAGTCTGACGTAGAAACCAGCAACTGACCAACTGACCACAATCTGACCGAGAAACCCGAAACTGACCAACTGACCACAGTCTGACCTCGAAACCAGAAACTATCCAACTGAACACATTCTTAACTCGAAACCAGAAACTGACCAACTAACACAGACTGACCTAGAAACCAGTAAAGGACCAACTGACCACAGGCTGACCTAGAAACCAGAAACTGACCAACTGACCACATTCTGACCTAGAAACCAGAAACTGACCTTTTGACCTCAGTCTGACCTAATAACAGAAACTGTCAAACTGACCACAGTCTGATATAGAAACCAGCCACTGACCAACTAACCACAGTCTGATCTCGAAACCAGAAACTGAGCAACTGACCACAATCTGACCTCGAAACCAAAACCTGGCCAAATGACCACATTCTGACCTAGCAACCACAAATTATCAAACAGGCCACATTCTGACCTAGCAACCAGTATCTGACCAACTGACCACAGTCTGATGTAGAAACCAGCAACTGACCAACTGACCAAAATCTGACCGAGAAACCCGAAACTGACCAAATGACCACAGTCTGACCTCGAAACCAGAAACTGTCCAACTGATCACATACTTTAATCGAAACCGGAAACTGACCAACTGACCACAGTCTAACCTATAAACCAGAAATTGACCAACTGAGCACAGTCTGACCAAGCAACCAGCAATAACCAACTGATCAAAGTATTACCTAGCAACCAGTGACTGACCAACTGACCAAAATCTGACCGAGAAATCCGAAACTGACCAACTGACCAAAGTCTGACCTCGAAACCAGAAACTGTCCAACTGATCACATACTTTAATCGAAAACGGAAACTGACCAACTCACCACAGTCTGACCCAGAAACCAGGAACTGACCAACTGACCACAGTCTGACCTAGACAACCCGAAACTGACCAACTGACCAAAGTCTGACCTAGAAAATAGAAACTGTCCAACTGACCACAGTCTGACCTCGAAACCGAAACAGACCAACTGACCACAGTCCAACTGAGAAACTAGAAACTGACAAACTGATCACAGTCTGAACTAGGATCCAGAAACTGACCAACTGACCACAGTCTGACCTAGAAACCAGAAAAAGACTAATTAACCACAATCTGACCGAGAAACCAGAAACTGACAAAATGTCCACAGTCTGACCCAGAAACCTGGAACTAACCAACTGACCACAGTCTGACTGAGAGAACATGAAACTGACCAACTGACCACAGTCTGGCTGAAAAAATAGAAATGGACCAACTGACCTCAGTCTGACCGAGAAACCAGAAACTGGCCAACTGACCACAATCTGACCTAGCAACCACAAACTGACCAACAGGCCACATTCTGTCGCAGCAAACAGTAACTGACTACAGTCTGACCGAGAAACCAGATACTGACAAGCTGACCACAGTCTGACCGAGAAACCAGGAAGTGACCAACTACCCACAGTCAGAACGAACAACCAGAAACTGACCAACAGACAACTGACTGAATTAGGAACCAGAAACTGAACAACTGACCACAGTCTGACCTAGAAACCAGAAATTGACTAACTGAACACAGTCTGACATAGACATCCCGAAACTGACCAACTGACCACAGTCTGACGTAGAAACCAGCAACTGACCAACTGACCACAATCTGACCGAGAAACCCGAAACTGACCAACTGACCACAGTCTGACCTCGAAACCAGAAACTATCCAACTGACCACATTCTTAACTCGAAACCAGAAACTGACCTACTAACACAGACTGACCTAGAAACCAGTAAAGGACCAACTGACCACAGTCTGACCTAGAAACCAGAAACTGACCAACTGACCACATTCTGACCTAGAAACCAGAAACTGACCTTTTGACCTCAGTCTGACCTGATAACAGAAACTGTCCAACTGACCACAGTCTGATATAGAAACCAGCCACTGACCAACTAACCACAGTCTGATCTCGAAACCAGAAACTGAGCAACTGACCACAATCTGACCTCGAAACCAGAAACTGTCCAACTGACCACATTCTTAACTCGAAACCAGAAACATGTAACTAACCAACTGACCACAGTCTGACTGAGACAACATGAAACTGACCAAGTGACCACAGTCTGGCTGTGAAAATAGAAATGGACCAACTGACCTCAGTCTGACCTAGAAACCAGAAACTGACCAACTGACCACAATCTGACCTAGCAACCACAAACTGACCAACAGGCCACATTCTGTCGCAGCAAACAGTAACTGACTACAGTCTGACCTAGAAACCAGATACTGACAAGCTGACCACAGTCTGACCGAGAAACCAGGAAGTGACCAACTACCCACAGTCAGATCGAACAACCAGAAACTGACCAACAGACAACAGACTGAATTAGGAACCAGAAACTGAACAACTGACCACAGTCTGACCTAGAAACCAGAAATTGACTAACTGAACACAGTCTGACATAGACATCCCGAAACTGACCAACTGACCAAAGTCTTACCTCGAAAACAGAAACTGACGAACTGACCACAGTCTGAACTAGGAACCAGAAACTGTCCAACTGACCACAGTCTGACCTATAAACCAGAGAAAGACTAACTAACCACAATCTGATCGAGAAACCGGAAACTGACCAAATGTCCACAGTCTGACCCAGAAACCTGGAACTGACCAACTGACCACAGTCTGACCGAGACAACATGAAACTGACAAACTGACCACAGTCTGACCTAGTAACCAGAAACTGACCAACTGACCACAGTCTGACCTCGAAACCAGAAACTGTCCTACTGACCACATTCTTAACTAGAAACCAGTAAAGGACCAACTGACCACAGTCTGACCTAGAAATCAGAAACAGACCAACTGACCACATTCTGACCTCGAAACCAGAAACTGACCATCTCACCTCAGTCTGACCTAATCACAGAAACTGTCCAACTGACCACAATCTGACGTAGAAACCAGCAAGCTCGAAACCAGAAACTGACCAACTGACCACAATCTGACCTCGAAACCAAAACCTGGCCAAATGAACAAATTCTGACCTAGCAACCACAAATTATCAAACAGGCCACATTCTGACCTAGCAACCAGTATCTGACCAACTGACCAAAGTCTGATGTAGAAACCAGCAATTGACCAACTGACCAAAATCTGAGAGAGAAACCCGAAACTGACCAACTGACCACAGTCTGACCTCGAAACCAGAAACTGTCCAACTGATCACATACTTTAATCGAAACCGGAAACTGACCAACTGACCACAGTCTGAACTAGAAACCAGAAACTGACCAACTGACCAAACTCTTACCTAGAAAACATAAACTGACGAACTGAACAAAGTCTGAACTAGGAACCAGAAACTGACCAACTGACCACAGTCTGACTTGTAAACCAGAAAAAGACTAACTAACCACAATCTGACCGAGAAACCAGAAACGGACCAAATGTCCACAATCTGACCCAGAAACCTGGAAATGACCAACTGACCACAGTCTGACAGAGACAACATGAAACTGACCAACTGACCACAGTCTGAACTAGAAACCAGAAACTGAGCAACTGACCACAATCTGACTTCGAAACCAAAAACTGACCAAATGACCACATTCTTACCTAGCAAACACAAATTGTCAAACTTGCCACATTCTGACCTAGCAACCAGTATCTGACCAACTGACCACAGTCTGACGTAGAAACCAGCACCTGACCAACTGACCACAATCTGACCTAGAAACCCGAAACTGACCAACTGACCACAGTGTGACCTCGAAACCAGAAACTGTCCAAATGACCACATTCTTAACTCGAAACCAGAAACTGACCAACTACCACAGACTGACCTAGAAACCAGTAGAGGACCAACTGACCACAGTCTGATCTAGAAACCAGAAACAGACCAACTGACCACATTCTGACCTAGAAACCAGAAACTGACAATCTGACCTCAGTCGGACCTAATAACACAAACTGTCCAACTGACCACAGTTTGACGTAGCAACCAGCAACTGACCAACTAACCACAGTCTGACCTCGAAACCAGAAACTGAGCAACAGACCACAATCTGACCTCGAAATCAAAACCTGGCCAAATGACCACATTCTGACCTAGCAACCACAAATTATCAAACAGGCCACATTTTGACATAGCAACCAGTATCTGACCAACTGACCACAGTCTGATGTAGAAACAGGAAACTGACCAACTGACCACAGTCTGACCTAGAAACCAGAAACTGACCAACTGACCACAGTCTGACCTCGAAACCAGAAACTGACCATCTGAACTCAGTCTGACCTAATAACAGAAACTGTCCAACTGACCACAGTCTGACGTAGAAACCAGCAACTGACCAACTGACCACAGTCTGACCTGGAAACCAGAAACTGACCAACGGACCATATTCTGACCTAGAATCCAGAAACTGACCAACTGACCGAAGACTAACCTAACAACATAAACTGACCAACTAACCACAGTCTGACCTCGAAACCAGAAACTGAGCAACAGACCACAATCTGACCTCGAAATCAAAACCTGGCCAAATGACCACATTCTGACCTAGCAACCACAAATTATCAAACAGGCCACATTTTGACATAGCAACCAGTATCTGACCAACTGACCACAGTCTGATGTAGAAACAGGAAACTGACCAACTGACCACAGTCTGACCTAGAAACCAGAAACTGACCAACTGACCACAGTCTGACCTCGAAACCAGAAACTGACCATCTGAACTCAGTCTGACCTAATAACAGAAACTGTCCAACTGACCACAGTCTGACGTAGAAACCAGCAACTGACCAACTGACCACAGTCTGACCTGGAAACCAGAAACTGACCAACGGACCATATTCTGACCTAGAATCCAGAAACTGACCAACTGACCGAAGACTAACCTAACAACATAAACTGACCAACTGACCACAGTCTGACCGAGAAACTAGAAACTGATCAATTGAACACAGTCTGACCGAGGCAGAATTAAACTGACGAACTGACCACAGACTGATCTAGAAACCAGACACTGACCAACTGACCACAGTCTGATCTAGAAACCAGAAACTGACCTACAGACCACAGTCTAACCGAGAAACCAGAAACTAACCAACTGACCACTGTCTGAAATAGGATCAAGAAACTGACCAACTGACCACAGTCTGACCTATAAACCAGAAAAAACTAACCATACCACAATCTGTCCGAGAAACCAGAAACTGACGGAACTGACAACAGTCTGATTAAGTAACCAGCAACCAACCAATTGACCACAGGATGACCTTGCAACCAAAATGTAACAAACTGAACACAGACTGATCTAGCAACCAGCAACTGACCAACTGTCCAGAGACTGACCTAGAACCAGCAACTGACCAACTGCCCACAATCTGACCTCGAAACCAAAAACTGAGCAACTGAGCACAGTCTGACCGAGGAATCAGAAACATACCAACTGAGCACAGTCTGACCTCGCAACCAGCAACTTACCAACTGACAACAGTCTGACTAAGGCAACATGAAACTGACCAACTGACCACAGTCTGACCAGAAACCAGAAACTGACCAACTGACCACAGTCTGATCTCGAATCCAGAAACTGTCGAACTGACCACAATCTGACAGAGACAATCCGAAGCTGACCAACTGACCACAGTCTGACCTAGAAACAAGACACTGATCAACTAACCATAGTCTGATCTAGAATCCAGCAACTGACCAACTGACCACAGTCTGACCTAGAGACCAGAAACTAAGCAACAGACCATAGTCTGACCGAGAAAACAGAAACTGACCAACTGACCACAGTCTGACCTAGAAACCAGAAACAGACCAACTTAACACAGTCTGACCTCTAAACCAGAAACTGACCAACTGAACACATCTGACCGAGAAAGCAGAAACTAACCAACTAACCAACTCACCACAGTCTGACCTAGAAACCAGAAAATGACCAACTGACCACAGTGTGACCGAAGCAACATGAAACTGACCAACTGAATACAATTTGGTCTTGAAACCAGAAACTGACCAACTGACCACAGTCTGATCTAGCAACCAGAAACTGACCAACTGAACACAGTCTGACCTAGAAACCAGAAACTGTCCAACTGACCACAGTCTGACCGACAAAACAGAAACTGACCAACCGACCGTAGTCTGACCTAGAAACCAGAAACAGACAAACTGACCACAGTCTGATCTAGAAACCAGAAACTGACCAACTGAACACAGTCTGACCGAGGCAACATGAAACTGACCAACTGACCACAGTCTGACCTAGGAACCAGAAACTGACCAACTGACCACAGTCTTATCTAGAATCCAGAAACTGTCCAACTGACCACAATCTGACTGAGACAATCTGAAACTGACCAACTGACCACAGTCTTATCTAGAATCCAGAAACTGTCCAACTGACCACAATCTGACTGAGACCACATGAAACTGACCAACTGACCACAGTCTGACCTAGAAACCAGAAACTGATCAACTGACCATAGTCTGATCTTGGAGCCAGAAACTGACCAACTGACCATAGTCAGATCCAGCAACAGAAACTGACCAACTGAACACAGTCTGACCTCGAAACAAGAAACTGACCAACTGAGAACAGCCTGACCTAGAAACCAGCAACGAACCAACTGACCAAAGTATTACCAAGCAACCAGTGACTGACCAACTGATCACAGTCCGACCCAGAAACCAGGAACTGACCAACTGACCACTGTCTGACCTAGGCAATCCGAAACTGACCAACTGACCAAAATCTGACCTAGAAACCCGAAACTGACCAACTGACCATATTCTTAACACGAAACAGAAACTGACCAACTCTCCACAATCTGGCCAAGAAAATAGAAACGGACCAACTGACCTCAGTCTGACCTAGAAACCAGAAACTGACGAACTGACCACAGTCTGACCTAGAAACCAGAAATTGACCAACTGAGCACAGTCTGACCTAGAAACTAGCAACTAACCAACTGTCCAAAGTATTACCTAGCAACCAGTGACTGACCAAATGATCACAGTCTTACCCAGAAACCAGGAATTGACCAACTGACCACAGTCTGACCTATAAAACCCCAAACTGACCAACTGACCAAAGTCTGACCGAGGAAACAGAAACTGACCAACTGACCACAGTCCAACTGAGAAACCAGAAACTGACAATCTGATCACAGTCTGAACTAGGAACCAGGAACTGACCAACTGACCACAGTCTGACCTAGACAACCCGAAACTGACCAACTGACCAAAGTCTGACCGAGGAAACAGAAACTGACCAACTGACCACAGTCTAACTGAGAAACCAGAAACTGACAATCTGATCACAGTCTGAACTCGGAACCAGAAACTGACCAACTGACCACAGTCTGACCTAGAAACCATAAAAATACTAATTAACCACAATCTGACTGAGAAACCTGAAACAGACAAAATGTCCACAGTCTGACCCAGAAACATGGAACTAACAACTGACCACAATCTGACCGAGACAACATGAAACTGACGAACTGACCACAGTCTGGCCTAATAAACCAGAAACTGAGCAACTGACCACAATCTGACCTCGAAACCAAAAACTGACCAAATGACCACATTCTGACCTAGCAACCACAAACTGTCAAACAGGCCACATTCTTGCCTTGCAATCAGTATCTGACCAACTGACCACAGTCTGACGTAGAAACCAGCAACTGGCAAAATGACCACAGTCTGACATAGAAACCAGAAACTGTTCAACTGACCACATACTAAACTCGAAATCAGAAACTGACCAACTGACCACAGTCTGACCTAGAAACCTGAAATGGACCAACTGACCACAGTCTGACCTAGGAACCAGAAACTGATCAACTGAACACAGGCTGACCGAGGCAACATGAAACTGACCAACTGACCACAGTCTGACCTATAAACCAGAAACTGACCAACTGACCACAGTCTGACATAGAAACCAGAAACTGACCAACTGACCACAGTCTCACATAAAAACCAGAAACTGACCAACTGATCACAGTCTGATGTAGAAACCAGAAACTGACCAACTGACCACAGTCTGACCTAAAAAGCAGAAACTGACCAACTGACCACAGGCTCAAATAAAAACCAGAAACTGACCAATTGACCACATTATGACCAAGCAACCAGAAACTGACCAACAGACCTCAGTCTGACATAGGAACCAGAAACTGACCAACTGACCGCAGTCTTACCTAGCAACCACAAACTGACAAACAGGCCACAATCTGTCCCAGCAAACAGTAACAGACGAACTGACCACAGTCTGATCTGGAAACCAAAAACTGACCAATTGACCACATTCTGACCAAGAAACCAGAAACTGCCCAAATGACCACAGTCTGACCTAAAAACCAGAAACTGTCCAACTGACCAGAGTCTCAACTAGAAACCAGAAACCGACCAACTAACCGCAGTATGACCGAGACAACATAAAACTGACCAACTGAACTCAGTCTGAACTAGCAACCACAAATTGACGAACAAGCCACATTCTGTCGCAGCAGCCAGTAACTGACCACAGTCTGACCGAGAAACTAGGAACTGACCAACTGATCACAAACTGATCTAGAAAACAGAAACTGACCAACAAACCACAGTCTGAACGAGAAACCAGAAACGGAGCAACTGACCACTGTCTGAACTAGGAACAAGAAACTGACCAACTGACCACAGTCTAACCGAGAAACCAGAAACTGTCCAACTGACATCAATCTGACCTTGAAACCAAAAATTGACCAAATGACCACAGTATTACCTAGCAAGCATAAACTGTCAAACAGGCCACATTCTGACCTAGCAACCAGTATCTGACCAACTGACCACAGTCTGATGTAGAAGCCAGCAACTGACCAAATGACCACAATCTGATCTAGAAACCCGAAACTGACCAACTGACCATATTCTTAACTCGAAACCAGAAACTGACCAACTGTCCACAATCTGGCTGAGAAAATAGAAATGGACCAACTGATCTCAGTCTGACCGAGAAACCAGAAACTGACCAAATGACCACAATCTGACCTAGCAACCACAAACTGACCAACAGGCCACATTCTGTCGCAGCAAACAGTAACTGACTACAGTCTGACCTAGAAACCAGATACTGACAAGCTGACCACAGTCTGACCGAGAAACCAGGAAGTGACCAACTACCCACAGTCAGAACGAACAACCAGAAACTGACCAACTGACCACAGACTGAATTAGGAACCAGAAACTGGACAACTGACCACAGTCTGACCTAGAAACCAGAAATTGACTAACTGAACACAGTCTGACCTAGACATCCCGAAACTGACCAACTGACCAAAGTCTTACCTCGAAAACAGAAACTGACGAACTGACCACAGTCTGAACTAGGAACCAGAAACTGTCCAACTGACCACAGTCTGACCTATAAACCAGAAAAAGACTAACTAACCACAATCTGAGCCAGAAACCTGGAACTGACCAACTGACCACAGTCTGACCGAGACAACATGAAACTTAAAAAACTGACCACAGTCTGACCTAGTAACCAGAAACTGAGCAACTGACCACAGTCTGACGTAGAAAGCAGCAACTGACCAACTAACCACAATCTGACCTAGAAACCCGAAACTGACCAACTCACCACAGTCTGACCTCGATACCAGAAACTGTCCAACTGACCACATTCTTAACTAGAAACCAGTAAAGGACCAACTGACCACAGTCTGACCTAGAAACTAGAACAGACCAACTGACCACATTCTGACCTAGAAACCAGAAACTGACCATCTCACCTCAGTCTGACCTAATCACAGAAACTGTCCAAATGACCACAATCTGACGTAGAAACCAGCAACTGACCAACTAAACACAGTCTGACCTCGAAACCAGAAACTGACTAACTGACCACAATCTGACCTCGAAACCAAAACCTGGCCAAATGACCACATTCTGACCTAGCAATCACAAATTATCAAACAGGCCATATTCTGACCTAGCAAACAGTATCTGACCAACTGACCACAGTCTGATTTAGAAACCAGTTACTGACCAACTGACCAAAATCTGACCGAGAAACCCGAAACTGACCAACTGACCACAGTCTGACCTCGAAACCAGAAACTGTCCAACGGACCAAATACTTAAATCGAAACCCGAAACTGACCAACTGAATACAGTCTGACCTAGAAACCAGAAATGGACCAACTGACCATATTCTTAACACGAAACCAGAAACTGACCAACTGTCCACAATCTGGCCTAGAAAATAGAAACGGACCAACTGACCTCAGTCTGACCTAGAAACCAGAAACTGACGAACTGACCACAGTCTGACCTAGAAACCAGAAATTGACCAACTGAGCACAGTCTGACCTAGAAACCAGCAACTAACCAACTGTCCAAAGTATTACCTAGCAACCAGTGACTGAACAAATGATCACAGTCTGACCCAGAAACCAGGAACTGACCAACTGACCACAGTCTGACCTATACAACCCGAAACTTACCAACTGACCAAAGTCTGACCGAGGAAACAGAAACTGACCAACTGACCACAGTCTAACTGAGAAACCATAAACTGACAATCTGATCACAGTCTGAACTAGGAACCAGAAACTGACCAACTGACCACAGTCTGACCTAGAATCCATAAAAAGTCTAATTAACCACAATCTGACCGAGAAACCTGAAACTGACAAAATGTCCACAGTCTGACCCAGAAACCTGGAACTAACAACTGACCACAGTCTGACCGAGACAACATGAAACTGACCAACTGACCACAGTCTGGCCTAATAAACCAGAAACTGAGCAACTAACCACAATCTGACCTCGAAACCAAAAACTGACCAAATGATCACATTCTGACCGAGCAACCACAAACTGTCAAACAGGCCACATTCTTGCCTTGCAATCAGTATCTGACCAACTGACCACAGACTGACGGAGAAACCAGCAACTGGCCAACTGACCACAATCTGACGTAGAAACCTGAAACTGACCAACTGACCACAGTCTGACCTCGAAACAAGAAACTGTTCAACTGACCACATACTAAACTCGAAATCAGAAACTGACCAACTGACCACAGTCTGACCTACAAACCACAAATTGACCAACTGACCACAGTCTGACCTACAAACCAGAAATGGACCAACTGACCACAGTCTGACCTAGGAACCAGAAACTGATCAACTGAACACAGGCTGACCGAGGCAACATGAAACTGACCAACTGACCACAGTCTTACCTAGAAACCAGAAACTGACCAACTGACCACAGTCTGACATAGAAACCAGAAACTGACCAACTGACCACAGTCTGACCTAGAAACCAGAAACTCACCAACTGACCACAGTCTGACCTAGAAACCAGAAACTCACCAACTGATCACAGTCTGACCTAGAAACCAGAAACTGACCAACTGACCACAGTCTGACCTAAAAACCAGAAACTGACCAACTGACCACAGTCTCACATAAAAAACAGAAACTGACCAATTGACCACATTATGACCATGAAACCAGAAACTGACTAACAGACCTCAGTCTGACATAGGAACCAGAAACTGACCAATTGACCACATTCTGACCAAGAAACCAGAAACTGCCCAACTGACCACAGTCTGACCTAAAAACCAGAAACTGTCCAACTGACCAGAGTCTCAACTAGAAACCAGAAACTGACCATCTAACCACAGTATGACCGAGACAACATAAAACTGACCAACTGACCTCAGTGTGACCTAGCAAGCACAAATTGACGAACAAGCCACATTCTGTCGCAGCAGCCAGTAACTGACCACAGTCTGACCTAGAAACCAGGAAGTGACCAACTGATCACAAACTGATCTAGAAACCAGAAACTGACCAACAAACCACAGTCTGAACGAGAAACCAGAAACTGAGCAACGGACCACAGTCTGAATTAGGAACCAGAAACTGAACAACTGACCACAGACTGACCTAGAAACCAGAAACTGACCAACTGAGCACAGTCTGACGTAGAAACCAGCAACTAACCAATTGACCAAAGTATTACCTAGCAACCAGTGACTGACCAACTGATCACAGTCTGACCCAGAAACCAGGAACTGACCAACTGACCACAGTCTGACTTAGAAAACAGAAACTGACCAACTGACAACAGTCTGACTTAGAAACCGAAACTGACCAACTGACCACAGTCCAACTGAGAAACCAGAAACTGACAAACTGATCACAGTCTGACCTCGAAACCAGAAACTGTTCAACAGACCACATACTAAACTCGAAATCAGAAATTGACCAACTGACCACAGTCTGACCTATAAACCAGAAACTGACCACCTGACCACAGTCTGACATAGAAACCAGAAACTGACCAACTGACCACAGTCTGACCTAGAAACCAGAAACTCACCAACTGATCACAGTCTGACCTAGAAACCAGAAACTGACCAACTGACCACAGTCTCACACAAAAACCAGAAACTGACCAATTGGCCCATTATGACCAAGAAACCAGAAACTGACCAACTGACCACAGTCTGACATAGAAACCAGAAACTGACCAACTGACCACAGTCTGACCTAGAAACCAGAAACTCACCAACTGATCACAGTCTGACCTAGAAACCAGAAACTGACCAACTGACCACAGTCTGACCTAAAAACCAGAAACTGACCAACTGACCACAGTCTGACCTAAAAACCAGAAACTGACCAACTGACCACAGTCTCACATAAAAACCAGAAACTGACCAATTGGCCCATTATGACCAGGAAACCAGAAACTGACCAACAGACCTCAGTCTGACATAGGAACCAGAAACTGACCAACTGACCGCAGTCTTACCTAGCAACCACATACTGACCAACAGGCCACAATCTGTCCCAGCAAACAGTAACAGACGAACTGACCACAGTCTGACCTGGAAACCAAAAACTGACCAATTGACCACATTCTGACCAAGAAACCAGAAACTGCCCAACTGACCACAGTCTGATCTAAAAACCAGAAGCTGTCCAACTGACCAGAGTCTCAACTAGAAACCAGAAACTGACCAACTAACCACAGTATGAGCGAGACAACATAAAACTGACCAACTGACCTCAGTCTGACCTAGCAACCACAAATTGACCAACAAGCCACATTCTATCGCAGCAGCCGGTAACTGACCACAGTCTGACCTAGAAAGCAGGAACTGACCAACTGATCACAAACTGATCTGGAAACCAGAAACTGACCAACAAACCACAGTCTGAACGAGAAACCAGAAACGAAGCAACTGACCACAGTCTGAATTAGGAACCAGAAACTGAACAACTGACCACAGACTGACCTAGAAACCAGAAACTGACGAAGTGACCATAGACGGACCTAGGAATCAGAAACTGATGAACTGACCACAGTCTGACCTAGAAACCAGAAATTGACCAACTGAGCACAGTCTGGCCTAGAAACCAGCAACTAACAAATTGACCAAAGTATTACCTAGCAACCAGTGACTGACCAACTGATCACAGTCTGACCCAGAAACCAGGAACTGACCAACTGACCACAGTCTGACCTAGAGAACAGAAGCTGACCAACTGACCACAGTCTGACCTAGAAACCGAAACAGACCAACTGACCATAGTCTAACTGAGAAACCAGAAACTGACAAACTGATCACAGTCTGAACTTGGAACCAGAAACTGACCAACTGACCACAGCCTGACATAGAATCCAGAAAAAGACTAATTAACCACAATCTGACCGAGAAACCAGAAACTGACAAATGGCCACATTCTGACCCAGAAACCTGGAACGAACCAACTGACCACAGTCTGACCGAGACAACATGAAACTGACCAACTGACCACAGTCTGGCCTAGAAACCAGAAACTGAGCAACTGATCACAATCTGACCTCGAAACCAAAAACGGACCAAATGACCACATTCTGACCTAGCAAACACAAACTATCAAAAAGGCCACATTCTTACCTAGCAATCAGTATTTGACCAACTGACCACAGTCTGACGTAGAAACCAGCAACTGACCAACTGACCACAATCTGACCTAGAAACTCGAAACTGACCAACTGACCACATTCTGACCTCGAAACCAGAAACTGTCCAACTGACCACATACTAAACTCGAAACCAGAAACTGACCAACTGAATACAGTCTGACCGAGAAACCAGAAATGGACCAACTGACCACAATCTGACTAGGAACCAGAAACTGATCAACTGAACACAGGCTGACCGAGGCAACATGAAACTGACCAACTGACCACAGTCTGACCTAGAAACCAGAAACTGACCAACTGACCACAGTCTGATCTAGAAACCAGAATCTGACCAACTGACCACAGTCCGACCTAGAAACCAGAAACTGACCAACAAACCACAGTCTGAAATATAAACCAGAAACTGACCAACTAACCACAGTATGAACGAGAAACCAGAAACGGAGCAACTGACCACAGTCAGAATTAGGAACCAGAAACTGAACAACTGACCACAGACTGACCTAGAAACCAGAAACTGTCGAAGTGACCACAGTCTGACCTAGGAATCAGGAACTGACGAACTGACCACAGTCTGACCTAGAAACCAGAAATTGACCAACTGAGCACAGTCTGACCTCGAAACCAGCAACTAACCAACTGACCAAAGTATTACCTAGCAACCAGTGACTGACCAACTGAACACAGTCTGACCTAGACAACCCGAAACTGACCAACCAACCAAAGTCTGACCTAGAAAACAGAAACTGACCAACTGACCACAGTCTGACCTAGAAACCGAAACAGACCAACTGACCACAGTCTAAATGAGCAACCAGAAACTGACAAACTGATCACAGTCTTAACTAGGAAACAGAAACTGACCAACTGACCACAGTCTAACCGAGAAACCAGAAACTGTCCAACTGACATCAATCTGACCTTGAAACCAAAAATTGACCAAATGACCACAGTATTACCTAGCAAGCATAAACTGTCAAACAGGCCACATTCTGACCTGGCAACCAGTATCAGACCAACTGACCACAGTCTGATGTAGAAGCCAGCAACTGACCAACTGACCACAATCTGACCTAGAAACCCGAAACTGACCAACTGACCATATTCTTAACTCGAAACCAGAAACTGACCAACTGTCCACAATCTGGCTGAGAAAATAGAAATGGACCAACTGAGCTCAGTCTGTCTAGAAACCAGAAACTGACCAACTGACCACATTCTGTCGCAGCAAACAGTAACTGACTACAGTCTGACCTGGAAACCAGATACTGACAAGCTGACCACAGTCTGACCGAGAAACCAGGAAGTGACCAACTACCCACAGTCAGAACGAACAATCAGAAACTGACCAACTGACCACAGACTGAATTAGGAACCAGAAACTGAACAACTGACCACAGTCTGACCTAGAATCCAGAAATTGACTAACTGAACACAGTATGACCTGGACAACCCGAAACTGACCAACTGACCAATGTCTTACCTCGAAAACAGAAACTGACGAACTGACCACAGTCTGAACTAGGAACCAGAAACTGTCCAACTGACCACAGTCTGACCTATAAACCAGAAAAAGACTAACTAACCACAATCTGATCGAGAAACCAGAAACTGACCAAATGTCCACAGTCTGACCCAGAGACCTGGAACTGACCAACTGACCACAGTCTGACCGAGACAACATGAAACTGACAAACTGACCACAGTCTGACCTAGTAACCAGAAACTGAGCAACTGACCACAGTCTGACGTAGAAAGCAGCAACTGACCAACTAACCACAATCTGACCTAGAAACCCGAAACTGACCAACTGACCACAGTCTGACCTCGAAACCAGAAACTGTCCAACTGACCACATTCTTAACTAGAAACGAGTAAAGGACCAACTGACCACAGTCTGACCTAGAAACCAGAAACAGACCAACTGACCACATTCTGACCTGGAAACCAGAAATTGACCAGCTCACCTCAGTCTGACCTAATCACAGAAACTGTCCAACTGACCACAATCTGACGTAGAAACCAGCAACTGACCAACTAACCACCGTCTGACCTCGAAACCAGAAACTGTCCAACTGATCACATACTTTAATCGAAACCGGAAACTGACCAACTGTCCACAGTCTGACCTAGAAACCAGAAATTGACCAACTGAGCATAGTCTGACCAAGCAACCAGCAACTAACCAACTGATCAAAGTATTACCTAGCAACCAGTGACTAATCAACTGACCAAAATCTGACCGAGAAACCCGAAACTGACCAACTGACCACAGTCTGACCTCTGAACCAGAAACTGTCCAACTGATCACATACTTTAATCGAAACTGGAAACTGACCAACTGACCACAGTCTGACCCAGAGACCAGGAACTGACCAACTGACCACAGTCTGACCTAGAAACCATAAACTGACCAACTGACCACAGTCTAACCAAGAAACCAGAAACTGACCAACTGACCACTGTCTGAAATAAGATCCAGAAACTGACCAACTGACACAGTCTGACCTATAAACCAGAAAAAACTAACTATACCACAATCTGAAAGAGAAACCAGAAACTGACGGAACTGACCACAGCCTGATCAAGTAACCAGCAACTGACCAATTGACCACAGGATGACCTTGCAACCAAAATGTAACAAACTGAACACAGACTGATCTAGCAACCAGCAACTGACCAACTGCCCAGAGACTGACCTAGAACCAGCAACTGACCAACTGCCCACAGTCTGACCTCGAAACCAGAAACTGAGCAACTGAGCACAGTCTGACCGAGGAATCAGAAACATAGAAACTGAGCGCAGTCTGACCCAGCAACCAGCAACTTACCAACTGACAACAGTCTGACCGAGGCAACAAGAAACTGACCAACTGACCACAGTCTGACCAGAAACCAGAAACTGACCAACTGACCACATTCTGATCTCGAATCCAGAAACTGTCGAACTGACCACAATCTGACCGAGACAATCCGAAGCTGACCAACTGACCACAGTCTGACCTAGAAACCAGACACTGATCAACTAACCATAGTATGATCTAGAAACCAGAAACTGACCAACTGACCACAGTCTGACCAAGAAACCAGAAACTGACCAACAGACCATAGTCTCACCGAGAAAACATAAACTGACCGACTGACCACAGACTGACCTAGAAACCAGAAACAGACCAACTTAACACAGTCTGACCTCTAAATCAGAAACTGACCAACTGAACACAGTCTGACCGAGAAAACAGAAACTGACCAACTGACCAACTGACCACAGTCTGACCTAGAAACCAGAAAATGACCAAATCACCACAGCCTGATCTAGCAACCAGAAACTGACCAACTGAAAACAGTCTGACCTAGAAACCAGAAACTGTCCAACTGACCACAGTCTGAACGAAAAAACAGAAACTGACCAACCGACCGCAGTCTGACCTAGAAACCAGAAACAGACCAACTGACCACATTCTGATCTAGAAACCAGAAACTGATCAACTGAACACAGGCTGACCGAGGCAACATGAAATTGACCAACTGACCACAATCTGATCTAGAAACCCGAAACTGACCAACTGACCATATTCTTAACTGGAAACCAGAAACTGACCAACTGTTCACAATCTGGCCTAGAAAATAGAAACGGACCAACTGACCTCAGTCTGACCTAGAAACCAGAAACTGACCAACTGACCACAGTCTGACCTAGACAACCCGAAACTGACCAACTGACCACAGTCTGACCTAGAAACCGAAACAGACCAACTGACCACAGTCTAACTGAGAAACCAGAATCTGACAAACTGATCACAGTCTGAACGAGGAACCTGAAACTTACCAACTGACCACAGTCTGACCTAGAAACCAGAAAAAGACTAATTAACCACAATCTGACCGAGAAACCTGAAACTGACAAAGTGTCCACAGTCTGACCCAGAAACCTGGAACTAACAACTGACCACAGTCTGACCGAGACAACATGAAACTGACCAAATGACCACAGTCTGGCCTAGAAACCAGAAACTGAGCAACTGACCACAATCTGACCTCAAAACCAAAAACTGACCAAATGACCACATTCTGACCTAGCAACCACAAACTGTCAAACATGCCACATTCTTACCTTGCAATCAGTATCTGACCAACTGACCACTATCTGACGTAGAAACCTGGAACTAACAACTGACCACAGTCTGACCGAGACAACATGAAACTGACCAACTGACCACAGTCTGACCTGGAAACCAGAAATGGACCAACTGACCACAGTCTGACCAAGGAACCAGAAACTGATCAACTGAACACAGGATTACCGAGGCAACATGAAACTGAACAACTGACCACAATCTGACCTAGAAACCCGAAACTGACCAACTGACCATATTCTTAACTGGAAATCAGAAACTGACCAACTGTCCACAATCTGGGTAGAAAATAGAAACGGACCAACTGACCTCAGTCTGACCTAGAAACCAGAAACTGACCAACTGACCACAGTCTGACCTAGCAACCACAAACTGACCAACAGGCCACATTCTGCCACAGCAACCAGTAACTGACTACAGTCTGACCTAGAAACCAGAAACTGAACAACTGACCACAGACTGACCAAGAAACCAGAAACTGACCAACTAACCACAGACTGACCTAGGAATCAGAAACTGACTAACTGACCACAGTCTGACCTAGAAACCAGAAACTGACCAACTGACCACAGTCTGACCTAGCAACCACAAACTGACCAACAGGTCACATTCTGTCGCAGCAACCAGTAACTGACTACAGTATGACCTAGAAACCAGATACTGACAAGCTGACCACAGTCTGACCTAGAAACCAGGAAGTGACCAACTAACCACAGTCTAAACGAGAAACCAGAAACTGACCAACTGACCACAGACTGAATTAGGAACAAGAAACTGAACAACTGACCACAGACTGACCTAGAAACCAGAAACTGACCAACTGACCAAACTCTTACCTAGAAAACTTAAACTGACGAACTGACCAAAGTCTGAACTAGGAACCAGAAACTGACCAACTGACCACAGTCTGACTTGTAAACCAGAAAAAGACTAACTAACCACAATATGACCGAGAAACCAGAAACGGACCAAATGTCCACAATCTGATCCAGAAACCTGGAACTGACCCACTGACCACAGTCTGACCGAGACAAAATGAAACTGACCAACTGACCACAGTCTGACATAGAAACCAGAAACTGAGCAACTGACCACAATCTGACCTAGAAACCCGAAACTGACCAAATGACCACAGTCTGACCTCGAAACCAGAAACTGTCCAACTGACCACATTCTTAACTCGAAACCAGAAACTGACCAACTACCACAGACTGACCTAGAAACCAGTAAAGGACCAACTGACCACAGTCTGACCTAGAAACCACAAACAGACCAACTGGCCACATTCTGACCTAGAAACCAGAAACTGACAATCTGACATCAGTCTGACCTAATAACACAAACTGTCCTACTGACCACTGTTCGACGTAGAAACCAGCAACTGACCAACTAACCACAGTCTCACCTCGAAACCAGAAACTGAGCAACAGACCACAATCTGATCTCGAAACCAAAACCTGGCCAAATGACCACATTCTGACCTAGCAAAAACAAATTATCAAACTTGCCACATTCTGACCTAGCAACCAGTATCTGACCAACTGACCACAGTCTGACGTAGAAACCAGTATCTGACCAACTGACCACAGTCTTATGTAGAAATCGGAAACTGACCAACTGACGACAGTCTGACCTAGAAACCAGAAACTGACCAACTGACCACAGTCTGATGTAGAAACCGGAAACTGACCAACTGACGACAGTCTGACCTAGAAACCAGCAACTGACCAACTGACCACAGTCTGACCTGGAAACCAGAAACTGACCAACGGACCATATTCTGACCTAGAATTCAGAAACTGACCAACTGACCGAAGACTAACCTAATAACATAAACTGACCAACTGACCACAGTCTGACCTAGAAACCAGAAACTGACCAACTGACCACAATCTTATCTAGAATCCAGAAACTGTCCGACTGACCACAATCTGACTGAGACAATCCGAAACTGACCAACTGACCACAGTCTTATCTAGAATCCAGAAACTGTCCAACTGACCACAATCTGACTGAGACAACATGAAACTGACCAACTGACCACAGTCTGACCTAGAAACCAGAAACTGATCAACTGACCATAGTCTGATCTTGGAGCCAGAAACTGACCAACTGACCATAGACAGATCTAGCAACAGAAACTGACCAACTGAACACAGTCTGACCTCGAAACAAGAAACTGACCAACTGAGCACAGCCTGACCTAGAAACCAGCAACTAACCAACTGACCAAAGTATTACCAAGCAACCAGTGACTGACCAACTGATCACAGTCCGACCCAGAAACCAGGAACTGACCAACTGACCACTGTCTGACCTAGGCAATCCGAAACTGACCAACTGACCAAAGTCTGACCTAGAAAACAGAAACTGACCAACTGACCACAGTCTGATGTAGAAGCCAGCAACTGACCAACTGACCACAATCTGAACTAGAAACCCGAAACTGACCAACTGACCATATTCTTAACACGAAACCAGAAACTGACCAACTGTCCACAATCTGGCCTAGAAAATATAATCGGACCAACTGACCTCAGTCTAACCTAGAAACCAGAAACTGACGAACTGACCACAGTCTGACCTAGAAACCAGAAATTGACCAACTGAGCACAGTCTGACGTACAAACCAGGAACTTAGAAACTGATCACAAACTGATCTAGAAACCTTAACTGACCAACAAACCACAGTCTGAACGAGAAACCAGAAACGGAGCAACTGACCACAGTCTGAATTAGGAACCAGAAACTGAACAACTGACCACAGACAGACCTAGAAACCAGAAACTGACGAAGTGACCACAGACTGCCCAAGGAATCAGAAACTGACGAACTGAACACAGTCTGACCTAGAAACCAGGAATTGACAAACTGAGCACAGTCTGACCGAGAAACCAGCAACTAACAAATTGACCAAAGTATTACCTAGCAACCAGTGACTGACCAACTGATCAGAGTCTGCCGTAGAAAGCAGCAAATGGCCAACTAACCACAATCTGACCTAGAAACCCGAAACTGACCAACTGATCACAGTCTGACCTCGAAACCAGAAACTGTCCAACTGACTACATTCTTAACTAGAAACCAGTAAAGGACCAACTGACCACAGTCTAACCTAGAAACCAGAAACAGACCAACTGACCACATTCTGACCTAGCAACCACAAATTATCAAACAGGCCACATACTGACCTAGCAACCAGTATCTGACCAAGTGACCACAGTCTGATGTAGAAATCAGCAACTGACCAACTGACCAAAATCTGACCGAGAAACCCGAAACTGACCAACTGACCACAGTCTGACCTCGAAACCAGAAATTATCCAACTGACCACATACATAAATAGAAACCAGAAACTGACCAACAGACCACAGTCTGAACTAGAAACCAGAATCTGACCAACTGACCACAGTCCGACCTAGAAACCCGAAACTGACCAACTGACCACATTCTGAACTAGAAACCAGAAACTGACCAACTGACCACAGTCCGACCTAGAAACCCGAAACTGACCAACTGACCACATTCTGACCTCGAAACCAGAAACTGACCATCTGAACTCAGTCTGACCTAATAACAGAAACTGTCCAACTGACCACAGTCTGACGTAGAAACCAGCAACTGACCAACTGACCACAGTCTGACCTGGAAACAAGAAACTGACCAACGGACCACATTCTGACCTAGAAACCAGAAACTGACCAACTGACCGAAGACTGACCCAATAACATAAACTGACCAACTGACCACAGTCTGACCGAGAAATCAGAAACTGATCAATTGAACACAGTCTGACCGAGGCAGAATGAAACTGACCAACTGACCACAGACTTACCGAGAAACCAGACACTGACCAACTGACCACAGTCTGATCTAGAAACCAGACACTGACCAACTGACCACAGTCTAACCGAGAAACCAGAAACTGACCAACTGACCACAGTCTGAAATAGGATCCAGAAACTGACAAACTGACCACAGTCTGACATATAAACCAGAAAAAACTAACTATACCACAATCTTACCGAGAAACCAGAAACTGACGGAACTGACCACAGTTTGATCAAGTAACCAACAACTGACCAATTGACCACAGGATGACCTTGCAACCAAAATGTAATAAGCTGAACACAGACTGATCTAGCAACCAGCAACTGACCAACTGTCCAGAGACTGACCTAGAACCAGCAACTGACCAACTGCCCACAGTCTGACCTCGAAACGAGAAACTGAGCAACTGAGCACAGTCTGACCGAGGATTCAGAAACATACCAACTGAGCACAATCTGACCTAGCAACCAGCAGCTTACCAACTGACAACAGTCTGACAGAGGCAACATGAAACTGACCAACTGACCACAATCTGACCTAGAAACCAGAAACTGATCAACTGACCACAGTCTGATCTAGAATCCAGAAACTGTCCAACTGACCACAATCTGACTGAGACAATCTGAAACTGTCCAACTGACCACAGTCTGACCTAGAAACCAGAAACTGACCAACTGACCACAGTCAGATCTAGCAACAGAAACTGACCAACTGAACACAGTCTGACCGAGAAACCAGAAACTGACCAACTGAGCACAGCCTGACCTAGAAACCACCAACTATCCAACTGACCAAAGCATTACCTAGCAACCAATGACTGACCAACTGATCACAGTCTGACCCAGAAACCAGGAACTGACCAACTGACCACAGTCTGACCTAGACAACCCGAAACTGACCAACTGACCAAAGTCTGACCTAGAAACCAGGAAAAGGCTCATTAACCACAATCTGACCGAGAAACCAGAAACTGACAAAATGTCCACAGTCTGACCCAGAAACCTGGAACTAACCAACTGACCACAGTCTGACCGAGACAACATGAAACTGACCATCTGACCACAGTCTGGCCTAATAAACCAGCAACTGAGCAACTGACCACAATCTGACCTCGAAACCAAAAACTGACCAAATGACCATATTCTGACCTCGCAACCACAAACTGTCACACAGGCCACATTCTTACCTAGCAATCAGTATCTGACCAACTGACACAGTCTGACGTAGAAACCAGCAACTGACCAACTGACCACAATCTGACCTATAAAACCGAAACTGATCAACTGACCACAGTCTGATCTAGAATCCAGAAACTGTCCAACTGACCACAATCTGACTGAGACAATCTGAAACTGTCCAACTGACCACAGTCTGACCTAGAAACCAGAAACTGACCAACTGACCACAGTCAGATCTAGCAACAGAAACTGACCAACTGAACACAGTCTGACCGAGAAACCAGAAACTGACCAACTGAGCACAGCCTGACCTAGAAACCACCAACTATCCAACTGACCAAAGCATTACCTAGCAACCAATGACTGACCAACTGATCACAGTCTGACCCAGAAACCAGGAACTGACCAACTGACCACAGTCTGACCTAGACAACCCGAAACTGACCAACTGACCAAAGTCTGACCTAGAAAACAGTAAACTGACCAACTGACCACAGTCTGACATAGAAACCGAAACAGTCCAACTGACCACAGTCTAACTGAGAAACCAGAAACTGACAAACTGATCACAGTCTGAACTAGGAACCAGAAACTGACCAACTGACAAAAGTCTGACCTTGAAACCAGGAAAAGGCTCATTAACCACAATCTGACCGAGAAACCAGAAACTGACAAAATGTCCACAGTCTGACCCAGAAACCTGGAACTAACCAACTGACCACAGTCTGACCGAGACAACATGAAACTGACCAACTGACCACAGTCTGGCCTAATAAACCAGCAACTGAGCAACTGACCACAATCTGACCTCGAAACCAAAAACTGACCAAATGACCATATTCTGACCTCGCAACCACAAACTGTCACACAGGCCACATTCTTACCTAGCAATCAGTATCTGACCAACTGACACAGTCTGACGTAGAAACCAGCAACTGACCAACTGACCACAATCTGACCTATAAAACCGAAACTGACCAACTGACCACAGTCTGACCTCGAAATCAGAAACTGTCCAACTGACCATATACTAAACTCGAAACCAGAAACTGACCAACTGACCACAGTCTGACCTAGACAACCCGAAACTGACCAACTGACCAAAGTCTGAACTAGAAAACAGAAACTGTCCAACTGACCACAGTCTGACCTAGAAACCAGAAACTGACCAACTGACCACAGTCTGACCTAGACAACCCGAAACTGACCAACTGACCAAAGTCTGACCTAGAAAACAGAAACTGACCAACTGAACACAGTCTGACCTCGAAACCAGAAACTGACCATCTGAACTCAGTCTGACCTAATAACAGAAACTGTCCAACTGACCACAGTCTGACGTAGAAACCAGCAACTGACCAACTGACCACAGTCTGACCTGGAAACAAGAAACTGACCAACCGACCAAATTCTGACCTAGAAACCCGAAACTGACCAACTGACCACAACCTGAACTTGAAGCCAGAAACTGTTAAACTGACCACAGTCTGAACGAGACAAACCGAAATGACCAACTGACCAGTCTGACCCAGAAAGCAGAAACTGAACAACTGACCACAGTCTGATCTAGAAACGAGAAACAGACCAACTGACCATAGTCTGACCTAGAAACCAGTAACTGACCAACTGACCACATTCTGAATTAGAAACCCGAAACTTACCAACTGACCACAAACTGACCAAGAAACCAGAAACTGAGCAACTGACCACAGTTTGATCTGGAAACCAGAAACTGACTAACTGACCACATTCTGACCTAGAAACCAGAAACTGAACATCTGACATCAGTCTGAACTAAAAATAGAAACTGACCAACTGAACACAGTCTGACCGAGAAAACAGGAACTGGCCAACTGGCCACAGTCTTACCGAGAAACCAGAAACTGACTAAATGACCACAGTCTGATCTAGAATCCAGAAACTGTCCAACTGACCACAGTCTGTTCTAGCAAGAAGCAACTGACTAACTGGCCACAGGATGACATAGCAACCAAAAAGTAAAACACTGACCAGAGAAACAGACCTATTCAACCAGATACTGACCAACTGACCACTGTCTTACCGAGAAAGCAGAAACTGACCAACTGACCAAAGTCTGACCACAGTCTGACCTAGAAACCAGAAATTGACCAACTGGCCACAGTCTGACCGAGACAACATGAAACTGACCAACTGACCAAGACAACACGAAAATGACAGACTGACCACAGTCTAATCTATAAAGCAGAAACTGACCAACTGAACACAGTTTGACCTGGAAACCAGAAACTGAGCAACTCACCACAATCTGACCTCGAAACCAGAAAATGACCAAATCACCACAGTCTAACCTCAGGACCTGAAACTGAACATCTGATCACAGTCTGACCTATGAACCAGAAACAGAGCAACATACCACAGTCTGACCTAGAAACCTGAAACTGACCAACTGACCACAGTCTGAGCTAGATACCGCAACTGACCATCTCATCACAGTCTAAATTAGGAACCAGAAACTGACCAACTGACTTCAGTCTGACCTAGAAACCAGAAACTGACCAACTGACTAGAGTCTGAACGTGACAACCTGAAACTGACCAACTGACAACAGTTTAACCGAGAAACCAGAGACTGACCAAATAACCTCAGTCTGACCTAGCAACCACAACCTGTCCAACACGTCACATTCTGACCTAGCAACCAGTATATGACCAACTGACCACAGCCTGACGGAGAAAGCAGCAACTGACCAAATGACCACTGTCTGACCTAGAAACCAGAAACTGACCAACTGGCCACAGTCTGACCTAGATACGCGAAACTGAGCAACTGACCACAATCTGACCTCAAAACCAGAAAGTGTCCAACTGACCACATTATTAACTCAAAACCAGAAACTGGCCAACTGACCACAGTCTGACGAAGACAAGCCGAAACTGACCAACTGAACACAGTCTGACCGAGAAAGCAAAAACTGACCAACTGAGCACATTCTGACCTCGACACCAGAAACTGACCATCTGACCTCAGTCTGACCAAAACACATAAACTGACCAACTGACCATAGTCTGACCAAGAAACCAGAAACTGACCAACTGACCACAGTCTGACCTCGAAACCAGAAAGTGTCCAACTGACCACATTCTTATCTCGAAACCAGAAACTGGCCAACTGACCACATGCTGACCAACACAACCCGAAACTGACACTCTGACCACTGTCTGACCGAGAAACCAGAAACTGACCATCTGACCTCCGTCTGAGCTAAACACATAAACTGGCCAACTGACCACAGTCTGACCAAGAAACAAGAAACTGACCAACTGACCACAGTCTGACCTAGAAACCCGTAACTGAGCAACTGACCACAATCTTTCCTTGAAACGAGAAAGTGTCCAACTGACCACATTCTTAACTCGAAACAAGAAACTGTCAAAGTGACCACAGTCTGTCCTGGAAACCAGAAACTGAACAACTACCACAGTCTGAACTAGAAACCAAAAACTGATCAACTGACCAAAGTCTGACCTAGAAAAAAGAAACTGACCAACTGACCACAGTCTGACCTCGGAACCAGAAACTGACCAACTGACCACAGTCTGACTTCGAAACCAGAAACTGACCAACTGACCACATTCTGACCTTGAAACCAGAAACTGACCAACTGACGACAATGTGACCTTGGAACCCGAAACTGACCAACTGACCACAGTCTGACCTAGAAACCAGAAATTGACCAACGGACCACAGTCTGACCTAGAAACCAGAAACTGACCAACTGACCACCGTCTGACCTTGGAACCAGAAACTGACCAACTGACCACAGTCTGACCTCGGAACTAGAAACTGACCAACTGACCACAGTCTGACGCAGAAACCAGCAATTGACCAACTGAACACAGTTTGACCTAGAAACCAGAAACTGACCAACTGACCACAGTCTGACCTAGAAACCAGAAACTGGACAACTGACCACAGTCTAACCTCAAAACCAGAAACTGACCAACTGACCACAGTATGAAAACGAAACCAGAAACTGACCAACTGAAAACATTCTTCACTCGAAACCAGAAACTGACCAACTGATCACATTCTGAGCTAGAAACCAGCAACTGACAGTCTGACCTCAGTCTGACATAAAAACAGAAACTGACAAACTGACCACATTCTGACCTAGAAATCAGAAACTGACCAATGGACCACAGGAGGACCTAGAAAAAAGAAACTGACCAACTGACCACAGTCTGACCTTGGAACTAGAAACTGCCCAACTGACCACAGTCTGACCTTGGAACCAGAAATTGAACAACTGACCACAGTCTGTCCTTTTAAGCAGAAACTGACCAGCTTACCACAGTCTGACCGAGGCAACATGAAACTGACCAACTGACCACAGTCTGAACTAGAAACCAGAAACTTACCAACTGACCACAGTCTGACCTAGAAACTAGAAACTGACCAACTTACCACAGTCTGATCTAGAAAGCAGAATCTGACCAACTGACCACAGGATGACCTAGCAACCAAAAAGTAAAAAACTGACCAGAGAAACAGACCTATTCACCAGAAGCTGACCAACTCACCACTGTCTTAGCGAGAAAGCAGAATCTGACCAACTGACCACAGTCTGACCACAGTCTGACCTAGAAACCAGAAACTGATCTACTGCACACAGTCTGACCGAGACAACATGAAACTGACCAACTGACCAAGACAACACGAAACGGACAAACTGATCACAGTTTAATCTAGAAAGCAGAAACTGACCAACTGACCACAATCTGACCTCGAAACCAGAAAATGACCAAATTACCACAGTCTGACCTCAGGACCTGAAACTGCACTTCTGATCACAGTCTGACGTACGAACCAGAAACTGAGCAACTTACCATAGAAACATAGAAACACAGAAAATAGGTGCAGGAGTAGGCCATTCGGCCCTTCTAACCTGCACCGCCATTCAATGAGTTCATGGCTGAACATTCAACTTCAGTACCCCATTCCTGCTTTCTCGCCATACCCCTTGATCCCCCTAGCAGTAAGGACCTCATCTAACTCCTTTTTGAATATATTTAGTGAATTGGCCTCAACAACTTTCTGTGGTAGAGAATTCCACAGGTTCACCACTCTCTGGGTGAGGAAGTTCCTCCGCATCTCGGTCCTAAATGGCTTACCCCTTATCCTTAGACTGTGACCCCTGGTTCTGGACTTCCCCAACATTGGGAACATTCTTCCTGCATCTAACCTGTCTAACCCCGTCAGAATTTTATATGTTTCTATGAGGTCCCCTATCATTCTTCTGAACTCCAGTGAATACAAGCCCAGTTGATCCAGTCTTTATTGATAGGTCAGTCCCGCCATCCCGGGAATTAGTCTGGTGAACCTTCGCTGCACTCCCTCAATAGCAAGAATGTCCTTCCTCAGGTTAGGAGACCAAAACTGTACACAATACTCCAGGTGTGGCCTCACCAATGCCCTGTACAACTGTAGCAACACCTCCCTGCCCCTGTACTCAAATCCCCTTGCTATGAAGGCCAACATGCCATTTGCTTTCTTAACCGCCTGCTGCACCTGCATGCCAACCTTCAATGACTGATGTACCATGACACCCAGGTCTCTTTGCACCTCCCATTTTCCTAATCTGTCACCATTCAGACAATAGTCTGTGTCTCTGTTTTTACCACCAAAGTGGATAACCTCACATTTATCCACATTATACTTCATCTGCCATGCATTTGCCCACTCACCTAACCTATCCAAGTCGCTCTGCAGCCTCACAGCATCCTCCTCGCAGCTCACAGTGCCACCCAACTTAGTGTCATCCGCAAATTTGGAGATACTACATTTAATCCCCTCATCTAAATCATTAATGTACAGTGTAAACAGCTGGGGCCCCAGCACAGAACCTTGCGGTACCCCACTAGTCACTGTCTGCCATTCTGAAAAGTACTCATTTACTCCTACTCTTTGCTTCCTGTCTGACAACCAGTTCTCAATCCATGTCAGTACACTACCCCCAATCCCATGTGCTCTAACTTTGCACATCAATCTCTTGTGTGGGACCTTGTCGAACGCCTTCTGAAAGTCCAAATATACCACATCAACTGGTTCTCCCTTATCCACTCTACTGGAAACATCCTCAAAAAATTCCAGAAGATTTGTCAAGCATGATTTCCCTTTCACAAATCCATGCTGACTTGGACCTATCATGTCACCTCTTTCCAAATGCACTGCTATGACATCCTTAATAATTGATTCCATCATTTTACCCACTACCGATGTCAGGCTGACCGGTCTATAATTCCCTGTTTTCTCTCTCCCTCCTTTTTTAAAAAGTGGGGTTACATTGGCTACCCTCCACTCCATAGGAACTGATCCAGAGTGAATGGAATGTTGGAAAATGACTGTCAACGCATCCATTATTTCCAAGGCCACCTCCTTAAGTACTCTGGGATGCAGTCCATCAGGCCCTGGGGATTTATCGGCCTTCAATCCCATCAATTTCCCCAACACAATTTCCCGGCTAATAAGGATTTCCCTCAGTTCCTCCTCCTTACTAGACCCCCCGACCCCTTTTATAACCGGAAGGTTGTTCGTGTCCTCCTTCGTGAATACCGAACCAAAGTAATTGTTCGATTGGTCCGCCATTTCTTTGTTCCCCGTTATGACTTCCCCTGATTCTGACTGCAGGGGACCTACGTTTGTCTTTACTAACCTTTTTCTCTTTACATATCTATAGAAACGTTTGCAATCCGTCTTAATGTTCCCTGCAAGCTTCTTCTCATACTCCATTTTCCCTGCCCTAATCAAACCCTTTGTCCTCCACAGTCTGACCTCGAAACCTGATACTGAACAACTGACCACAGCCTGAGCTAGATACTGTAACTGACCATCTGATCACAGTCTGAATTATGAACCAGAAACTGACCAACTGACTTCAGTCTGACCTAGAACCAGAAATTGACCAACTGACCAGAGTCTGAATGAGACCACTAGGAACTGACCAACTGACCACAGTCTGACCGAGACAACCCGAAACAGACCAACTGACAACAGTTTGACCGAGAAACCAGAGACTGACCAAATGACCTCAGTCTGACCTAGCAACCAGAAACTGACCAACTGACCACAGTCTGACCTCGAAACCAGAATGTGTCCAACTGACCACATTATTAACTCGAAATCAGAAACTGGCCAACTGGCCACAGTCTGACCAAGACAAGCCGAAACTGACCAACTGACCACAGTCTGACCGAGAAACCAGAAACTGACCAACTGACCACATTCTGACCTTGACACCAGAAACTGACCATCTGACCTCAGTCTGACCTAAGCACATAAACTGACCAACTGACCACAGTCTGACCAAGAAATCAGAAACTGACCAACTGACCACTGTCTGACCTCAAAGCTCGAAACTGAGCAACTGACCACCATCTGACCTCGAAACCAGAAAGTGTCCAACTGAACAAATTTTTATCTCGAAACCAGAAACTTGCCAACTGAGCACAGTCTGACCAAGACAACCCGAAACTGCCCAACTGACCACAGTCTGACCGAGAAACCAGAAACTGACCATCTGACCTCAGTCTGACCTAAAAACATAAACTGACCAACTGGAAAAGTCTGACCAAGAAACCAGAAACTGCCCAACTGACCAAAGTCTGACCTAGAAACCCGAAACTGAGCAACTGACCAAAATCTGACCTTGAAACGTGAAAGTGTCCAAATGACCACATTCTTAACTCGAAACGAGAAACTGTCCAAGTGACCATAGTCTGAACTAGAAAGCAGAAACTGACAAACTGACCACAGTCTGACCAACAAACCAGAAACTGAACAACTGACCACATTCTGACCTATGCACCAGAAACTGACCATCTGAACTCTGTCTGACCTAAAAACAGAAACTGACCAACTAATCACATCTGACCTAGAAACCACAACCTGTCCAACTACCCACCGTCTGAACTCGAAACCAGAAACTGACCAACGGACCACAGTCTGACCTTGGACCCAGAAACTGACCAACTGACCACAGTCTGACCTAGAAAACAGAAACTGACCAACTGACCACAGTCTGACCTCGGAACCAGAAACGTACCAACTGACCACAGTCTGACCTCGAAACCAGAAACTGCCGAACTGACCACAGTCTGATCTAGCAATAAGAAAATTACCAACTGACCACATTCTGACCTAGCAAACAGTATCTGACCGCCTGACCATAGTCTGATGTAGAAACCAGCAATTGACCAAGTGACCACAGTCTGACCTAGAAACCAGAAACTGACGAACTGACCACAGTCTGACCTAGAAACCAGAAACTGACCAACTGACCACAGTCTGACCTCGAAACCAGAAACGGACCAACAGACCAAAGTCTGACCTCGAAATCAGAAACTGACGAACTGACCACATTCTTAACTCGAAACGAGAAACTGACCAATTGACCACAGTCTGACATAGAAAACAGAACAGACCAACTGACCAGAGTCTGACCTTGAAAGCAGAAACAGACCAACTGACCACAGTCTGACCGAGGCAACATGAAACTGACCAACTGACCACAGTCTGACCTAGAAACCAGAAACTGACCAACTGACCACAGTGTGATGTAGAAACCAGAAACTGACCAACTGATCACAGTCTAATCTAGCAACCAGAAACTGACCAACTGTCCACAGGCTGACCTAGCAACAAGTAACTGACCAACTGACCACAGGATGACCTAGCAACCAAAAAGTAAAAAACTGACCAGAGAAACAGACCTAGACTACTTAAACTGACCAACTGACCACAAATTGACCGAGACATCAGAAACTGACCAACTGACCACAGTCTGATCACAGTCTGACCTAGAAACCAGAAACTGACCAAATGACCACAGTCTGACCGAGACAAAATGAAACTGACCAACTGACCAAGACAACACGAAACTGACCAAATGACCACAGTCTTACCAAGATTCCAGAATCTGAGCAACTGACCACAATCTGACCTCGAAACCAGAAACTGAAGAAATGTCCACAGTCTGTCCTAGCAACCACAACTGTCCTAACAGGCCACATTATGACCAGTATCTGAATAACTGACCGCAGTCTGAGCTAGAAACCAGAAACTGACCAACTGACCAGAACCTGACCTCGAAAAAAGAAACTGACCAACTGACCAAGGTCTGATCTCAAAACCAGAAACTGACCAACTGACCACATTCTGACCTCGAAACCAAAAACTGACCAATTGAAAACATTCTTAACTCGAAATCATTAACTGACCAACTGACCACATTCTGACCTAGAAACCAGAAACTGTCCAACTGAGCACAGTCTGACCTAGGAAACAGAAACTGACCAACTGAGCACAGTCTAACCTAGCAACCAGTAACTGACCACAGTCTGACCTAGAAACCTGAAACTGACCAACTGACACAGTCTGACCTAGACACCAGAAACTGAACAACTGACCAAATGCCGGCCTAGGGACCCGAAACTGACCAACTGAACACAGTCTGACGTAGAAACCAGAAACTGATCAAATGGCTACAGTCTGATCGAGCAAAAAGCAATTGACCAACTGACCACAGGATGACCCTGCAAACAAAAAGTAAAAAAATTGACCAGAAAAACAGACCCAGACAACTAGAAACTGACCAACTGACCACATTCTGACCTAGAAACCAGAAACTGTCCAACTGAGCACAGTCTGACCTAGGAAACAGAAACTGACCAACTGACACAGTCTGACCTAGACACCAGAAACTGACCAACTGACCAAATTCCGGCATAGGAACCCGAAACTGACCAACTGAACACAGTCTGACGTAGAAACCACAAACTGATCAAATGGCCACAGTCTGATCGAGCAAAAAGCAATTGACCAACTGACCACAGGATGACCTAGCAAACAAAAAGTAAAAGAATTGACCTGAAAAACAGACCTAGACAACTAGAAACTGACCAACTGACCACAGTCTGACCGAGAAACCAGAAACTGACCGACTGACCACAGTCTGACCACAGTCTGGTCTAGAAACCACAAACTGACTAAACGTCAACAGTCTGACCGAGACAACATGAAACTGACCAACTGACCAAGACAACCCGATACTGACCAACTGACCACAGTCTGACCAAGAAACGAGAAACTGAAGAAACGACCACAGTCTGAACTCGAAATCAGAAACTGACCAAATGACCACCGTCTGACCTTGCAACCACAAACTGTCCAACAGACCATATTCTGACCTAGCGACCAGTATCTGACCAACTGACCAAAGTCTGACGTAGAAACTAAAAATTGACCAACTGACCACAGTCTGACCTCGAAATCAGAAACTGACGAACTGACCACAGTCTGACCTAAAAACAGATACTGACCAACTGACCACAATCTGACCGAGAAAACTGAAATTGACCAACGGATCAAAGTCTGACCTCGAAACCAGAAACTGACCAACTGACCACATTCTGACCTTGGAACCAGAAATTGACCAACTGACCACAGTCTGACCTTTGAACCAGAAACTGACAAACTGACCACAGTCTGACCTAGACAACATTATACTGACCAACTGACCATAGGCTGACCTAGCCACAAGCAACTGACCAACTGACCACAGGATGACCTAGCAACCAAAAAGTAAAATACTGACCAGAGAAACACAACGAGACTACAAGAAAATGACCAACTGACCACATTCTGACCGAGAAAACAGAAACTGACCAACTGACCACAGTCTGACCAAGACAAGCCGAAACTGACCAACTGACCACAGTCTGACCGAGAAACCAGAAACTGACCAACTGACCACATTCTGACCTTGACACCAGAAACTGACCATCTGACCTCAGTCTGACCTAAGCACATAAACTGACCAACTGACCACAGTCTGACCAAGAAATCAGAAACTGACCAACTGACCACTGTCTGACCTCAAAGCTCGAAACTGAGCAACTGACCACCATCTGACCTCGAAACCAGAAAGTGTCCAACTGAACAAATTTTTATCTCGAAACCAGAAACTTGCCAACTGAGCACAGTCTGACCAAGACAACCCGAAACTGCCCAACTGACCACAGTCTGACCGAGAAACCAGAAACTGACCATCTGACCTCAGTCTGACCTAAAAACATAAACTGACCAACTGGAAAAGTCTGACCAAGAAACCAGAAACTGCCCAACTGACCAAAGTCTGACCTAGAAACCCGAAACTGAGCAACTGACCAAAATCTGACCTTGAAACGTGAAAGTGTCCAAATGACCACATTCTTAACTCGAAACGAGAAACTGTCCAAGTGACCATAGTCTGAACTAGAAAGCAGAAACTGACAAACTGACCACAGTCTGACCAACAAACCAGAAACTGAACAACTGACCACATTCTGACCTATGCACCAGAAACTGACCATCTGAACTCTGTCTGACCTAAAAACAGAAACTGACCAACTAATCACATCTGACCTAGAAACCACAACCTGTCCAACTACCCACCGTCTGAACTCGAAACCAGAAACTGACCAACGGACCACAGTCTGACCTTGGACCCAGAAACTGACCAACTGACCACAGTCTGACCTAGAAAACAGAAACTGACCAACTGACCACAGTCTGACCTCGGAACCAGAAACGTACCAACTGACCACAGTCTGACCTCGAAACCAGAAACTGCCGAACTGACCACAGTCTGATCTAGCAATAAGAAAATTACCAACTGACCACATTCTGACCTAGCAAACAGTATCTGACCGCCTGACCATAGTCTGATGTAGAAACCAGCAATTGACCAAGTGACCACAGTCTGACCTAGAAACCAGAAACTGACGAACTGACCACAGTCTGACCTAGAAACCAGAAACTGACCAACTGACCACAGTCTGACCTCGAAACCAGAAACGGACCAACAGACCAAAGTCTGACCTCGAAATCAGAAACTGACGAACTGACCACATTCTTAACTCGAAACGAGAAACTGACCAATTGACCACAGTCTGACATAGAAAACAGAACAGACCAACTGACCAGAGTCTGACCTTGAAAGCAGAAACAGACCAACTGACCACAGTCTGACCGAGGCAACATGAAACTGACCAACTGACCACAGTCTGACCTAGAAACCAGAAACTGACCAACTGACCACAGTGTGATGTAGAAACCAGAAACTGACCAACTGATCACAGTCTAATCTAGCAACCAGAAACTGACCAACTGTCCACAGGCTGACCTAGCAACAAGTAACTGACCAACTGACCACAGGATGACCTAGCAACCAAAAAGTAAAAAACTGACCAGAGAAACAGACCTAGACTACTTAAACTGACCAACTGACCACAAATTGACCGAGACATCAGAAACTGACCAACTGACCACAGTCTGATCACAGTCTGACCTAGAAACCAGAAACTGACCAAATGACCACAGTCTGACCGAGACAAAATGAAACTGACCAACTGACCAAGACAACACGAAACTGACCAAATGACCACAGTCTTACCAAGATTCCAGAATCTGAGCAACTGACCACAATCTGACCTCTCGAAACCAGAAACTGAAGAAATGTCCACAGTCTGTCCTAGCAACCACAACTGTCCTAACAGGCCACATTATGACCAGTATCTGAATAACTGACCGCAGTCTGAGCTAGAAACCAGAAACTGACCAACTGACCAGAACCTGACCTCGAAAAAAGAAACTGACCAACTGACCAAGGTCTGATCTCAAAACCAGAAACTGACCAACTGACCACATTCTGACCTCGAAACCAAAAACTGACCAATTGAAAACATTCTTAACTCGAAATCATTAACTGACCAACTGACCACATTCTGACCTAGAAACCAGAAACTGTCCAACTGAGCACAGTCTGACCTAGGAAACAGAAACTGACCAACTGAGCACAGTCTAACCTAGCAACCAGTAACTGACCACAGTCTGACCTAGAAACCTGAAACTGACCAACTGACACAGTCTGACCTAGACACCAGAAACTGAACAACTGACCAAATGCCGGCCTAGGGACCCGAAACTGACCAACTGAACACAGTCTGACGTAGAAACCAGAAACTGATCAAATGGCTACAGTCTGATCGAGCAAAAAGCAATTGACCAACTGACCACAGGATGACCCTGCAAACAAAAAGTAAAAAAATTGACCAGAAAAACAGACCCAGACAACTAGAAACTGACCAACTGACCACATTCTGACCTAGAAACCAGAAACTGTCCAACTGAGCACAGTCTGACCTAGGAAACAGAAACTGACCAACTGACACAGTCTGACCTAGACACCAGAAACTGACCAACTGACCAAATTCCGGCATAGGAACCCGAAACTGACCAACTGAACACAGTCTGACGTAGAAACCACAAACTGATCAAATGGCCACAGTCTGATCGAGCAAAAAGCAATTGACCAACTGACCACAGGATGACCTAGCAAACAAAAAGTAAAAGAATTGACCTGAAAAACAGACCTAGACAACTAGAAACTGACCAACTGACCACAGTCTGACCGAGAAACCAGAAACTGACCGACTGACCACAGTCTGACCACAGTCTGGTCTAGAAACCACAAACTGACTAAACGTCAACAGTCTGACCGAGACAACATGAAACTGACCAACTGACCAAGACAACCCGATACTGACCAACTGACCACAGTCTGACCAAGAAACGAGAAACTGAAGAAACGACCACAGTCTGAACTCGAAATCAGAAACTGACCAAATGACCACCGTCTGACCTTGCAACCACAAACTGTCCAACAGACCATATTCTGACCTAGCGACCAGTATCTGACCAACTGACCAAAGTCTGACGTAGAAACTAAAAATTGACCAACTGACCACAGTCTGACCTCGAAATCAGAAACTGACGAACTGACCACAGTCTGACCTAAAAACAGATACTGACCAACTGACCACAATCTGACCGAGAAAACTGAAATTGACCAACGGATCAAAGTCTGACCTCGAAACCAGAAACTGACCAACTGACCACATTCTGACCTTGGAACCAGAAATTGACCAACTGACCACAGTCTGACCTTTGAACCAGAAACTGACAAACTGACCACAGTCTGACCTAGACAACATTATACTGACCAACTGACCATAGGCTGACCTAGCCACAAGCAACTGACCAACTGACCACAGGATGACCTAGCAACCAAAAAGTAAAATACTGACCAGAGAAACACAACGAGACTACAAGAAAATGACCAACTGACCACATTCTGACCGAGAAAACAGAAACTGACCAACTGACCACAGTCTGACCAAGACAAGCCGAAACTGACCAACTGACCACAGTCTGACCGAGAAACCAGAAACTGACCAACTGACCACATTCTGACCTTGACACCAGAAACTGACCATCTGACCTCAGTCTGACCTAAGCACATAAACTGACCAACTGACCACAGTCTGACCAAGAAATCAGAAACTGACCAACTGACCACTGTCTGACCTCAAAGCTCGAAACTGAGCAACTGACCACCATCTGACCTCGAAACCAGAAAGTGTCCAACTGAACAAATTTTTATCTCGAAACCAGAAACTTGCCAACTGAGCACAGTCTGACCAAGACAACCCGAAACTGCCCAACTGACCACAGTCTGACCGAGAAACCAGAAACTGACCATCTGACCTCAGTCTGACCTAAAAACATAAACTGACCAACTGGAAAAGTCTGACCAAGAAACCAGAAACTGCCCAACTGACCAAAGTCTGACCTAGAAACCCGAAACTGAGCAACTGACCAAAATCTGACCTTGAAACGTGAAAGTGTCCAAATGACCACATTCTTAACTCGAAACGAGAAACTGTCCAAGTGACCATAGTCTGAACTAGAAAGCAGAAACTGACAAACTGACCACAGTCTGACCAACAAACCAGAAACTGAACAACTGACCACATTCTGACCTATGCACCAGAAACTGACCATCTGAACTCTGTCTGACCTAAAAACAGAAACTGACCAACTAATCACATCTGACCTAGAAACCACAACCTGTCCAACTACCCACCGTCTGAACTCGAAACCAGAAACTGACCAACGGACCACAGTCTGACCTTGGACCCAGAAACTGACCAACTGACCACAGTCTGACCTAGAAAACAGAAACTGACCAACTGACCACAGTCTGACCTCGGAACCAGAAACGTACCAACTGACCACAGTCTGACCTCGAAACCAGAAACTGCCGAACTGACCACAGTCTGATCTAGCAATAAGAAAATTACCAACTGACCACATTCTGACCTAGCAAACAGTATCTGACCGCCTGACCATAGTCTGATGTAGAAACCAGCAATTGACCAAGTGACCACAGTCTGACCTAGAAACCAGAAACTGACGAACTGACCACAGTCTGACCTAGAAACCAGAAACTGACCAACTGACCACAGTCTGACCTCGAAACCAGAAACGGACCAACAGACCAAAGTCTGACCTCGAAATCAGAAACTGACGAACTGACCACATTCTTAACTCGAAACGAGAAACTGACCAATTGACCACAGTCTGACATAGAAAACAGAACAGACCAACTGACCAGAGTCTGACCTTGAAAGCAGAAACAGACCAACTGACCACAGTCTGACCGAGGCAACATGAAACTGACCAACTGACCACAGTCTGACCTAGAAACCAGAAACTGACCAACTGACCACAGTGTGATGTAGAAACCAGAAACTGACCAACTGATCACAGTCTAATCTAGCAACCAGAAACTGACCAACTGTCCACAGGCTGACCTAGCAACAAGTAACTGACCAACTGACCACAGGATGACCTAGCAACCAAAAAGTAAAAAACTGACCAGAGAAACAGACCTAGACTACTTAAACTGACCAACTGACCACAAATTGACCGAGACATCAGAAACTGACCAACTGACCACAGTCTGATCACAGTCTGACCTAGAAACCAGAAACTGACCAAATGACCACAGTCTGACCGAGACAAAATGAAACTGACCAACTGACCAAGACAACACGAAACTGACCAAATGACCACAGTCTTACCAAGATTCCAGAATCTGAGCAACTGACCACAATCTGACCTCTCGAAACCAGAAACTGAAGAAATGTCCACAGTCTGTCCTAGCAACCACAACTGTCCTAACAGGCCACATTATGACCAGTATCTGAATAACTGACCGCAGTCTGAGCTAGAAACCAGAAACTGACCAACTGACCAGAACCTGACCTCGAAAAAAGAAACTGACCAACTGACCAAGGTCTGATCTCAAAACCAGAAACTGACCAACTGACCACATTCTGACCTCGAAACCAAAAACTGACCAATTGAAAACATTCTTAACTCGAAATCATTAACTGACCAACTGACCACATTCTGACCTAGAAACCAGAAACTGTCCAACTGAGCACAGTCTGACCTAGGAAACAGAAACTGACCAACTGAGCACAGTCTAACCTAGCAACCAGTAACTGACCACAGTCTGACCTAGAAACCTGAAACTGACCAACTGACACAGTCTGACCTAGACACCAGAAACTGAACAACTGACCAAATGCCGGCCTAGGGACCCGAAACTGACCAACTGAACACAGTCTGACGTAGAAACCAGAAACTGATCAAATGGCTACAGTCTGATCGAGCAAAAAGCAATTGACCAACTGACCACAGGATGACCCTGCAAACAAAAAGTAAAAAAATTGACCAGAAAAACAGACCCAGACAACTAGAAACTGACCAACTGACCACATTCTGACCTAGAAACCAGAAACTGTCCAACTGAGCACAGTCTGACCTAGGAAACAGAAACTGACCAACTGACACAGTCTGACCTAGACACCAGAAACTGACCAACTGACCAAATTCCGGCATAGGAACCCGAAACTGACCAACTGAACACAGTCTGACGTAGAAACCACAAACTGATCAAATGGCCACAGTCTGATCGAGCAAAAAGCAATTGACCAACTGACCACAGGATGACCTAGCAAACAAAAAGTAAAAGAATTGACCTGAAAAACAGACCTAGACAACTAGAAACTGACCAACTGACCACAGTCTGACTGAGAAACCAGAAACTGACCGACTGACCACAGTCTGACCACAGTCTGGTCTAGAAACCACAAACTGACTAAACGTCAACAGTCTGACCGAGACAACATGAAACTGACCAACTGACCAAGACAACCCGATACTGACCAACTGACCACAGTCTGACCAAGAAACGAGAAACTGAAGAAACGACCACAGTCTGAACTCGAAATCAGAAACTGACCAAATGACCACCGTCTGACCTTGCAACCACAAACTGTCCAACAGACCATATTCTGACCTAGCGACCAGTATCTGACCAACTGACCAAAGTCTGACGTAGAAACTAAAAATTGACCAACTGACCACAGTCTGACCTCGAAATCAGAAACTGACGAACTGACCACAGTCTGACCTAAAAACAGATACTGACCAACTGACCACAATCTGACCGAGAAAACTGAAATTGACCAACGGATCAAAGTCTGACCTCGAAACCAGAAACTGACCAACTGACCACATTCTGACCTTGGAACCAGAAATTGACCAACTGACCACAGTCTGACCTTTGAACCAGAAACTGACAAACTGACCACAGTCTGACCTAGACAACATTATACTGACCAACTGACCATAGGCTGACCTAGCCACAAGCAACTGACCAACTGACCACAGGATGACCTAGCAACCAAAAAGTAAAATACTGACCAGAGAAACACAACGAGACTACAAGAAAATGACCAACTGACCACATTCTGACCGAGAAAACAGAAACTGACCAACTGACCACAGTCTGACCTAGAATCCAGAAATTGACCAACTGCCCACAGTCTGACGAGACAACATGAAACTGATGAACTGACCAAAACAAAACGAAACTGACCAAATGATCACAGTCTGACCAAGAAACCAGAAACTGAGCAACTGACCACAATCTGACCTCGAAACCAGAAATTGAACAAATGACCACAGTCTGACCTAGCAACCACAACTGTCCAACAGGCCACATTCTGACCGAGCAACCAGTGTCTGACGAATTGATCACAGTCTGAAGTAGAAACCAGCAATTGACCAACAGAACACAGTCTGAGCTAGAAACCAGAAACTGACCAACTGACCACAGTCTGACCTAGAAACCAGAAACTGACCAACTGACCACAGTCTGACCTCAAAACCAGAAACTGACCAACTGACCACAGTCTGACCTCGAAACCAGAAACTGACCAACTGAAAACATTTTTAACTCGAAACCAGAAACTGACCAAATGACCACAGTCTGACCTAGAAAAAAGAAACTTACCAACTGACCACAGTCTGACCTTGGAACAAGAAACTGACCAACTGACCACAGTCTGACCTTGGAACCAGAAACTGACCAACTGACCATAGTCTGAGCTTGGAAGCAGAAACTGACCAGCTGATCACAGTCTGACCGAGGCAACATGAAACTGACCAACTGACCACAGTCTGACTTAGAAACGAGAAACGTACCAACTGACCACAGTCTGACCTCGAAACCAGAAACTGCCGAACTGACAACAGTCTGATCTAGCAATAAGAAAATTACCAACTGACCACATTCTGACCTAGCAAACAGTATCTGACCGCCTGACCATAGTCTGATGTAGAAACCAGCAATTGACCAAGTGACCACAGTCTGACCTAGAAACCAGAAACTGACGAACTGACCACAGTCTGACCTAGAAACCAGAAACTGACCAACTGACCACAGTCTGACCTCGAAACCAGAAACTGACCAACAGACCAAAGTCTGACCTCGAAATCAGAAACTGACGAACTGACCACATTCTTAACTCGAAACCAGAAACTGACCAATTGACCACAGTCTGACATAGAAAACAGAACAGACCAACTGACCAGAGTCTGACCTTGAAAGCAGAAACAGACCAACTGACCACAGTCTGACCGAGGCAACATGAAACTGACCAACTGACCACAGTCTGACCTAGAAACAAGAAACTGACCAACTGACCACAGTATGATGTAGAAACCAGAAACTGACCAACTGACCACAGTCTAATCTAGCAACCAGAAAGTGACCAACTGTCCACAGGCTGACCTAGCAACAAGTTACTGTCCAACTGACCACAGGATGACCTAGCAACCAAAAAGTAAAAAACTGACCAGAGAAACAGACGTAGACTACTTAAACTGACCAACTTACCACAAATTGACCGAGACATCAGAAACTGACCAACTGACCACAGTCTAATCAAAGTCTGACCTAGAAACCAGAAACTGACCAACTGCTCACAGTCTGACCGAGACAACATGAACTGACCAACTGACCAAGACAACACGAAACTGACCAAATGACCACAGTCTCACCAAGAAACCAGAAACTGAGCAACTGACCACAGTCTGACCGAGACAAAATGAAACTGACCAACTGACCAAGACAACACGAAACTGACCAAATGACCACAGTCTTACCAAGATTCCAGAAACTGAGCAACTGACCACAATCTGACCTCGAAACCAGAAACTGAAGAAATGTCCACAGTCTGACCGAGCAACCACAACTGTCCTAACAGGCCACATTCTGACCAGTATCTGAATAACTGACCGCAGTCTGAGCTAGAAACCAGAAACTGACCAACTGACCACAGTCTGACCTCAAAACCAGAAACTGACCAACTGACCACAGTCTGACCTCGAAACCAGAATCTGACCAACTGAAAACATTCTTAACTCGAAACCAGAAACTGACCAACTTACCACAGTCTGTCCTAGAAACCACAAACTGACCAACGGACCACAGTCTGACCCAGAAAACATAAACTGACCAACTGACCACAGTTTGACATAGAAAACAGAAACTGACCAACTGACCATAGTCTGACCTTGGAACCAGAAACTGACCAACTGACCACAGTCTGACCGAGGCAACATGAAACTGAGCAACTGACCACAGTCTGAACAAGAAACCAGAAACTGACCAACTGATCACAGTCTGATCTAGAAACCATAAACTGATCAACTGACCGCAGGCTGATCTCGCAACCAGAAACTGACCAACTTACCACAGGCTGATCTAGAAAGCAGAATCTGACCCACTGACCACAGTCTGACCTCGCAACAAGCAACTCACTAACTGGCCACAGGATGACCTAGCAAGCAAAAAGTAAAACACTTACCAGAGAAATAGACCTAGACAACCAGAAACTGACCAACTGACCACAATCTTACCGATAAAGCAGAAACTGACCAACTGACCACGGTCTGACCACAGTCTGACCTAGAAACCAGAAATTGACCAACTGCCCACAGTCTGACCGAGACAACATGAAACTGACCAACTGACCAAGACAAAACGAAACTGACAAAATGATCACAGTCTGAACTAGAAACCATAAACTGAGCAACTGACCGCAATCTGACCTCGAAACCAGAAACTGACCAAAGGACCACAGTCTGATCTCAGGAACTGAAACTGAACATCTAATCACAGTCTGACCTACGAACGAGAAACTGAGCAACTGACCACAGTCTGACCAAGGAAGCTGATACTGACCAACTGACCACATTCTGAGCAGGATACTGTAACTGACCATCTGATCACAGTCTGATTTAGGAACCAGAAACTGACCAACTGACTTCAGTCTGACCTAGAAACCAGAAACTGACCAACTGACCAGAGTCTGAACGAGACCACCAGAAACTGACCAACTGACCACAGTCTAACCGAGACAACCCGAAACAGACCAACTGACAACAGTTTGACCGAGAAAGCAGAGACTGACCAAATGAGCTCAGTCTGACCGAGCAACCAGAAACTGTCCATCAGGCCACATTTTGACCTAGCAACCAGTATATGACCAACTGACCACAGTCTGACGTTTAAACCAGCAACTGACCAACTGACAACAGTCTGACATAGAAACCAGAAACTGACCAACTGATCACAAACTGACGTCGAAAACAGAAACTGACCAAATGACCGCCGTCTGACCTAGCAACCACAAACAGTCAAAACAGGCCACATTCTGACCTAGCAACCAATATATGACCAACTGACCACAGTCTGACCTAGAAACCAGCAACTGAGCAACTGACCACAATCTGACCTAGAAAACCAGAAACTGACCAACGGATCATAGTCTGACCTAGGAAAAAGTACCTGACCAACTGATCACATTCTGACCTGGAAGCCAAAAACTGACCAACTGACAACAGTCTGGCCTAGAAAACAGAAACTGACCAACTCACCACAGTCTGACTGAGACAACACGAAACTGACCAACTGACCACAGTCTGATCAAGAAACTAGCAACTGACGAATTGTCCACAGGCTGACCTTGAACCAGCAACTGACCAACTGACCACAGTCTGAACTCGAAACCAGAAACTGACCAACTGACCACAGTCTGAATAAGCAACCAGAAACTGACCAACTGAACACAGTCTGAGCTAGGAGCCAGAAACTGACCAACTGAACACAGTCTGACGAAGAAACCACAAACTGACCAACTGAGCACAGTCTGACCGAGACAACCCGAAGCTGACCAACTGACCACAGTCTGACCGAGAAACCAGAAACTGACGGAACTGACCAGAATCTGAGCTCGAAACCATGAAATGTCCAACTGACCACAGTCTTACCGAGACAACTCGAAACTTCCCAACAGACCACAGTCTGACCTAGAAACCAGAAACTGAGCAACTGACCACAGTCTGACCTAGGAACCAGAAATTGACCAACTGAGCACAATCAGACCTAGAAACCAGAAACTGATCAACTGACCACTGTCTGTCCGAGCAACAAGCAACTGATCAACTGACCACAGAATGACCTAGCAAACAAAAAGTAACAAGCTGACCAGAGAAACAGAGCTAGTCAACCAGAAACTTACCATCTGACCATAGTCTGACCGAGAAACCATAAACTGACCAACTGAACACAGTCTGACCAGAGTCTGACCTAGAAACCAGAAACTGATCAATTGCCCACAGTCTGACCGAGACAACACGAAACTGACCAAATGACCACTGTCTGACCTAGAAACCAGAAACTGAGCAACCGACCACAATCTGACCTCGAAACCAGAAACTGACCTAATGGCCGCAGTCTGACCTAGCAACCACAAACTGTCCAACAGGCCACATTCTGACCGAGCAATCTGTATCTGTCCAACTGACCACAGTCTGACCTAGAATCCAGAAACTGAGCAACTGACCACAGTCTGATCTAGAAACCCGAAACTGAGCAACTGACCACAATCTGAACTCGAAACGAGAATCTGACCAACAGACCACAGTCTGACCAAGAAACCAGAAACTGTCCAACTGACCACAGTGTGACCTAGAAAACAGAAAATTACCAACTGACCATAGTCTGACCTCGAAACCAGAAACTGACCAACTGACCACATTCTGATCGATCAACCATAAACTGACCAACTGACCACAGTGTGACCTAGAAACCAGAAACTGACCAGCTGACCGCAGTCTGATCGAGCAACCAGAAACTCACCAACTGACCACAGTATGACCTAGAAACCAGAAACTGACCAGCTGACCACAGTCTGATCTAGCAACCAGAAACTGACCAACTGACCACATTCTGATCTAGAATGCAGAAAATGACCAATTCTACTTCAGTCTGATCTAGAAACCAGAAACTGACCAACTGACCAGAATCTGACCGAGACAACCAGAAACTGACCAACTGACCACATTCTGACCGAGACAACACGAAGCTGACCAACTGACCACAGTCTGACCGAGAAACCAGAAACTGACGGAACTGACCAGAATCTGAGCTCGAAACCATAAAATGTCCAACTGACCACAGTCTGACCGAGACAACTCGAAACTTCCCAACAGACCACAGTCTGACCGAGAAACAAGAATCTGAACAACTGACCACAGTCTGACCTTGAAACCAGAAACTGACCAACTGACCACAGTCTGACCTGGAAACCAGAAATTGAACTACTGATCACAGTATTTGCTAGAAACCAGAAACTGACCATCTGACCAAAGTCCGATCGAGAAATCAGAAGCTGACCAACTAACCACAGTCTGACCTAGAAACCAGAAAGTGATCAACTGACCACAGTCTGACCGAGCAACGAGCAACTGACCAACTGACCACAGGATTACCGATCAAACAAAACGTAACAAACTGACCAGAGAAACAGACCTAGATAGCCATAAACTGACCAATTGACCACAGTCTGACCACAGTCTGACCTTGAAACCAGATACTGACCAACTGCCCACAGTCTGACTGAGACAACATGAAACTGACCAACTGACCAAGACAACACGAAACTGACCAAATGACCACTGTCTGACCTAGAAACCAGAAACAGAGCAACTGATCACAAACTGACGTCGAAAACAGAAACTGACCAAATGACCGCCGTCTGACCTAGCAACCACAAACAGTCAAAACAGGCCACATTCTGACCTAGCAACCAGTATATGAACAACTGACCACAGTCTGACATAGAAACCAGCAACTGAGCAACTGACCACAATCTGACCTAGAAAACCAGAAACTGACCAACGGATCACAGTCTGACCTAGGAAAAAGTACCTGACCAACTGATCACATTCTGACCTGGAAGCCAAAAACTGACCAACTGACAACAGTCTGACCTAGAAAACAGAAACTGACCAACTGACCACAGTCTGACTGAGACAACACGAAACTGACCAACTGACCACAGTCTGATCAAGAAACCAGCAACTGACGAATTGTCCACAGGCTGACCTTGAACCAGCAACTGACCAACTGACCACAGTCTGAACTCGAAACCAGAAACTACTAACTGACCACAGTCTGACTAAGCAACCAGAAACTGACCAACTGAACACAGTCTGAGCTAGGAACCAGAAACTGACCAACTGAACACAGTCTGACAAAGAAACCACAAACTGACCAACTGAGCACAGTCTGACCGGGACAACCCGAAGCTGACCAACTGACCACAGTCTGACCGAGAAACCAGAAACTGACGGAACTGACCAGAATCTGAGCTCGAAACCATGAAATGTCCAACTGACCACAGTCTGACCGAGACAACTCGAAACTTCCCAACAGACCACAGTCTGACCTAGAAACCAGAAACTGAGCAACTGACAACAGTCTGACCTCGGAATCAGAAATTGACCAACTGAGCACAATCTGACCTAGCAACCAGCAACTTACCAACTGAACACAGTCTGACCGATGCAACCTGAAACTGACCAAGTGACCACAGTCTTACCGAGACAACCAGAAACTGAGAAACAGACCAAAGTCTGACCTATAAACCAGACATTGACTAACTGACAACAATATCACCAAGCAACCAGAAACTGACCAACTGACCACAGTGTGACCGAGACAACTCGAAACCGACCAAATGATCACAGTCTGACCTAGAAACCAGAAAGTAACAAACTGACCAGAGAAACAGACCGAGACAACCAGATACTGACAAACTGACCATCGTCTGACCTAGAAACCAGAAACTGACCAGCTGACCACAGTCTGACCAGCGTCTGACCTAGAAACCAGAAACTGACCAACAGCCCACAGTCTGAACTAGGAAACAGAAAGTGTCCAACTGAGCACAGTCTGACTTAGGAAACAGAAACTGACCAACTGAGCGCAGTCTACCATACCAACAAGCAACTGACCACAGTCTAACCTAGAAACCTGAAACTGACCAACTGGCCACAGTCTGACCAAGGAACCAGAAACTGACCAACTGATCACTGTGTTACCTAGGAATCAGAAACTGACCAACTGAGCACAGTCTGACCTAGGTATCAGAAACTGACCAACTGAGCACAGTCTGACCTAGCAACCAGCAACTTACCAACTGACCACAGTCTTACCGAGGCAACCAGAAACTGCGAAACTGACCACAGTCTGACCTATAATCCAGAAATTGACTAACTGACAATAATCTCACCTAGCGACCAGAAACTGACCAACTGACCACAGTGTGACCGAGAAATTCCGAAACTGACAAAATGACCACAGTCTGACCTAGAAACCAGAAAGTAACAAACTGAACTGAGAAACAGTCCTGGACAACCAGAATCTGAACAACTGACCATAGTCTGACCTAGAGGCCAGGAACTGACCAGCTGACGAGAGTCTGACCAAAGTCTGACCTCGAAACCAGAAACTGTCCAACTGACCACATTTTTCACTCGAAACCAGAAACTGACCAACTGATCACATTCTGACCGAGAAACATAAACTGACCATCTGACCTCAGTCTGACATAAAAACAGAAACTGACCAACTGACCACAGTCTGACCTAGGAACCAGAAACTGACCAACTAACCACAGTCTGACAGAGGCAACATGAAACTAACCAACTGAACACAATCTGATCAAGAAACCAGAAACTGACCAACTGACCTCAGTCTGATCTAGAAACCAGAAACTGACCAACTGACCACAGTCTGATCAAGAAACCAGAAACTGACCAACTGACCTCAGTCTGATCTAGAAAGCAGAAACTGACCAACTGACCATAGTCTGATCTAGCAAACAGCAACTGACCAACTGACCACAATCTGACCGAGACAATCCGAGACTGACCAACTGATCACAGTCTGACCTAGAAACCAGAAAGTGACCAACTGACCACAGTCTGATCTAGATAGCAGAAACTGACCAACTGACCAAAGTCTGACCTCATAACCAGCAACTGACCAACTGACCACAATGTGACTGAGACACCGCGAAACATAGCAACTGACCACAGTCTGACCTAGAAACCAGAAACTGACCAACTGACCACAGTCTGGTCAAGAATCCAGCAACTGACCAATTGACCACAGAATGACCTAGAATCGAAAAAGTAACAAACTGAACACAGACTGATCTAACAATCAGCAACTGACCAACTGTCCACAGGTGACCTAGCATATAAAAAATAACCAACTGCCCATAGCCTGACCTAGATCCAACAACGTACCAACTGACCACAGTCTGATATAGAACCAGCAACTGAACAACTGGCCAAAGTCTGACCTAGGAACCAGAAACTGACCAACTGACCACAGACTGAACTAGGAACCAGAAACTGTCCAACTGAGCACAGTCTGACTTAGGAAACAGAAACTGACCAACTGAGCACAGGCTACTCTAGCAACAAGCAACTGACCACAGTCTGACCTAGACACCAGAAACTGACCAACTGACACAGTCTGACCTAGACACCAGAAACTGACAAACTGACCAAATTCTGACCTAGAAACAAGAAACTTACCAACTGACCACAGTTTTATCTAGAAACCAGAAACTGAGCCACTGATCACAGTCTGACCTAGAATCCTGATACTGACCAACTGACCACAGTCTCAGCTAAAAAGCTTAATTGACCAACTGATCACAGTCTGAATTAGGAACCAGAAACTGACCAACTGACTTCAGTCTGAACTTGAAAGCAGAAACTGACCAACTGACCAGAGTCGGACGGAGACAATCAGAAACTGACCAACTGACCACAGTCTATTCAAGTAACCAGCCACTGTCCAATTGACCACAGGATGACCTCGCAACCAAAATGTAACAAGCTGAACACAGACTGATCTAGCAACCAGCAACTGACCAACAGTCCACAGACTGACCTAGAACCTGCAAATGACCAACTGCCCACAGTCTGACCTAGAAACCAGAAACTGAGCAACTGACCACAGTCTGACCTAGGAACCAGAAATTGACCAACTGAGCACAATCTGACCTAGCAACCAGCAACTTACCAACTGAACACAGTCTGACCGATACAACCTGAAACTGACCAACTGAGCACAGTCTTACCGAGACAACCAGAAACTGAGAAACTGACCACAGTCTGACCTATAAACCAGACATTGACTAACTGAAAACAATATCACCTAGCAACCAGAAACTGACCAACAGACCACAGTTTGACCGAGACAACTCGAAACTGACCAAATGATCACAGTCTGACCTAGAAACCAGAAAGTAACAAACTGACCAGAGAAACAGACCGAGACAACCAGATACTGACAAACTGACCATCGTCTGACCTAGAAACCAGAAACTGACCAGCTAACCACAGCCTGACCAGAGTCTGACCTAGAAACCAGAAACTGACCAATAGCCCACAGTCTGAACTAGGAACCAGAAAGTGTCCAACTGAGCACAGTCTGACTTAGGAAACAGAAACTGACCAACTGAGCGCAGTCTACCCTAACAACAAGCAACTGACCACAGTCTAACCTCGAAACCTGAAACTGACCAACTGACCGCAGTCTGACCAAGGAACCAGAAACTGACCAACTGATCACTGTGTGACCTAGGAATCAGAAACTGACCAACTGAGCACAGTCTGACCTAGGAATCAGAAACTGACCAACTGAGCACATTCTGACCTAGCAACCAGCAACTTACCAACTGACCACAGTCTTACCGAGGCAACCAGAAACTGCGAAACTGACCACAGTCTGACCTATAATCCAGAAATTGACTAACTGACAATTATCTCACCTAGCAACCAGAAACTGACCAACTGACCACAGTGTGACCGAGACATTCCGAAACTGACAAAATGACCACAGTCTGACCTAGAAACCAGAAAGTAACAAACTGACCTGAGAAACAGACCTGGACAACCACAATCTGACTAACTGACCATAGTCTGACCTAGAGGCCAGAAACTGACCAGCTGACCACAGTCTGACCAAAGTCTGATCTAGAAACCAGAAACTGACCAACTGACCACAGTCTGATCAAGAAACCAGCAACTGACCAATTGACAACAGAATGAACTAGAATCCAAAATGTAACAAACTGAACACAGACTGATCTAACAATGAGCAACTGTATCAGGTGACTTAGCATGTAAAAACTAACCAACTGCCCATAGCCTGAACTAGAACCAGCAACTGCCCTTCTGACCATAGTCTGACATAGAGCCAGCAACTGACTAACTGCCCACAGTCTGACCTCGGAACCAGAAACTGACCAACTGACCACAGTCTGACCCAGGAACCAGAAACTGACCAACTGAACACAGTCTGATCTAAGAAGCAGAAACTGACCAACTGACCACAGTCTGACCTAGAAACCAGAAACTGACCAATTGACCACAGAATGAACTAGAATCCAAAAAGTAACAAACTGAACACAGACTGATCTAACAATGAGCAACTGTATCAGGTGACTTAGCATGTAAAAACTAACCAACTGCCCATAGCCTGAACTAGAACCAGCAACTGAACTTCTGACCATAGTCTGACATAGAGCCAGCAACTGACTAACTGCCCACAGTCTGACCTCGGAACCAGAAACTGACCAACTGACCACAGTCTGACCCAGGAACCAGAAACTGACCAACTGACCACAGTCTGACCCAGGAACCAGAAACTGACCAACTGAACACAGTCTGATCTAAGAAGCAGAAACTGACCAACTGACCACAGTATGACCTAGGAACCAGAAACTGCCCAACTGACCACAGTCTGACCAAGGAAAAAGAAACTGACCAACTGAACACAGCCTAACATAGCAACAAACAACTGACCAACTGCCGAACGACTGAACTAGGAACCATAAACTGACCAAATTACCACAGTCTGAGCAAGGAACCAGAAACTGACCATATGAGCACAGTCTGACCTCGGAACCAGAAACTGACCAACTGAGCACAGTCTTACCTTGCAACAAGCAACTGACCACAGTCTGATCTAGAAACTTGTAACTGACCAACTGACACAGCCTGACCTAGACACCAGCAAATGAACAACAGACCACATTCTGACCTTGGAACCCGAAACTGACCAACTGATCAAAGTCAGACAGAGACAATCTGAAACTGCCCAACTGACCACAGTCTGACGGAGAAACCAGAAACTGATAAACTGACCACAGTCTGACCTAGAAACCAGAAACTGATCAACTGACCACTGTCTGACCGAGCAACAAGCAACTGACCAACTGACCACAGGATGACCTAGCAAACAAAAAGTAACAAGCTGACCAGAGAAACAGACCTAGACAACCAGAAACTTACCAACTGACCACAGTCTGACCGAGAAACCATAAACTGACCAACTGAACACAGTCTGAAGAGTCTGACCTAGAAACCAGAAACTGACCAAATGCCCACAGTCTGACCGAGACAACAAGAAACTGACCAAATGACCACTGTCTGACCTAGAAACCAGAAATTGAGCAACCGACCACAATCTGACCTCGAAACCAGAAACTGACCTAATGGCCGCAGTCTGACCTAGCAACCACAAACTGTCCAACAGGCCACATTCTGACCTAGCAATCAGTATCTGTCCAACTGACCACAGTCTGACCTAGAAACGAGCAACTGACCAACTGACCACAGTCTGACCTAGAATCCAGAAACTGAGCAACTGACCACAGTCTGATCTAGAAACCCGAAACTGAGCAACTGACCACAATCTGAACTCGAAACGAGAATCTGACCAACTGACCACAGTCTGACCTAGAAACCAGAAACTGACCAACGGATCACAGTCTGACCTAGGAAAAGGAAGCTGACCAACTGACCACATTCTGACCAAGAAACCAGAAACTGTCCAACTGACTAAAGTGTGACCTAGAAAACAGAAAATTACCAACTGACCATAGTCTGACCTCGAAACCAGAAACTGACCAACTGACCACAGTCTGATCGATCAACCATAAACTGACCAACTGACCACAGTGTGACCTAGAAACCATAAACTGACCAGCTGACCACAGTCTGATCGAGCAACCAGAAATTGACCAACTGACCACATTCTGATCTAGAATGCAGAAAATGACCAATCATACTTCAGTCTGATCCAGAAACCAGAAACTGACCAACTGACTAGAATCTGACCGAGACAACCAGAAACTGACCAACTGACCACAGTCTGACCGAGACAAACCGAAGCTGGTCAACTGACCACAGTCTGACCGAGAAACCAGAAACTGACGGAACTGACCAGAATCTGAACTCGAAACCATAAAATGTCCAACTGACCACAGTCTGACCGAGACAACTCGAAACTTCCCAACAGACCACAGTCTGACCTAGAAACAAGAATCTGAACAACTGACCACAGTCTGACCTGGAAACCAGAAACTGAACAACTGATCACAGTATTAGCTAGAAACCAGAAACTGACCATCTGACCACAGTCCGATCGAGAAACCAGAAGCTGACCAACTAACCACAGTCTGACCTAGAAACCACAACAAGTGCAACTACCCACATTCTGACCTAGACATCAGAAACTGACCAACGGACCACAGTCTGACCTAGGAAAAATAAGCTGACCAACTGACCACAGTCTGACGGAGACAACCCGAAACTGATCAACTGACCACAGTCTGACCTAGAAACCAGAAACTGAACAACTGCCCACAGTCTGACCTAGAAACCAGAAACGGACCAACTGACCACAGTCTGACATAGAAACCAGAAACTGATCAACTGACCACAGTCTGACCGAGCAAGAAGCAACTGACCAACTGACCACAGGATGACCGATCAAACAAAACGTAACAAGCTGACCAGAGAAACAGACCTAGATAGCCAGAAACTTACCAACTGACCACAGTCTGACCGAGACACCATAAACTGACCAACTGACCACAGTCTAACCACAGTCTGACAAAGAAAGCACAAACTGACCAACTGAGCAGAGTCTGAACTCGAAACCAGAAACTGACCAACTGACCACAGTCTGACTAAGCAACCAGAAACTGACCAACTGAACACAGTCTGAGCTAGGAACCAGAAACTGACCAACTGAACACAGTCTGACAAAGAAAGCACAAACTGACCAACTGAGCACAGTCTGACCGAGACAACCCGAAGCTGACCAACTGACCACAGTCTGACCGAGAACCCAGAAACTGACGGAACTGACCAGAATCTGAGCTCGAAACCATGAAATGTCCAACTGACCACAGTCTGACCGAGACAACTCGAAACTTCCCAACAGACCACAGTCTGACCTAGAAACCAGAAACTGAGCAACTGACCACAGTCTGACCTAGGAACCAGAAATTGACCAACTGAGCACAATATGACCTAGAAACCAGAAACTGATCAACTGACCACTGTCTGACCGAGCAACAAGCAACTGATCAACTGTCCACAGGATGACCGAGCAAACAAAAAGTAACAAGCTGACCAGAGAAACAGACCTAGACAACCAGAAACTTACCAACTGACCACAGTCTGACCGAGAAACCATAAACTGACCAACTGAACACAGTCTGACCAGAATCTGACCGAGAAACCAGAAACTGACCAAATGCCCACAGTCTGACCGAGACAACTCGAAACTGACAAAATGACCTCTGTCTGACCTAGAAACCAGAAACTGAGCAACCAACCACAATCTGACCTCGAAACCAAAAACTGACCTAATGGCCGCAGTCTGGCCTAGCTACCATAAACTGTCCAACAGGCCACATTCTGAGCTAGCAATCAGTATCTCTCCAACTGACCACAGTCTGACCTAGAAACGAGCAACTGACCAACTGACCACAATCTGAACTCGAAACGAGAATCTGACCAACTGACCACAGTCTGATCTAGAAACCACAAACTACCAACTGACTACAGTCTGACCTAGCAACCAGCAACTGACCAACTAACCACAATCTGACTGATACAACGTGAAATATAGCAACTGACCACAGTCTGATCTATAAACCAGAAACTGAGCAAGTGACCACAGTCTGACCTAGAAACCAGAAACTGAGCAACTGACCACAGTCTGACTTAAGAACCAGAAACTGACCAAGTGCCTTCAGACTGAGCTAGAAACCAGAAACTGATCAACTGACCACAGTATCACTGAGACAACGCGAAGCTGACCAACTGACCACAGTCTGATCAAGAAATCAGCAACTGACCAATTGACCACAAGATGAACTTGCAACCAAAATATAACTAACTGAGCACAGACTGATCCAGTAACCGGCAACTGACCAACTGTCCACAGGCTGACCTAGAACCAGCAACTGACCAACTGACCACAGTATGACCTCGTAACCAGAGCCTGACCAACTGACCACAGTCTGGCCTAGAAACCAGAAATTGACCAACTGACCGCAGTTTGACCTAGGAATCAGAAACTGAGCAACTGACCATATTCTGATCTAGAAATCCGAAACTGACTAACTGACCACAGTCTGACCTAGAAACCAGAAACTGAGCAACTGACCACAGTCTTAGCACGCAACAAGCAACTGACCAACTGACCACAGCATGACCTAGCAAACAAAAATTAACAAACTGACCAGAGAAACAAAACTGGACAACCAGAAACTGACCAACCGACCACAGTCTGACCTAGAAACCAGAAACTGAACAACTGACCACAGTCTGACCTCGGAACCAGAAACTGACCAACTGACCACAGACAGACCGAGCAGCCAGTAAATGAGCAACTGACCAGAGTCGGACCCAGAAACCAGAAACTGACCAAGTGACCACAGTTTACCTAGGAATCAGAAACTGACCAACTGACCACAGTCTGGCCTCGAAACCAGAAAATTATCAACTGACCACAGTTTGACCAAGAAACCAGAAACTGACCAACTGACGACAGTCTGACTTAGGAACCAGAAACTGACCAACTGACTTCACTCTGACCTAGAAACCAGAAACTGACCAACTGACCACAGTATGACAAAGACAACCCGAAATTGACCAACTGACCACAGTCTGATCAATAAACCAGCAACTGACCAATTGATCACAGGATGACATTACAAACAAAAAATAACAATCCGAACACAGACTGATCCAGCAACCAGCAACTGACCAACTGTCCACAGGCTGACCAAGAACCAGGAACTGAGCGACTGACCACAGTATGACCAAGGTACCAGTATCTGACCAACTGACCAAAGTCTGATCTGGAAACCATAAACTGAACAGCTGATCACAGTCTGACCTGGTAAAAAACTGACTAACTGACCACAGTCTGACCGAGACAATCCGAGACTGACCAACTGACCACAGTCTGACCGAGGCAATACAAAACTGACCAACTGACCAAAGTCTGACACAGAAACCAGAAACTGACCATCTGACAACAGTCTGACCTAGAAACCAGAAACTGACCAACTGACCACAATCTTATCTAGAAAGCAGAAACTGACCAACTGACCACAGTCTGTCCTAACAACCAGAAACTTACCAACTGACCACAATCTGACTGATTCAACGTGAAATATAGCAACAGACCACAGTCTGACCTAGAATCCAGAAATTGAGCAACTGACCACAGTCTGACCTAGAATCCTGAAACTGACCAGCTGACCACTGTCTGACCTGGAATCCTGAAACTGACCAACTGACCACAGTCTGATTTAAGAACCAGAAAATGACCAACTGATTTCAGTCCGACCTAGAAACCAGAAACTGACCAACTGATTTCAGTCTGACCAAGAAACCAGAAACTGACCAACTGACCACCGTCTGACCGAGACAACAAAAACTGACCAAATGACCACAGTCTGACCGAGAAACCAGAAACTGACGGAACTGACTGCAGTCTGAGAAAGAAAACACAACTGACCAATTGACCACAGGATGACCTCGCAACCAAAATTAACAAACTGAACACAATCTTATCTAGAAACCAGAAACTGACCAACTGAACAAAGTCTGACCTAGCAACCAGAAACTTACCAACGGACCACAATCTGACTGAGACAACGTGAAATATAGCTACTGACCACAGTCTGACCAAGAAACCAGAAACTGAGCAACTGACCACAGTCTGACCTAGGAACCAGAAACTAAGCAACTTACCACAGTCTGACCTAGAATCCTGAAACTTATCAACTGACCACTGTCTGACCTAGAAACCGTAACTGACCAACTGACCACAGTCCGATTTAAGAACCAGAAACTGAGCAACTGACCACAGTCTGACCTAGGAACCAGAAACTGAGCAACTTACCACAGTCTGACCTAGAATCCTGAAGCTTATCAACTGACCACTGTCTGACCTAGAAACCGTAACTGACCAACTGACCACAGTCAGATTGAAGAACCAGAAAATGACCAACTGATTTCAGTCTGACCTAGAAACCAGAAACTGACCAACTGACCAGAATCTGACCGAGACAACCAGAAACTGACGAACTGACCACAGTTTGACCGAGACAACCCGAAACTGACCAACTGACCACAGACTGACCGAGAAACCAGAAACTGACGGAACTGACTGCAGTCTGATAAAGAAACCAGCAACTGACCAATTGACCACAGGATGACCTCGCAACCAAATTAACAAACTGAACACAGACTGACCTACCAATCGGCAACTGACCAACTGTCCACAGACTGACCTAGAGGCAGCAACTGACCAACTGCCCTCAGTTGACCTAAGAACCAGAAACTGACCAACTGAGCACAATCTGACCGAGAAATCAGAAACTGACCAACTTTCCACAGACTGACCTCGAAGCAGCAACTGATCAACTCACCACAGTCTGACCTAGCAAACAGTATCTGACCAACTGACCAAATTCTGAGCTGGAAACCTTAAACTGACCAGCTGCTCACAGTCTGACCAAGAAAAAAAACTGACCAACTGACCGCAGTCTGACCGAGACAATCCGAGACTGACCAACTGACCACAGTCTGCCCGCGGCAACACAAAACTGACCAACTGACGACAGCCCGACCTAGAAACCAGAAACTGACCAACTGACCACAGTCTGACCTAGAAACCAGAAACTGACCAACTGACCACAGTCTGAACTAGGAACCAGAAACCTGAGCAACTTACTACAGTCTGACCTAGAAACGTAAATCTGACCAACTGACCACAGTCTGACCTAGCAACCAGCATCTGACCAACTGACCAAAGTCTGATCTGGAAACCATAAACTGACGATCTTACTACAGTCTGACCTAGAAACCAGAAACTGACCAACCGATCACAGTCTGACCTAGAAACCAGAAACTGACCAACTGACCAATGTCTGACCTAGCAAGCAGCAACTGACGAACTGACCACAATCTGACTGAGACAACGTGAAATATAGCAACTGACCACAGTCTGACCTATAAACCAGAAACTGAGCAACTGACCACTGTCTGACCTAGAAACCGTAACTGACCAACTGACCACAGTCTGAATTAAGAACCAGAAACTGACCAACTGCCTTCAGACTGACCGAGAAACCTGAAACTGACCAACTGACCACAGTCTGAATAAGGCAACGCGAAACTACCAACTGACCACAGTCTGATCAAGAAATCAGCAACTGACCAATTGACCATAGGATGACCTTGCAAACAAAAAGTAACAAACTGAACACAGACTGATCCAGCAACCAGCAACTGACCAACTTTCCACAAGCTGACCAAGAACCAGCAACTGACCAACTGTCCACAGGCTGACCTAGAACCAGCAACTGACCAACCGACCACAGTCTGAACTCGAAACCAGAAACTGACCAACTGACCACAGTCTGACTAAGATACAAGAAACTGACCAACTGAACACAATCTCACCTAGGAACCAGAAACTGACCAACTGATCACAGTCTGACCTAGAAACCAGAAATTGACCAACTGACCACAGTCTGACCTGGAAACCAGAAACTGATCAACTGACCTCAGTCTGACCTAGAAACCAGAAACTGATCAGCTGACCAAAGTCTGACCTAGAAACCAGAAACTGACCAACTGACCACAATCTCACCTAGGCACCAGCAACTGACCAACTGACCACAGTCTGACTAGATAAACCAAAACTGACCAACGGACTACAGTCTTACTGAGACAACCAGAATCTGACCAACTGGCCACAGTCTGACCTAGATACCAGAAACTGACCAACTGACCACATTCTGTCCAAGTAACCCGAAACTGAGCAAGTGACCATCGTCTGACCGCGTTACAAGCAACTGACCAACTGACCACAGGATGACATAGCAACCAAAATATAACAAACTTACCAGAGATACAGAACAAGACAACCAGAAACTGATCAACTGACCATAGTCTGACCTAGACACCAGAAACTGACCAAATGACCACAGTCTGAGCGAGAATCCAGAAACATGATTAACTGACCACAGTCTGACCTAGAAATCAGAAACTGACCAACTGACCACAGTCTGACATAGACACCAGAAACATGATCAACTGACCACAGTCTGACCTCGAAATCAGAAATTGACCAACTGACCACAGTGTGACCTAGAAACTAGCAACTGACCAACTGATCAAAGTCTGACCTAGAAACCAGAAACTGACCAACTGACCACAATCTCACCTAGGCACCAGCAACTGACCAACTGACCACAGTCTGACCTAGATAAAGCAAAACTGACCAAGGACCACAGTCTGACTGAGACAACCAGAATCTGATCAACTGGCCACAGTCTGACCTAGATACCAGACACTGACCAACTGACCACATTCTGACCAAGAAACCCGAAACTGAGCAAGTGACCATCGTCTGACAGCGTTACAAGCAACTGACCAACTGACCACAGGATGACATAGCAACCAAAACGTAAGAAGCTGACCAGAGAAACAGACCTAGATAGCCAGAAACTTACCAACTGACCACAGTCTGACCGAGAAACCATAAACTGACCAACTGACCACAGTCTGACCTTGAAACCAATACTGACCAACTGCCCACAGTCTGACTGAGACAACATGAAACTGACCAACTGACCAAGACAACACGAAACTGACCAAATAACCACTGTCTGACCTAGAAACCAGAAACAGAGCAACTGATCACAAACTGACCTCGAAAACAGAAACTGACCAAATGACCGCCGTCTAACCTAGCAACCACAAACAGTCAAAACAGGCCACACTCTGACCTAGCAACCAGTATATGACCAACTGACCACAGTCTGACCTAGAAATCAGCAACTGAGCAACTGACCATAATCTGAACCTAGAAAACCAGAAACTGACCAACGGATCACAGTCTGACCTGGGAAAAAGTAACTGACCAACTGATCAAATTCTGACCTAGAAGCCAAAAACTGACCAACTCACAACAGTCTGACCTAGAAAACAGAAACTGAACAACTGACCACAGTCTGATTGAGACAACACGAAACTGACCAAGTGATCACAGTCTGATCAAGAAACCAGCAACTGACGAATTGTCCACAGGCTGACCTTGAACCAGCAACAGACCAACTGACCACAGTCTGAACTCGAAACCAGAAACTGACCAACTGACCACAGTCTGACTAAGCAACCAGAAACTGACCAACTGAACACAGTCTGACATGGAAACCACAAACTGACCAACTGAGCACAGTCTGACCTAGAAACCAGAAACTGACAACTGACCAAATTCCGATATAGAAAGCAGAAACTGACCAACTGACCACAGTCTGACCTAGATACCAGAAACTGACCAACTGACCACAGTCTGACCTAGAAACCAGAAACTGACCAACTGACCTCAATCTTTTCTAGAAACCAGAAACTGACCAACTGACCACAGTCTGACCTAGAAACCAGAAACTTACCAATTGACCACAATCTAACTTAGACAACGTGATATATAGCAACTGACCACAGTCTGACCTAGAAACCAGAAACTGAGCAACTGACCACAGTCTGACCTAGGAACCAGAAACTGACCAACTGACCACAGTCTGACCGAGACAACCCAAAACTGACCAACTGACCACAGTCTGACCGAGAAACCAGAAACTGACGGAACTGACTAAAGTCTGATAAAGAAACCAGCAACTGACCAATTGACCACAGGATGACCTCGCAACCAAAATTAACAAACGGAACACAGACTGATCTGCCAACCGACAACTGACCAACAGTCCACAGTCTGACCTAGGAACCAGAAACTGACCAACTGAGCACAATCTGACCTAGGAATCAGAAACTGACCAACTGTCCACAGGCTGAACTAGAACCAGCAACTGACAAACTGACCACAGTCTGACCTAAAAACCAGTATCTGACCCACTGAACAAAGTCTGATCTGGAAACCGTAAACTGACCAGCTGATCACAGTCTGATTAGAAAAAAAACTGAGCAACTGACCACAGTCTGACCGAGACAATCCGAGATTGACCAAATGACCACAGTCTGACCGAGGCAACACAAAACGGTCCAACTGACTACAGTCTGACCTAGAAACCAGACACTGAACAACTCACCACAGTCTGACCTAGCAACCAGTATCTGATCAACTGACCAAAGTCTGATCTGGAAACCATAAACTGACCAGCTGATCACAATCTGACCTAGAAAAAAAAACTGAACAAATGACCACAGTCTGACCGAGACAATCCGAGACTGACCAACTGACCACAGTCTGACCGAGGCAACACAAAACTGACCAACTGACTACAGTCTGACCAAGAAACCAGAAACTAACCAACTGACCACAGTCTGACCTAGAAACCAGAAACTGACCAACTGACCACGGTCTGATCTAGAAACCAGAAACTGATCAACTGACCACAGTCTGACCTAGCAACCAGCAACTGACCAACTAACCACAATCTGACTGATACAACGTGAAATATAGCAACTGACCACAGTCTGATCTATAAACCAGAAACTGAGCAAGTGACCACAGTCTGACCTAGAAACCAGAAACTGAGCAACTGACCACAGTCTGACTTAAGAACCAGAAACTGACCAAGTGCCTTCAGACTGAGCTAGAAACCAGAAACTGATCAACTGACCACAGTATCACTGAGACAACGCGAAGCTGACCAACTGACCACAGTCTGATCAAGAAATAAGCAACTGACCAATTGACCACAAGATGAACTTGCAACCAAAATGTAACTAACTGAGCACAGACTGATCCAGTAACCGGCAACTGACCAACTGTCCACAGGCTGACCTAGAACCAGCAACTGACCAACTGACCACAGTATGACCTCGTAACCAGAGCCTGACCAACTGACCACAGTCTGGCCTAGAAACCAGAAATTGACCAACTGACCGCAGTTTGACCTAGGAATCAGAAACTGAGCAACTGACCATATTCTGATCTAGAAATCCGAAACTGACTAACTGACCACAGTCTGAGCTAGAAACCAGAAACTGAGCAACTGACCACAGTCTTAGCACGCAACAAGCAACTGACCAACTGACCACAGCATGACCTAGCAACCAAAAATTAACAAACTGACCAGTGAAACAAAACTGGACAACCAGAATCTGACCAACCGACCACAGTCTGACCTAGAAACCAGAAACTGAACAACTGACCACAGTCTGACCTCGGAACCAGAAACTGACCAACTGACCACAGACAGACCGAGCAGCCAGTAAATGAGCAACTGACCAGAGTCGGACCCAGAAACCAGAAACTGACCAAGTGACCACAGTTTACCTAGGAATCAGAAACTGACCAACTGACCACAGTCTGGCCTCGAAACCAGAAAATTATCAACTGACCACAGTTTGACCAAGAAACCAGAAACTGACCAACTGACGACAGTCTGACTTAGGAACCAGAAACTGACCAACTGACTTCACTCTGACCTAGAAACCAGAAACTGACCAACTGACCACAGTATGACAAAGACAACCCGAAATTGACCAACTGACCACAGTCTGATCAATAAACCAGCAACTGACCAATTGATCACAGGATGACATTACAAACAAAAAATAACAATCCGAACACAGACTGATCCAGCAACCAGCAACTGACCAACTGTCCACAGGCTGACCAAGAACCAGGAACTGAGCGACTGACCACAGTATGACCAAGGTACCAGTATCTGACCAACTGACCAAAGTCTGATCTGGAAACCATAAACTGAACAGCTGATCACAGTCTGACCTGGTAAAAAACTGACTAACTGACCACAGTCTGACCGAGACAATCCGAGACTGACCAACTGACCACAGTCTGACCTAGGCAATACAAAACTGACCAACTGACTAAAGTCTGACACAGAAACCAGAAACTGACCATCTGAAAACAGTCTGACCTAGAAACCAGAAACTGACCAACTGACCACAATCTTATCTAGAAAGCAGAAACTGACCAACTGACCACAGTCTGTCCTAACAACCAGAAACTTACCAACTGACCACAATCTGACTGATTCAACGTGAAATATAGCAACAGACCACAGTCTGACCTAGAATCCAGAAATTGAGCAACTGACCACAGTCTGACCTAGAATCCTGAAACTGACCTGCTGACCACTGTCTGACCTGGAATCCTGAAACTGACCAACTGACCACAGTCTGATTTAAGAACCAGAAAATGACCAACTGATTTCAGTCCGACCTAGAAACCAGAAACTGACCAACTGATTTCAGTCTGACCAAGAAACCAGAAACTGACCAACTGACCACCGTCTGACCGAGACAACCAAAAACTGACCAAATGACCACAGTCTGACCGAGAAACCAGAAACTGACGGAACTGACTGCAGTCTGAGAAAGAAAACACAACTGACCAATTGACCACAGGATGACCTCGCAACCAAAATTAACAAACTGAACACAATCTTATCTAGAAACCAGAAACTGACCAACTGAACAAAGTCTGACCTAGCAACCAGAAACTTACCAACTGACCACAATCTGACTGAGACAACGTGAAATATAGCTACTGACCACAGTCTGACCAAGAAACCAGAAACTGAGCAACTGACCACAGTCTGACCTAGGAACCAGAAACTAAGCAACTTACCACAGTCTGACCTAGAATCCTGAAACTTATCAACTGACCACTGCCTGACCTAGAAACCGTAACTGACCAACTGACCACAGTCCGATTTAAGAACCAGAAACTGAGCAACTGACCACAGTCTGACGTAGGAACCAGAAACTGAGCAACTTACCACAGTCTGACCTAGAATCCTGAAACTTATCAACTGACCACTGTCTGACCGAGAAACCGTAACTGACCAACTGACCACAGTCAGATTTAAGAACCAGAAAATGACCAACTGATTTCAGTCTGACCTAGAAACCAGAAACTGACCAACTGACCAGAATATGACCGAGACAACCAGAAACTGACGAACTGACCACAGTTTGACCGAGACAACCCGAAACTGACCAACTGACCACAGACTGACCGAGAAACCAGAAACTGACGGAACTGACTGCAGTCTTTTAAAGAAACCAGCAACTGACCAATTGACCACAGGATGACCTCGCAACCAAATTAACAAACTGAACACAGACTGACCTACCAATCGGCAACTGACCAACTGTCCACAGACTGACCTAGAGGCAGCAACTGACCAACTGCCCTCAGTCTGACCTAGGAACCAGAAACTGACCAACTGAGCACAATCTGACCTAGAAATCAGAAACTGACCAACTTTCCACAGACTGACCTCGAAGCAGCAACTGATCAACTCACCACAGTCTGACCTAGCAAACAGTATCTGACCAACTGACCAAATTCTGAGCTGGAAACCTTAAACTGACCAGCTGCTCACAGTCTGACCAAGAAAAAAAACTGACCAACTGACCGCAGTCTGACCGAGACAATCCGAGACTGACCAACTGACCACAGTCTGCCCGCGGCAACACAAAACTGACCAACTGACGACAGCCCGACCTAGAAACCAGAAACTGACCAACTGACCACAGTCTGAACTAGGAACCAGAAACCTGAGCAACTTACTACAGTCTGACCTAGAAACGTAAATCTGACCAACTGACCACAGTCTGACCTAGCAACCAGCATCTGACCAACTGACCAAAGTCTGATCTGGAAACCATAAACTGACCAGCTGATGACAGTCTGACCTAGAAAAAAAACTGACCAACTGACCACAGTCTGACCGAGGCAAACAAAACTGACGATCTTACTACAGTCTGACCTAGAAACCAGAAACTGACCAACTGATCACAGTCTGACCTAGAAACCAGAAACTGACCAACTGACCGATGTCTGACCTAGCAAGCAGCAACTGACGAACTGACCACAATCTGACTGAGACAACGTGAAATATAGCAACTGACCACAGTCTGACCTATAAACGAGAAACTGAGCAACTGACCACTGTCTGACCTAGAAACCGTAACTGACCAACTGACCACAGTCTGAATTAAGAACCAGAAACTGACCAACTGCCTTCAGACTGACCGAGAAACCTGAAACTGACCAACTGACCACAGTCTGAATAAGGCAACGCGAAACTACCAACTGACCACAGTCTGATCAAGAAATCAGCAACTGACCAATTGACCACAGGATGACCTTGCAAACAAAAAGTAACAAACTGAACACAGACTAATCCAGCAACCAGCAACTGACCAACTGTCCACAAGCTGACCAAGAACCAGCAACTGACCAACTGTCCACAGGCTGACCTAGAACCAGCAACTGACCAACTGACCACAGTCTGAACTCGAAACCAGAAACTGACCAACTGACCACAGTCTGACTAAGATACAAGAAACTGACCAACTGAACACAATCTCACCTAGGAACCAGAAACTGACCAACTGAACACAGTCTGACCTAGAAACCAGAAATTGACCAACTGACCATAGTCTGACCTGGAAACCAGAAACTGATCAACTGACCTCAGTCTGACCTAGAAACCAGAAACTGATCAGCTGACCAAAGTCTGACCTAGAAACCAGAAACTGACCAACTGACCACAATCTCACCTAGGCACCAGCAACTGACCAACTGACCACAGTCTGACTAGATAAACCAAAACTGACCAACGGACCACAGTCTTACTGAGACAACCAGAATCTGACCAACTGGCCACAGTCTGACCTAGATACCAGAAACTGACCAACTGACCACATTCTGTCCAAGTAACCCGAAACTGAGCAAGTGACCATCGTCTGACCGCGTTACAAGCAACTGACCAACTGACCACAGGATGACATAGCAACCAAAATATAACAAACTGACCAGAGATACAGAACAAGACAACCAGAAACTGATCAACTGACCAGTCTGACCTAGACACCAGAAACTGACCAAATGACCACAGTCTGAGCGAGAATCCAGAAACATGATTAACTGACCACAGTCTGACCTAGAAATCAGAAACTGACCAACTGACCACAGTCTGACATAGACACCAGAAACATGATCAACTGACCACAGTCTGACCTCGAAATCAGAAATTGACCAACTGACCACAGTGTGACCTAGAAACGAGCAACTGACCAACTGATCAAAGTCTGACCTAGAAACCAGAAATTGACCAACTGACCACAATCTCACCTAGGCACCAGCAACTGACCAACTGACCACAGTCTGACCTAGATAAAGCAAAACTGACCAAGGACCACAGTCTGACTGAGACAACCAGAATCTGACCAACTGGCCACAGTCTGACCTAGATACCAGAAACTGACCAACTGACCACATTCTGACCAAGAAACCCGAAACTGAGCAAGTGACCATCGTCTGACCGCGTTACAAGCAACTGACCAACTGACCACAGGATGACATAGCAACCAAAACGTAACAAGCTGACCAGAGAAACAGACCTAGATAGCCAGAAACTTACCAACTGACCACAGTCTGACCGAGAAACCATAAACTGACCAACTGACCACAGTCTGATCTTGAAACCAATACTGACCAACTGCCCACAGTCTGACTGAGACAACATGAAACTGACCAACTGACCAAGACAACACGAAACTGACCAAATAACCACTGTCTGACCTAGAAACCAGAAACAGAGCAACTGATCACAAACTGACCTCGAAAACAGAAACTGACCAAATGACCGCCGTCTAACCTAGCAACCACAAACAGTCAAAACAGGCCACACTCTGACCTAGCAACCAGTATATGACCAACTGACCACAGTCTGACCTAGAAATCAGCAACTGAGCAACTGACCATAATCTGAACCTAGAAAACCAGAAACTGACCAACGGATCACAGTCTGACCTGGGAAAAAGTACCTGACCAACTGATCAAATTCTGACCTAGAAGCCAAAAACTGACCAACTCACAATAGTCTGACCTAGAAAACAGAAACGGAACAACTGACCACAGTCTGATTGAGACAACACGAAACTGACCAAGTGATCACAGTCTGATCAAGAAACCAGCAACTGACGAATTGTCCACAGGCTGACCTTGAACCAGCAACAGACCAACTGACCACAGTCTTAACTCGAAACCAGAAACTGACCAACTGACCACAGTCTGACTAAGCAACCAGAAACTGACCAACTGAACACAGTCTGACATGGAAACCACAAACTGACCAACTGACCATAGTATGACCGAGAAACCAGAAACTGACCAACTGACCACAGTCTGACCTAGAAACCAGAAACTGTCCAAGTGACCATAGTCTGACCTAGAAACCAGAAACTGACCAACTGACCACAGTCTGACCGAGAACCCAAAAACTGACCAACTGACCACAGTCTGACCTAGAAACCAGAAACTGACCTACTGACCACAGTCTGACCTAGAAACTAGAAACTGTCCAACTGACCAGATTTTGCACTAGACAACCCGAAACTGACCAACTGACCACAGTTTGACTGAGAAAACCAGAAACTGACCAACTGGCCAAAGTCTGACCTAGAAACCATAAAGTGACCTATTAACCACAGTCTGACCTAGAAACCCGAAACTGTCCAACTGACCACAGTCTGACCGCGTTACAAGGAACTGACCAACTGACAACAGGATGACCTCGCAACCGAAATGTAACAAACTGACCAGAGAAACTGAACAAGACATCCAAAAGCTGACCAACTGACCACAGTCTGACCTAGAAACCGGAAACTGACCAACTGACCACAGTCTGACCACAGTCTGAACGAGAAACCAGAAACTGACCAACTGACCACAGTCTGACCGAGAAACCAGAAACATGACCAAATGACCACAGTCTGACCTCGAAATCAGAATCTGACCAACTGACCACAGTCTGACCCAGCAACCAGAAACTGACCAACTGACCACAGTCATACCTAGTAACTGAAACTGAGCAACTGACCAAAACCTCACCTAGAAACCAGAAACTGACCAACTGACCACAGTCTGACCGAGAAACCAGAAACTGACCTACTGACCACAGTCTGACCTAGAAACGAGAAACTGTCCAACTGACCATAGTCTGAACTAGAAACCAGAAACTGTCCAACTGACCATAGTCTGAGCTCGAAACGAGAAACTGACCAACTGACCACAGTCTGACATAGAAACCAGAAACTGACCAACTGACCACAGTCTGACCTCGAAACCAGAAACTGTCCAACTGACCATAGTCTGACCTAGAAACAATAAACTGACCAACTGACCACAGTCTGACCTAGAAACCAGAAACTGACCTACTGACCACAGTCTGACCTCGAAACCAGAAACTGACCTACTGACCACAGTCTGACCTCGAAACCAAAAACTGTCCAACTGACCATAGTCTGACCTAGGAACGAGAATCTGACCAACTGACCACAGTCTGACCTAGAAACCAGAAACTGACCAAATGACCATAGTCTGACCACGTCAGCACGAAACTGACCAAATGACCTCAGTCTGACCTAGAAACCAGATACTGACAAACTGACCTCAGTCTGACCGAGAAACCATAAACTGACCAACTGACCACAGTCTGACCTAGAAACCAGAAACTGACCAACTGACCACAGTCTGATCTAGAAACTAAAAACTGTCCAACAGGCCACATTCTGACCTAGCAACCACTATCTGACCAACTGTCTATAGTCTGACCTGGAAACCATAAACTGACCACCTGAACACAGTCTGACCTAGAAAGAAAAACTGACCCACTGACCACAGTCTGACTTAGAAAACAGACACTGACCAACTGACCACAGTCTGATCTAGAAACCAGAAACTGACCAACTGACCACAGTCTGACCGAGCAACCAGCAACTGACCAACTGACCACAATCTGACTGAGACAATGTGGAACATAGCAACTGACCACAGTCTGACCATGAAACCTGAAACTGACCAACTGACCACATTCTGACCGAGAAAACTGAAACTGAGCTACTGACCACAGTCTGAACTAGAAACCTGAAACTGACCAACTGACCACAATCTGACCTATCAACCGTAACTGACCAACTGACCAAATTCTGACTTAGGAACCAGAAACTGACCAACTGACCACAGTCTGACCGATACAACCCGAAACTGACCAACTGAACACAGTCTGATCAAGAAATCATCAACTGACCAATTGACCACAGGATGAACTTGCAACCAAAAAGTAACAAACTGAACACAGACTGATCCAGCATCCAGCAAGTAACCAACTGACCACAGGTGTCCTAGAAAGTGAAAACTAACCAACTACCCACAGTCTGACCTAGGAACCAGAAACTGTCCAACTAAGCACAGTCTCGACCTCCGAAAAAAATGACTCCGACACTTTCAGCTCCGGCAGAAGTTTATTTAATTTACTTGTTAGCAAGGGGTAGGTCACACTCAGTCAATGGCTAAGTGAACACCTCCGAAATGGTACAGTTTCACGAGATAATTATACAGTAATACCCAAGTTCTGGCCTGTCCCTGTTTATTGGCTCTGTCTCGCAGTCCGTGAATACAGATAAAGAGTTAATTACTACATCCTTGTCCTAACATGGTTTCCAGATATTTCATTTTGTCAGGGTTTTTAGTTGGCCAGCCGGCCATTACTCCATGAGAGTGTGGTAATTAGCGATTACCTGACTTGCATTGTGTCAGGATTGTCCCGCTTCCCATTCAGTTATCTTTTTGCATCAAATGAATGAGGTCTGTACAAGAGATAATGGCTGGTGGTTTGAGTACTTCGAAAAGGCTGGGATGGAATGGAACTGGTGTCGTATAGACAATAGGAGAGCACCATGGGCAGGGGGGTCGGGGCGGGGGGGGTGCGTTACTTGTCTCAGCATGACAAGTTTCCTAGCTATCTGATGGCCATCAGCCATCTCAAACCAGATTTAGCTGTTTATGCAAGCCGACTGCTTTTATGCAGAAAGTTCTGGAAGGACCAGGACTCCATTTTGTTATATATATATATATTGCAAAGAGCAGACAAATACCGTATGGTATAAGCTTAGATAAAAATACATTTCCACATTCCCTCATTTTGTCCTTCACGAGGACAACTTAATGCATTCTGATCTTGTACAGTCTCTACATTTCCATTTCCACAGAAGAGCCTTCAGCAGTTGTTGCTACCATAAGTTTAGCCATGGTCTCGGTAGGTAACATAGTTTCTCCCACCCTGGCACAGCCACATTAAACGACGGCAAATAATAGATACAGGGCTAAGACTATCAGCAGGAAATTGATCAAACCCTTTACCACAGATTTTCCCTAGGGATCCCAACCATCCCGATGTCCAACCCCACAAGGTGATACCGTAATGGCCAACTGTCTGTTTATACTCTATTACCTTTTTCCTGATATATTCAGCTAGCCTGCCGATTTCTTCTGATTTATCCGGGATATACATAGAGCATTCTTCACCTATTAATGCGCATGTCCCTCCTTCCTTGGCTAGGAGATAATCTAAGGCCATACGATTTTGGAGAGCCACTGTTCGAATAGCTACCATTTCATCATTCACCCCTTCAAAGGCTTGGGAAGTCGCGTTGGCTACTGATTCGACAACGTTAGCCAGTTCCAGTAACTGCCATTGGGTTGATGCTATTCCATAGGGTGGCACCATTACCTTGAATATTCTGTTTAGCCATGCCAAATCCCGTTTAAGTCTATGAATTCCATCGGCATCCCTTAGAGTCTTTACTGATCTGATAAAGGTAACATATATCCTAAGTAACAGGACCCTGTCCAGTTGGCTGGTAACCATGGGTAGGCTTTATGGCCACAAATAAAGTAGGTACAATTATAGGTCGTCAGCTCTGGGTCCTTTCGCGCCATCCCGACTCGAGTGGTCTCACCTTCCCACACTTCGCCTGGTGCATTGTTATGGACCATTGCCCAGCCAACGGTTGCTCTCTTTCTCCCATCCGTGAGATTAGTTGTGGCTTGCCATTTAGTCATTTGGGAACATTTGCTGCGTCCCATTTCTGGTCCTTCAGTCTCATTACTCACTAGGCATTATATATCTTCAGGATTTCCTATTCTGGGAGTAATGCTTAGGAAGGGAGGCTGACGGTTATCATTATAATCGGGCTGGTACCATCCCTGGAAGGCTGTAAGTTTATACCATGCTGACCTCAATTCTGTTTGCTCCTTCGTTTCTGGCCCCTTAATTAGTTTTGTCCTATTTTGCACTATCAACCATTCTACCATTTCTGATTCGGTGAAGGGGACAGATCACAGGGGAATACCAACTTCGGAGTGGTCAAGAACATGGGAACATATCCAACGACGCGACAGGGTTCAGTACTAGGAATGCTGCTCTTTTTCAGTCCATGGGAGGTATGCAGTGATGTTCCCCAGTGATCAGTGTTGGGGCAGCTGCTATGTTTTAGTCTATGGGAGGTATACAGTGTTCCCCAGGATTCAGTACTGGGCCAGCTGCTGTTTTTCAGTCTTTGCGAGGTATACAGTGTTCCCCAGAGTTCCGTACTGCGACAGCTGCTGTTGTTCCGTCTACAGGACGTCTGCAGTGATGTTTCCTAGGGTTCTCTACAGGGATAGCTGCTGGCTTGCCGTCTATGAAGGTACACTGTGTTCCCCAGGGTTCAGTACTCGGACTGCTGCTGTTTTTCAGTCGGTGGGAGGTATACAGTGATGTTCCCCAGTGATCAGTGTTGGGCCATCTGCTGTATTTTAGTCGATGGGAGGTATACAGTGTTCCCGAGTGTTCAGTACTGGGGCAGCTGCTGTTTTTCAGACTACAGGAGGTTTACAGTGATGTTCCCCAGGGTTCAGTACTGGGCAAGCTGCTGTTTTTCAGACTATGCGAGGCATACAGTGTTCCCCAGAATTTCATACTGCGACAGCTGCTGTTGTTCCGTCTACTGGACGTCTGCAGCGATGTTTCCTAGGGCTCTGTACAGGGACAGCTGCTGGTTTGCAGTCTGTGGGAGGTACACTGTGTTCCCCAGGGTTCAGTATTGGACTGCTGCTGTTTTTCAAATCCACGGAAGGTATCCAGTGATGTTCCCCAGGGTTCAATACTGGGACAGCTGCTTTTTTTCAGTCTTTGTGAGGGATACAGTGTTCACCAGGGTACAGCACTGGGACAGCTGCTCCTTTTCAGTCCATGCGAGGTATACAGTGATGTTCACCAGGGTTCAATATTGGGGCAGCTGCTGTTTTTCAGTCTATGGGAGGTATAGTGTGACATTCCCCAGGATTCAGTAATGGGGCAGCTGCTGTTTTGCAGTCTATGGGAGGTATACAGCGATGTTCCCCAGGTTTGAGTACAGGGACAGCTGCTGTTTTCCAATCAATGGGAGGTATACAGTGATGTTCTCCAGGGTTCATTACTGGGCCAGCTGCTGTTTTTCATTGTATGCGAGGTATACAGTGTTCCCCAGGTTCCGTACTGGTACAGCTGCTGTTTTTCAGTCCATGGGAGGTATACGGTGATGTTCCCCATGGTTCAGTATGGGGGCAGCTGCTGTTTTTCAGTCTATGGGAGGTTTGCAGCGTGTTACCCAGGGTTCACTACTGGGAAGCTGCTGTTTTTCAGTCGACGGGAGGTGTACAGTGATGTTCCCCAGGATTCAGTATTGGAACAGCTGCTTTTTTTCAGTCTGTGGGAATTATACAGTGATGTTCCCCAGCGTTCAGTACTGGAGCAGATGCTATTTTTCAGTCTGTGGGATGTATACAGTGATGTTCCCCAGCGCTCAGTCCTGGGGCAGCTGCTGTTTTTTATGTATTGTAGATATGCAGTGATATTTGCCAGGGTTCAGTACTGGGGCAGCTGCTGTTTTTCAGTCTATGGGATGTAGACAGTGATGTTCCCCAGGGTTCAGTACTGGGACAGCTGCTGTGTTTCTGTCTCTGAGATGTATACAGTGATATTCCCCAGGGTTTAGTACTGGGACAGCTGCAGGTTTTCAGTCTATGGGAGGTTTACAGCGTGTTACCCAGGGTTCAATACTGGGACAGTTGCAGTTTTTCAGTCTATGTGACGTATACAGTGATGTTCCCCAGGGTTCAGTCCTGGGACAGATGCTGTTTTTCAGTCTATGGGAGGTATATATTGGTCCCTGGTAATACGGATTATTTTTCCCTCAATCTGTTTCAGCGAATACACGGACACGCAAACACCTTGCCTTTTCTGTAAAAGACATTTCATGAATATTCTCTGGCCGGGACTTGTCAAGACAAAGGGACACTCTCAATCAGAGCCTGTTTACCTTCCCCTGGACAAGCCCCTTTTCAGCGCAAAAAGCACAGTTGATAGACATGTTCAAAACAGAACCCATTTGATTAGCACTTGGTCTATCCAATCCCTTTCTGCCACCCTCCCCCGAGTAAGTCCAATGGCAGGCAAGAAAGTCTCCCAATTAGGGCTGGTGTCAGTTAGGTTAGTTATAGCTTTGCTACACTGTTTTCCCTTATCAGTAAAGAACCCACTTAGTTTCTCTTCCTCCTTATCAGTAGAAGCTGTTACTTTTCCCTTCCTATCTAGAATTGCTTTCTTTCTTTGCGCTGCCTTGGGCTTTCTCATGACCCGTGTCTAACCTCAACTTCAGCTCTTGGTAACCCCTTTTTTTTCTGTTGATTCAGCAGTTTTCTGCATCTTGACCATTTCTTTGGCTATTTTCCCATGATTCCCTATCTCCATCCTTTTGACACCTTCTCTAGCCATCTAACACTTTCGCAACACTTTTACACATTATCATGCCCCCCTTTTATCATTCTATGATAACCCTGCTCCTTATTCCAGGAGTATCGCGTTCAGCCGTGCGCATTCTCTTTCCTGATCCTCCTTGTTGTCTATGAGTCCGCCTCGAGCCTCTTCGCAAGGTCTTATCAATGTTTGTTTTGGTTCTCACATCGTATCCTGTTGGAATATTATTGAATTGATAACTTCTGGAGCCTTGGTACAAGGCCGAAGAGAAGCCTTTTACCTCCTTATGGGCCAGTGCAGGAACCAGCACTTTAAGCCTTGTACCGCTGGTACTCCTAATGCCAAATTTTTCTCTTACATTTCCCCCCTTTTGGCCCTTGGCTATAAGCCAAGCTGGCCATATTTCCCAATAATTATATCCCTGTCGGCAAGTTCCAGATAGGTTCGTTCACCTGGGTGGCCATCTCCCAAGCTTCGGGACCTCCTGAAACCTTCCCACAGAGTTATATAAGGTAAGTCCTTCCTGTCGGACTGCTAAAATTTTCATCCCTTATGACCTTAAGCATAGTGCGTGCCCTGACTTATCGTTTGGCCTGTTTAATTCGTGCACATGTTAATCCCATCATGACCATCAGAACCAGACCCTGTATTATTACAAGTACATGTGATATTATTCTTATGCATGGGTTAATTTGGATATTAAGTCCAACGTCCCACAACTTTGAGTACCAGGGCTGATCAGCCAGCATTGCGTGAGTGTCTCTCTGCAAGTTGTCTATTTCTTCCATCAGCTTGACATACTGTCGTCTTTTCATTATGGATTCCTTGCACCAAACGTAATTGTTCCTCATTTAGTTCCGGTATGTGTTTGCCTTGCGGTTCCCATACCGCCTCTTCGCACCCTTCTCGGAGGGTATCCGTGATTGTTCCGTCGATGATTTCCATTGTCTCGGGATGTATATGATATCCGTCTATGTCTATTTCTCCCTTGGGTCTGAAGCAGAAGTTAGGAGTAATGAGGACACAAGGGCTAACTCCTCCCCTGGTCTTAATGGTTAAGTTGGCTATCCCCATGCTCACGCATAACTCTCCGTTCCCTTGCGGGGCAGCGATGGTCTCCAGGTCGTGTTTAAGAGGAGTGATACTCAGCATGCATCCGTTTGTTTGTTGGAATCTGCAATCATCATTCGTCATTCATGGTGTACCACGACATAAAACCACTTGGTTAATTTTATAGCAGTCAGTTATATCATTGCCTTTGGTACTATTGTTAATTTTAATCACCCGTCTGGCAGGCTGATAGTAACATAACCGAGTTTGGTTTCTCACTTCACCAATATTATCGATCTGATATAAGGGGTCTCCCTTGGTTACATCATACTGTGGTATGGACAACACAAATTCTATCATATTCACCCGCCCATTAATACATCTGAACTTTGGCACCCATGCGTGACTATTCCTTCGTACCTCGCATGTGTTATTCATTTTTTTAAATCTAGATGTCAATTGTTAAGTGTGCTGTTCGGAATCCAATCTGTTATGTCTCCATTCTGGAGTTGCTCCAAGTTATGTTGTAACTCACTTAATAGCCAGGCCCCATACCCGGAGGAAACTATCTCAGCCTGTAATCGTTTACTTATATCTTTCCCCATTCCGTGGATCAATTTTATTGTCTTGGCATTTCGGCAATGTATGGGCCACCTATAACAGTTCCCCTTCCGCGCCATCTCACAACCGCGCTTGGATATCCAAGTCTCTCCTCAGTAAACCCCTCAAGACTACGCCATTAAGTTGTTAACCCGGTCGTATATTGCATACAGATCTGTGGAATTCATCATCGTAACGCCTGCCGCATAACCCGTGCCTAGTGTTTCCAGTATTCCTTTTTTTGTTCGACCTTGCCATGTTCCATTTCTGACATTAAATCTCAGGGTAGTGCGTTCCGGGCCTTCATGGATCCGTTGTGCCAGGTTCTGGTATAGACTTACAGTTTCATTCCCACCGAAGCTAGGAAGAATGATATCCATTAGGTTTAGGATAAGTAGTCGCTGACGCACCCCAAATTATCTCCTTTTTTAGAATATTTTATTTCTCGTGCCCCCTTTGGCTCCAGTCTTTATGGACGGGCATGTGGGAGGAGGATGTGCGTGGTACTTTAAAGAGTTGTAGTTCCCAGAGTGGTTGTTGGAGCAACGGTGGTGGATCTATTCCGGACTCGAATGTCCCAACACCACTGATCTGTACCCGCATACGGGGAGGTCGGGCATGTTCTCCAACTGGTATCCCCTGGTTGAGGTTTCCCTGTGCAAAGACAGGCGTGCACCTTATATTCCAGAAAACTGCCTTGGTCTTAATTTTATCCCACTGGCCAGTTTTCCTAAACATCCTGGGGTCTCACCCCGCTTTTGCTCCGTTCTCTTCCCACACTTCTGTTCTTGCGGGTTGATTTGGCTGCTTGTTTGCAGCTTCGTCCGCCCAGGCATGAGCTTCTCGAACTGAAATTCCATCCAGTTGGATGTCTGCGCCCTTCCCCTTTTGGTCCTATGAACTTGCTCCTCTCCTCGGAAGCTACTGGCGCCCATGGCATCGGCAGCCTGCTGCATTACAACCTTACACTATACATAGCCATGCGCTAAATTAAGTTATGTCCTTGCTCCAGTCCTTGGCTGCTGGGATGCATATTTCGGCAGTTAAATTAAACAAAGCTAATTCATGTAGTTGTCTATTTCCTGCGTGTGCTATATCTCTCGTAGTCCTTCTGTATTATCCAGTGCTTGCGTGGGCCTCAAGGTTCCGAGTATCCTGAGTCTCCAGAGTCGAAACAGCCGCTGCGGTCCCATCTCGGTGAGTGTTTTATCTGCAAATTTACACAGATAGCCTGGTCGTCACCAGGTGTTCGGTTCTGGTCTACTCATCTTTTATCCATGTTTGTTGCGGTCACTCTGTGAAATCGGAGGTAAGGTTAGGTTGGGTTTGTAGACTACACTCACCCACCGTGGGGTATATTGGCTCTATTGCCAGAGGTGATGGTGCTATTGCTGCGCACTGCACTATCCGTCTGGCCCCGTTTTTAAAAAATCTCTTCCAGCTTATTTATCTCAGCTTTTAATTCTTGAATTTGTTTTGTTTGAGTATCTTTTTTTATTATTATCAGGCCAGTATTATTACAAGGCTAGTTCTGTTTTTATTTTTATTCTGACTATTGCATCATTTCCTCTCTTAGGTGAGTCTTTTTTATTCTATTAAGAAATCCAAATGAATAATGTCCAGTATAAAACAGCTGTCAATGGAAAGGGTTAACTCCTTTACAGGTTTGTAAGAAAGCCTGATGTCAATACGTGACTGCACGTAATCAACAGAAAAATGATTTTTTTTAAGTCTTCGTTCCTTCTAAACTTGCTTAGAATTTGGAATCCGTTAAAAAAGCAGAAATCATTAGTAAAGTCGTCATAATAAAAGTCTTCTCATCAGGGAAGACAGCATTTTAGAGTAAACTCCAATGTTTTCTTAACTTTTAATTGCTAAAGATTTTTTTTGGTTGATTTAAAAGGAGACCACACATTTTGAATGGCTATTTTGTTTACTGAAATCCAATTATCACACACGCTGTTTACATTCTAACATTTCGTTTTATTTTACGGTCCCGTTCACTGGGCAAATCTTGTATTTTATTTCTCTCTCGGCACAAAATCTAAACATCCGTGCCAGTTCCATTTTCTATAAGAATTTTAAAATTCAGTAAGATTCTCTAATTCCCAGTTGTTTTTCTGTGCTGAGTTCGCATAGCTTAGATCTTTTCTCCTCGTTATTTTCAAAACCCTCCTGCTTGTTTACACTGTTCGGGACTTTTCTTGATAAACACCGTCGATTTTGGAAATCTTTCAAACTGGAGTGAAACTTTCTCATAATTTAAAATCATTATCACTGTAGAGTGTCTTTTCCCTCTTCCAATTTTGTTTTTCCTTTTCCTAATTGAACCAATATCTTTTTCACAGCAATCATCTACTCGTAATTGGTAAGTTATGTCTTTTTCCATCACTAACACATTTTTTTCAGGACTTATTTAGCACGTTACAACTGTTTTTTTCAGATCTCCTTTCTTCAAATTAGGTTTTGTATTTTACACGGAAGGCTCGTGACTCCATAAATTTGTTAAATTAAAATCATTTGTTTACTTTCAAAGTGGCGTCTTTATATTTTTCTTTTCTCCATAACTAGAATGGAGATAGCAATTAGGTTTGAGGGCGGCTTTTCGTTATCTCAAAATGCTCCAGTTTCAAAGTCGTTAAAATGTCTCTTCAAAACTGCTAAAGCTTGCTGTTTTTAACATTTTTCAAAAGTCCCTTTTCAACATTCACAGGTAGCTCGCCACTCGCTTAGGAGTTTGACCTGATCCCTGAAGGTATTTCTAGATTGTTTCCAAAATTTTAGTTTTATATCTCATTTTTTCTTTAAGAGAACAGATTTAATTTAATAATTTTTTTTGATCCCACCTCAGTATTTTATTGTGCCTTCTCTGAATATCTCAAAATCCCAAGTCAAACTTTGTAATTTCAATCTTTATTTAAAACCTTTTTTTTTGAGCTCGAAGCTTTTTTTAAAACGGCATTCTTTATATCATTCCAAGACTAAATTTAAGTCTTTCATCCCAATGTAATCAATCATCGCATATTTTCTTTCGACAAGTAAGTGAGCGTGTCAAATAAATTCTTTTTTTTCAACCACCGGGACCATGTATTGTTTATCTTTTACTCAACAACCCAATCCTTTGTGCATTTCCTAGCTCCGAAATTTACCATCCGAATATATACACATCTGCGTTTCTAACTTAAAATGTCTTAAAACTTCCCACATACAGGACAACACTACAAAGGGTTGAAAAAACATTCACTCTGTTCGGTGAAGTGGGTGGAGCTAAAATAAGCAACCAGCTGCTCCACTCCTCCAAATTAGAATTTTAAAAAATCATGAAAACATAAAAATTCATTCCGTACTCAAAAAATCACACAAGTACTCTCATTCAAAACAGACATTGACAAAAATCTATCTTCATTCAACAAAGCTTATTAATTATTTTTTTTTTTTGTCCGGCTCTATTTTTGGATCCATGATTACCCATTGCCACGTCGCCCGCGGTAAAGAAATAATTTATCTTTACACAATTCCTTTTATCCATACACAATTCTTCGCGTCGCTTCACGATTTTTTTCTACACAATTCCTCGAATCGCCACGCGGTTTAGTTCTATACAATTTCACTTTTCTTCCGTGTCGCCCCGCGGTTTTCCTATTCGCGTTACCGCGTGATTGTCTATTTCCCTTTCCCTCCGCGTCGCCGCGTAGTTCACGTCACTGCACGATTTTAGTCCAATCAGCGCCTAGACGGACAAAGTGATATACAAAGTCAACATCGTACCTGACTTGGACACTTATTTCCGAAGTTGAAAGGTATTCACCAGATTGACCTGGATCTCGTTCAGACGCTACCTGAGAACCAGCAAGTGGCCAAACTTTACTCCGAATTTTGGAACTGAAGGAAACTGAAGTGGTATTTGAAGGGTACTCACTCCAGTGGCCACTTTCCTCCCGTATCGTCCAAGGCTAGTCCGGCTCTTAATTCGCAAGCTGTCGACAGCTGTCCATTGTGATCCCACTTCTGACACCAAATGTTAATATGGATTCTTTTTTCCTCAGTCTGTTTCAGCGGATACACTGATGCGAACACCTCTTTGCCTTTTATGGAAAAGACCTTTAATGAATATTCCCTGGCCGGGACGTGTCAAGACAAAGGGGCACTCTCAATCAGAGCCTGTTTCCCCTCCCCTGGACAAGCCCCTTTTCAGCGTGGAAAGAACAGTTGATATACATTTTCAAAACAGAACACATTTGATTAGCACTTGGTCTATCCAATCCCTTTCTGCCTCACCCCCCTCCGAGTACGTCCAATGGCAGGCAAGAAAGTCTCCCAATTAGAGCTGGTGTCAGGTAGGTTAGTTGTAGCTTTGCAACACTTTTTTCCCTTATCAGTAAAGTACCCAATTAGTTTCTCTTCCTCCTTATCAGTAGAAGATGTTACTTTTCCCTTCCTAAATGAATTGCTTTCTTTCTTTGTGCTGCCTTGGGCTTTCTCATGACCCGTGTCTAACCTCAACTTCAGCTCTTGGTAACCCCCTTTTTTTCTGTTGATTCTGCAGTTGTCTGCATCTTGACCATTTCTTTGGCTATTTTCCCATGATTCCCTATCTCCATCCTTTTGCCACATTCTCTAGCCATTTACCACTTCCGCAACCCTTTTACACATTATCATGCCCCCCTTTTATCATTCCATGATAACCCTGCTCCTTATTCCAGCAGTATCGCGTTCAGCTGTGCGAATTCTCTTTCCTGATCCTCCTTGTTGTCTGTGAGTCCGCCACGAGCCTCATCACAAAGTCTTATCAATGTCTGTTTCGGTTCTCACATCGTATCCTGTCGGAATATTATTGAATTTGTAACTTCTGGAGCCTTGATACAAGGCCGAAGAGAAGCCGTTTACCTCCTTATGTGCCAGTGCAGGAACGAGCAATGTAACCCTTGTCCCACTGGTAACATTAATGCATTTCCCCCCTTTTGGCCCTTGGCTAGAAGCCAAGCTGGCCATATTTCCCAATAACTATCTCCCTGTAGGCAAGTTCCAGATAGGTTCGTTCACCTGGGTGGCCATCTCCCAAGCTTTGGGACCTCCTGAAACCTTCCCACAGAGCTATATAAAGTAAGTCCTTCCTGTAGGACTGATTACATTTTCATCACTTATGGCCTTAATCATAGTGCGTCCCTGATTTATCGTTTGGCCTGTTTAATTCGTGCACATGTTAATTCCATCATGACCATCAGAACCAGACACTGTATTATTACAAGTACATGTGATATTATTCTTATCCATGGGTGAATTTGGATATTAAGTCCAATGCTCCACAGCTTTGATTACTTGGGCTGTTCAGCCAGCATTGCGGTAGTGTCTCTCTGTAAGTTGTCTATTTATTCCATCAGCCGGACATACTGCCGTCTTTTGATTCTGGATTCCTTGCACCAAACGTAATTGTCCCTCATTTAGTTCCGGTATCTGTTTGCCTTGCGGTTCCCATACCACCTGTTGTTACACCTCTCGGAGGTTGTCCGTGATTGTTCCGTCGATGATTTCCGTTGTCTCGGGATGTATATGATATCCGTCTATGTCTATTTCTCCCTTTGGTCTGAAACTGAAGTTAGGAGTAATGAGGACACAGCGGGTGACTCCTCCCCTGGTCTTAATGGTTAAGTTGGCTGACCCCGTGCTCACGCATCACTCTCCATTCCCTTGCGAGGCAGCGATGGTCTCAAAATCGTGTTCGAGATGAGTGATACTCAGCATGCATCCGTTTGTTTGGTGGAATCTGCAATCATCATTTGTCATTCATGGCGTAGCTCGACATAAAACCACTTGGTTAATTTTATAGCAATCAGTTATGTCAATGCCTTTCATACTATTTTTAATTTTAATCAACCGTCTGGCTGGCTGATGGTAAAATAACCGAGTTTGTTTTCTCACTTCACCAATATTATCGATCTGATATAAGGGGTCTCCCTTTGTTACATCATACTGTGGTATGGACAACACAAATCCGATCATATTCACCCGCCCATTAATACGTCTGATTTTCAGCACCCATGCATGACTATTCCTTCGTACCTCGCATTTTTTAATCATCTTTTTTTTATCTAGAGTCCAATTGTTAAGTGTGCTGTTCGGAATCCAATCTGGTATGTCTCCATTCTGGAGTTGCTCCAAATTATTTTGTACCTCACTTAATATCCAGGCCCCTTACCCGGCCCAAACTATCTCAGCCTGTAATCGTTTACTTATATCTTTCCCCATTCCGTCGATCAATTTTATTGTTTTGGCGTTTCGGCAATGTATGGGTCACATGTAACAGTTCCCCTTCCGCGCCATCTCCCCACCGCGCATGGAGGGCTTGGTTATCCAAGTCCCTACCCACTAAATCACTCAAGACTACGGCATTAAGTTGTTAACCCGGTCATATATTGCCTACAGGTCGATGGAATTCATCATCGTAACCCCTGCTGCATAACCCGTGCCTAGCGTTTCCAGTATTCCCCTTTTTTTTCGACCTCGCCCTGTTCCATTTCTGACATTAAATCTCAGGGTAGTGGGTTCCGGGCCTTCGAGGATCTGTTGTGCCAGGTTCTGATATCGACTTAGAGTTTCTTTCCCACAGAAGCAATGAAGAATGATATCCATTAGGTTTAGGATAAGTAGTCACTGACGCACCCCAAATTATATCCTTTCTTTAGATTCTTTTATTACAAGCCCCCCACGCCCTTTGCTCCGTTCTGTTCCCACCCTTATGTTCGTGCGGGGTGGATTTGGCTGCTTGTTTGCAGCTTCGCCCGCCCAAGCATGAGCTTCAAGAACTGAAATTCCATCCGGTTGGATTTCAGCGCCCTTCCCCTTTTGGTCCTATTAACTTGCTCCTGTCCTCGGAATCTCCTGGCGCACATGGCATCGGCAGCCTGCTGCATTACAACCTTACTTAATATACTATACATAGCCATGCATTAAAATAAGTTCTGTCCTTGCTCCAGTCCTTGGCTGCTGGGTTGCATATTTCGCCAGTCAAATTAAAAAAAGCTCGTTCATGCAGTTGTGTGTTTCCTGCATGTGCTATATCTCTCGTTGTCCATCTATATTATCCAGTGCCTGCGTGGGCCTCAAGGTCCCCATTATCCTGTGTCTCCAGAGTCGAAGTAGACACTGTGGTCCCATCTCGGTGAGTGTTTTATCTGCAAATTTTAAACAGATAGCCTGGTCGTCACCAGGTGTTCGGTTCTGGTCTACTCATCTTTTATCCATGCATTTTGCGGTCACTCTGTGAAATCGGAGGTAAAGTTAGGTTGGGTTTGAGGACTACACTTACCCACCGTGGGGTACATTGGCTCTATTGCCAGAGGTGATGGTGCTATAACTGCGCACTGCACTATCCGTCTGGCCCCATTTTAAAAAATATCTTCCAGCTTATTTATCTCAGCTTTTAACTCTTGAATTTGTTTTGTTTGGGTATCTTTCTTTTATTTGTATCAGGCGAATATTATTACATAGGCTAGTCTGTTTTTTTTAATTCTGACTATTGCACCATTTCCTCTGTTAGGTGAGTCTTTTTTATTCTATTAAGAAATCCAAATTATTAATGTCCAGTATAAAACAGCTGTCAATGGAAAGGGTTAACTCCTTTACACGTTTTTAAGAAAGCCTGATGTCATTAAGTGACTTCACGTAATCATCCGAAAATTTTTTTTAAAGTGTTTGTGCCTTCAAAACTTGCTTATAAATTAGGAATCCGTTAAACAGCAGATATCATTAGTAAAGCCGTCATAATAAATGTCATCTCATCAGGAAAATGCCATTTTAGAGTAAACTCCAATGTTTTCTTAACTTCGAATTGCCTAAGATTTTTTAAAATTGGTTTAAAACGAGACCACACATTTTTAATAGCTATTTTGATACTGAAATCCAATTTTCACACACGCTGTGTACATTCTAACATTTCGTTTTATTTTACGGTCCTGTTCACTGGGCAAATCTTGTGTTTTATTTCTCTCTCAGCACAAAATCTAAAGATCCTTGCCAGTTCCATTTTCTATAAGAATTTAAAAATTTGGTAATATTCTCTAATTCCCAGTTCTTCTCTGTGCTGAGTTCGCATAGCTTAGATCTTTTCTCCTCGATATTTTCATAACGCTCCTGCTTGTTTACACTGTTCGGGACTTTTCTTGATAAACACCGTCTATTCTAGAAATCTTTTGAAACTGCAGTGAAACTTTCTCATAATTTAAAATCATTATCACTGTAGCGTGTCTTTTACCTCTTCCAATTTTTTTTCCTTTTCCCAATTAAACCAATATCTTTTTCACAGCAAACATCAACCAATATTAGTAAGTTATGTAATTTTCCATCGCAAACACATTTTTTTCAGCACTTATTTAGTGCGTTACATCTTTTTTCAAACCTTTTAGTTTTATATCTCCTTTTTTCTTTAAGAGATCAGATTTAATTGAATAATTTTTTTGAATCCTCCTCAGTATTTTGTTGTGCCTTCACTTAATATCTCAAAATCCCAATCAAATGTTGTAATTTCAATCTTTATTTAAAAATGTATTTTTTGAGCTAAAAGCTTTTTAAAGGCATTCTTGATCTCATTCCTGGACTAAATTTATGTCTTTCAACCCAATGTAATCACTCATTGCATGTTTTCTTTTGACAAGTACGTGAGCATGTCAAATAAATTATTTTTTTTTCAACCACCGGGAACACATATTTTTTTATCTTTTACTCAACAAACCTATTCTTTGTGCATTACCTAGCTCCGTAACTTATCATCTGAATATATCCGCACCTGCGTTCCTAACTTCAAATGTCTTAAAACTTCCCACATACAGGACAACACTAAAAAAGGGTTGAAAAAACTTGCACTCTGTTTGGAGAAGTGGGTGGAGCTAAAATAAGCAACCAGCTGCTCCACTCCTCTAAACAGGCTTTTAAAAACATGAAAACATAAAAATTAATTCCGCAGTCAAAAAATCACACAAGTACTCTCAATTAACGACAGACATTCTTAAAAGTCCGTCTTCATCCTTCGCAAACTGTTGACTGTTGAAACTCAGAATCTGAGCAAAGCCGTAACGATAGGTCAGGCAATTTCCACCAGTTCCTTTAAACCCAATAACAGAATTTATTTCGAGTGGACTGGATGGAGGAACATGATCCATGTAAAAAATTGTTATCATTTTACATGAACTGAATGTTCATAAAAGAATTGGAGTGGAAAGTCACTGGATAACAGCACTGCTGGCAATGTTTGCGGAATATATTCGTGCAGCCAAAACGCACAATGACAACCTGGAACTGTAAGGCACAGAATTCTCGGGGAAAAAACATTCAAAGGCTTCGTTTTTGGGTGGGCTCGAACCAACAACTATTTGTTAAACGGCTGAATGCAATAACCCATTGCCCAACAGCAATTAACTTAAACATACGTTGCAAGACATCCCAAACCAGGGTGTCAGTCAGTTGAAGCTTCAGATTGCTCTGGCCGGGATGCAACTTGTCCATTCTCAGTTGTACTTTTCCCAATTAAAGTGTGGGGCATTCATTGTGGATGTGTGGAAGCTGTCTGGCCCCGCACACTGCAGACACTTGCATGTCACCGCCAACCAGCTCTCCCACAACCGATGTGATCTACCTTCCAGCCTTCCAGCCTTGTCTGCGACGAATATGCTGATTGTCCCGAAGCCGGTATTAGGTTTTAATTCCTTTTCAGCTCCTGACTGCAGATATTCCTGTGATTAAACGTGAACAAAATGCTTACAGGGACAGTTGGATTCATCATATCTTTGCTTGGTGAAATTTCAAAGATTGAAAGTGATATACATCAACCCCAAACCTCGTCACCTGCTCGCTAACCACAACACGCTGCTCCCGTGAGATGGAAGCCCAGTTGCTGTTTCAAGCTTGAATGCAGATACAAGCAGAACTCATTCAAAGAAAGTCCAAGTCCCTGAGGCACCTGATTATTTGCACCAACCTCCTTCGCAAAGTGTTGAGGTTCGTATGGGGTGATTGGGGCACATCTATCCCCACACTACAACACTTCAAACATAACTCAACGGCTGTAAAGCGCTTTGGGCGTCATGAGTTCCTGAATGCAGAAATAGAAGTCCTTCTTTGCAAAGATTCTATGCAATTTCAAAATTATCAGCAAAATAATGGGCCCATCCAGGGTTTGAACCCAAAGCTTCTCACAACAAAGCTGAATGGAGAATCATGCCCCGAGACCAACAAGCCAACTGTTTGACAAAAATGGAGGTAACGATTATAAAAGTATTATTTTGTGTGTCGCTATTCTTGATTAGAGGAGCACATGAGACCGGATCAGTGACGTTACTTTTTCGTCCTGTCTTCTGACGTGCCACACGGTCCAACTGCGACAGTCAATGAGCTGTTGGGACGTTAGTGTATCCAGGCTGCGGGTGGCCACCCCGAGCGCAGCAGAGTGGTTTCTGCATTAGTTCTGGGTGGAACAGAATTTCCCCTTCTCTATTCCTCATGTCTGTATCCCTGTGCTTTGGTTTCTATATTTATTCCCCCTGTCTCAGTTTCTAGTGTTTAAAGGGAACAAAATATGAAATGAGTTTCACTGTGGAACAATTTCTCTCACTCAAAGTTAGATGCACTACTGTTGCGCCATGAGGTCTAGGCAGCTAGCCGTTGATAATCAGGTTCATATATAAATATATATAAATATATCGACAAGTATCGTACCTGTTCCCTGGTGGTCGAGGGGTTAAGTCCGGCGCACTAACCTGGTAACGATTCTCGGTCAATTCGTCAAATAAATATAATTGAGGTCTAAGACGATTAGTAATTGCTGTAATCAACATGAATAACCCCATTATTTTCTGTTATGGACCAAGTTCACAGATTCTCGTGTTTCTCCTGCCCGTTGCCGGACATGTGTTCGGGGTTTAAATTTACAAACTGGGCAAGTTCGCTGATCGCGGGGAGCCAGTTGGAGACGCTGTGGCCCCACTATGAGGATGTGGAAGTGAACACGGTGGCTGGGTGATCCGTGACATTTCTGTAAAGGGCAGCGGAGGAGAAGGATTGAGAACTTTCAGTGTGCGACAGAAGTTGTTTAAGGTGAGCCAACACATTCCTGATCCTCCTCTCTTCTTAGGTAATCGCCGGCGTCGAGGATGACTTGCTTCCACATGCCAGCTGTGCCAGAGCTTTCCTGAGTGTAGTGATTATTACGTTTGCTTTATCCGCGAAAGGTCACCGATTTGATCCTGGCCAGAAGCATAATGTTTAAACGTGCTGTGGATGAACAATCAGAGGTAAATCTAGTCTTCTGGCAAATGCTGCCTGACCTGCTGAGATTTCCAGCATTTGCTGTTTTTATTTGCTATTTATTCTCCTGGCAAAAGGGTTCCCTTATTCCTAATTGCTCTTTATTTCACTTCAATAAATAGATAACTTTTAGTGAAAGAAAACGGATCCACCGGGGACCCTTCGCGTGTGAGGCCAACTTGATATCCGCTGCACTTCAGCCCATCAAAGGGCGAGAAACCACTGAATATATAGGATAAGTTTACAAATATCATGGGCAGTACAGTCTGTTCAGTTGGTCGAGCATGAGACTCTTCATCTGAACATCTGTGATTCGAGTCCCACGTTGGGTGATAACTTTTCATTAAATTTTATATTACTTTCACGGAAAAACATCATTAATTAATCCATGATCTTCTTTTGCACAATTAAAGAAAGGCTAAATAAAGGAGAGTCCATAATTAAATCGTTTCTTCTGTGCTCTGCAAGTGAACTCTTCAACCATAAACCATTTTACACACTGTGCTTTCGGGGTCTGGTTCAAAATATTCATTCCTGGTAACATCAAAAGGAGACTGGGGAAACAGTGAGACTGACTTCAGAGCAAGAGACTGGTTATTGTGAAACAGCAAAGGAAATATAAATTCGAGAAGAATGACATAGAAAACAAATGTGACCCCGACACCCAGAAAGCAATGTTAAGGCAGAAGATTAAATGCTGCATTCCTCTGAGCAAAAAATTCCTTTCACAAACATTTCTTTGACAGAAACTGCACAAAACAAAAATGTTCCTTTCAAAGTCATTAAACTCCCGAATTTCCTCCCCCCCCCCGAATCTCCTGAATCAGATGCCTCTAGTTTTGCCGAATCAATACATGGCCATTTGCAATGTTCTGCTTCCACCCACACTATGAAATGTGCCACTAACTTACAGAAGCATGGAATGGTTATAGCACGGAAGGCCATTCGGCCCGTCGAGCCCGTGCCGACTCTCAGCGAGTCCCACTACCTCGCCCTTTCCCCGTAGCCCTGCAATTGTTTTTCCTTCAGACACTTATCCAACTTCCATTTGAAAGAGAAGATTGAGTCTGCCTCCACCGCACTTTCAAGCAGTGCATTCCCGATCCTAACCACTCGCTGCTAAATGGGCACCTCCTGTTCCTATATGTAATGTCTGGGAAATACGAGATCAAAACCTGCGACACTCACAGCCTTCCTAATTATAGCACCATCATTCTATTCTCATAAAACCAGCTCCTTGAAGTATCGGCCAGCTGTGTTGGGTAAAGCTCTGGTTATGTTCCTACCAGAACTTCAACTGCAGTGTTTCCGTAGTGTAGTGGTTATCACATTTGCCCAATGTGTGAACAATTCCTGGTTTGAAACTGAGTGGCAACATTTAGCAAACTTGGTCAACTAAATTAAAAAAAAACTGAATAATTCACATTCGTGGTTCAATGTTAACAAAGTGCAGTGAGCCACAGCCCTGTTACAGTTGCGGTTTCTCTGTACAGTTCTGTACACACACAAAATCTCCACAGTGTCTCTCACTCCCTCCCGTTTCCAGCCCTGACGGTGCAGAAAGCCCCTCTCAAAGCTGCACATTCCGGCTGCTTTCAGTTGAGTTGTGAGAGATTATTAAATGATCCTGCAGCGCCGCCTCGCTTCACAAAAGCAGATGAAAGCCGCAAACAACCCATCGACAAATCGCTCGTCCCCAGCTCCAGAGTGAGTTAGGCCGGGACAAGCAGCAACATTCCGGCCCCGCACTCTCGAATCAGCCGCTGCAGGAATGCAAGTCCTTCTTTGCAAAAGTTCCATGCAGATTCAAGGCCTCTTCCGGGATTTTAACCCGATACCTCTCCCAAATTTCAATCAACAACCCCGAAGTGAGAATCATCTCCCGAGATCAACGAGCCGACTGCTTGACAAATGTGCCGATAATGTGTATCCTTTATAAAACGCCTTTATTGTGTGTTGTTATTCTTGATAAGAGAAGCACATGAGACCGAATCAGTGAATTTGCTTTTTCGACCTGTCTTCTGAAGCGCCGCACGGTCCCACTCCGACAGCCAATGAGCTGTTGGGACGTTAGTGTATCCAGGCTGCGAGTGGCCACCCCGAGCGCAGCAGAGGTGTTTTTGAATTAGTTCTGGATGGGGACAGTATTTCCCCTTTTCTCTTCCTCTTGACTGTATACCTGTGTTTTGGTTTCTCTATTTATTCCCCCTGCCTCAGCCTCTAGTGTTTAAAAGGGAACAAAAGATGAAATGGGCGTCACTGTGGAAAAATTACTCTCACTCAAAGATAGATACACCACCGTCGCACCATGAGGCCTAGGCAGCTAGCCGTTGATATTCAGGTTCAGATATAAAGATATCTAAATATATCTACATGTATCATAATTGTTCCCTGGTGGTCGAGGGGTTAAGTCCGGCGCACTAACCTGATAACGATTCTTGGTCAATTCGTCAAATAAAAATAATTGAGGTCTGTGAGATGAAGAGTATTTGCTGTAATCACCATGAATAACCCCATTACATCTGTCACGTACCGAGCTTACAGATTCTCTTGTATCTCCTGCCCTTTGTGGGACACTTGTTAGGGGTATAATTTTACAAACTGGGTGAGTTTGCTGATCGCGGGGAGACGGTAGGAGCTTCTGTGGCCCCACTGTAAGGATGTGGAAGTGAACACGGTGGCTGGGTGATCCGTCACATTTCTGTAAAGGGCGGCGGAGGAGAAGGATTGAGAGCTTTCAGTGTGGGACAGAAGTTGTTTAAGTTGAGCCAACACATTCCTGATCCTCCTCTCTTCTTAGCTAATCCCCGGATCGAGGATGACTTGCTTCCACATTAAAAATCATTGGTGATCAGCACAGAGGGAGCGCACTGGTCAGCTCCCCTCTGTTGTGCCAGCTGTGACAGAGGTTTCTGTCGTGTCGTGGTTATCACGTTTGTTTTTTCGTGAAAAATCCCTGGTTCGATCCCAGCCAGTAGCATTATGTTTAAACATGCTGTGGATGAACAATCAGAGGCGAGTTTATTCTCCTGGCAAATGCTGCCTGACCTGCTGAGATTACCAGCATTTGCTATTTATTCTGTAAAACTCGAAGCTTTCTCAAAATTCAAAGATTCCCCCTCTGTGTGAAGAAACCTTAAGGAAGGATCATTTTGGACTCGCTTAAAATGAACTTTGGGATTTGAAAAGATGCATGGGTCTGCTGGGGAAAAGGAGCTGCAAACCAGGGGACCACGAATCTCTGAAAAAGCCAGTCTTTGGGTATTGGAGCTAACTGCGATATTGGAGCTAAACAAATTGTCTGGGGAACTGTGTACCTCAAAAACTCTTCTCCCGAGGAGTCATAAACATAGCAACAATTGACCCAGAGATTGCCTGCTATAACTGTAAGCATGAAACCCATCCAGCACATGCACAATGTTAATCACCTATGCGGCCTGCATGGAAAACCCAGGCCTTGGCAGACAACGTAAACACCAAAAATAATTCGTATATCGCAACTGGAATCCAACAGATCGACACATCCTGAACAAGTTATCGTTAACGAGCCCGCCACAATTTAACAAAAAATTATCAAGCCAGCTAAAACTAAGACAAATAATCGTGTTTGATTTGGCGCACAGATTAGAAAGGATCTCAAGGTATAATTGAGGCCCTGTTTTACAGCCAAAGATCAGATTTTGCTTCCTCACCAGCTCCGTATAATTCAGACCTGGCAGACTTTGACATCAGCACACCAGCTTTCGTTAACCTGGTTCTTCAGAACATCGACCAAGACAGCATCGCAAACAACCTGGACACCAAGCACGCCGCGGCAGCAAGGAGATCATGACTCAACCACCAAGATATTACCAGCAACCAAATTGGTAATATTGAGCCACCACGAGCAACGATTTCCAAATCGAAATCAACTCGACGAAAACCCGAAGATTCACAAGATGTTTGCGCTATACAAGCTCTCCCTGAGGTACCAACGGGCAAAACATTACCTGAAAGAACTTTAAAACCTACTGCAGAAGGAAGAAAATGGTTACTCACCCCATAAATCCAATATGCACCCTACCGCATCAGCGGACACCACCCAACTGAAGGCTGCACAGTAAGAAGTCTTCCACGACGTTCGGGGTACGGCAAGCAGAATCTATAGAATCTTCAAAACCATGAAACACCACTGACTATCAATAAGAGGATTGGTGAGCATTATCCCTGTTGCCCTAGGGTTTAACCTAGTCAGGTTTAGGTATTGGGAGGAGGGAGGTATATTATTTTCTGTAACCAATTTTGCAGGTGTAATAATGTGTTCCTTATTCTAGAGATTGTAAGTTTGGACATTGTACTTATCTTTCCTGAATAAATTCAAAGTTTCTTGCACCAAAACCAGTTGTCTCTTGCAATTTGTCACATCCCCAAATAAATCCAAAGTCTAGAACCCAGGGAGTGGGAGCGATTCGCACCACTCAGAAGGTCAGAGGTGGACCTAACCACGAGACCACTCGCTACAGGGCCTGCATTTCAAAAAACGTTACTTTTATTCATCCTGCGGAATGCATATTGCAAAGATAATCTCAGCACACATTGTGCAGGCAAAGGCAGCATTAGACAACAAACTGGTTTCTGCTCCGCTGATTTGAAACAGGTAATTGATGGTTGAACACACGATTTGACAACTCGACTTGGAGATCAAACATCAATGACAAAGGCCACAAAACTGCCCACCAGCACTAGGTGTCTTTCACTTGTTTGTCCCAAAATATCCCAGTCCTCTGACCTCCCACTGGCCTTGGCCACATTGTATGCCCTTGTTTTCAATTTGATACCATCCCTTATTTCCTTAGTTAGCCACGGATGAGAATCCCTTCTCATACAGTCTTTCCTTCTCATTGGGATATATGTTTGTTGCGAGTTATGAACTATGTCCTTAAATGTCTGTCACTGCGAATTATTCGTCCCATACTTCAATCTATTTTTATAGTCCTCTTCAGCCAACTCTGCCCTCATACCTTTGTAGTCTCCTCTATTTAAGCCCGGTGTGAGAACCAACTTTCTCACCCTCCAACAGAATTTGAAATGTACCCATATTATGGTCACTCATCCTGGACGATCTTTTACCACAAGATAAATTATTAATCCTGCCTCATTACTGTAAAAGGTGGTCTCTATGAGGAGGTCAGGTTCCCTTCTCATCACCTTGAGCAGTTCTAATTGCTCCCACTCCCTTGAGTTCTAGACTCTGGATTTATTTGGGGGGTGTGAAAAGTGCAAAGCACACTGGTTTGATGCAAAAGAACTTTGTTTTTATTACAGCCAAGAAATTACAAACTTATAATTACTCTAATAAGAAAGTACTGTGTCAAAACATATTCAAACTTATTAATGAATGTTGTAGAGAGTCGAAAGATATATATAGATTTAGGCATTAGGCACCTGCTGGATATTTAGAACTCACATAAGCTTAAATGGACACACACATAAAATGGCTGCCCAGGCATTATGGGAAATCAGGTAGTCAAACTGTGAACTGTTGAACGTTCACTGACCGAGCAATAACCCTGTGAGGCCCACTGTAGGAATGCCTGGGAAGGCAGAGATAAGAAGGAAGCCATCTCCTGTGAACAAGGCCATAAACCAATTAATTCCCCAGGAAGAAAGATAAGAGGGAAACCATTTGCTGTAAACAAGGCTACAAACCAATTATTTCTCCCAGATGAAAGAACTAGGGAGAGAACATATAAAGTCATCGATCAACCCAAATTGACAATGGTTCCCTGGTTACTAGGAGAATTCTATTGGATTAAAAAACCTATATGTAATCTATAATCGTTATGATTGGCTTGTGTCCAGCCGTGATGAGCTGTGTAACTGCAGTAAGCTGTTTTTTAACTGTTGTAAAACATATAAAGGTACATGTAACTCTTTGTTCTGTGAAGAGAAACCTGGATACGGTCCTGAGTTTTTCCTTCCCGCTGAGCGTAATAAAGCTGCTTCAGCATTGGAACCGACCCTGAGTGTTGAGTGATTCTTCAGAGAAAACACTAACGCTAACAATGGCGTAGTCGACGGGATTTCCCGGAGTCGCTGGACGCCCTTGGAAAAAAACCCGGGTGAGTATAAAAAACAATTTTTAAGTATAAAGGGTGCGGAAGGTGGAAGCTGGTTGATCGACATGAGGAGACGGTCTAATATCTCAAACGCCTAGCCTGAGCCTGAATTAAGAGGACTTTTGTCCCACGTGACGGCCAGGAACCAAGTAGGCGTAGGGAACACACTTAGACCGTGGGATCGTGATACCGAGAGACATCTTCCGGACCCAGTAGTGTAATTTGAAATACCCCGGGATAGAACCAAGCGGTGTACAGCGGCTAACGGAATCCAAACCTGTGAACAGGGTCGGACCAACGGGCTGAGCGGTGGTAGGTAGTCGTTAAGGATACGTAGAGCACTGCGGGAATTGCTTAAACGCGTTTTTAAGAATTGTATAAGTTTGTGTAACAGCAGAACTTGTGACCTGACAGTAGCCAAGAGACAGTTTACTACAAGTCGCGCTAGAAAGAAAGCGGACCGCTGAGAGTAGATTCCTAACGATACCAGTCCTACCCAGGAATGGCCATGAAAACAAGTAAACTCGAGTGGGGACCAGAAGGGTCGCTTACCCGCCACCTGGCGGAAAAACAAAAGAAGCTAATTGAAAAAATGATTAAAGCAGGGTGGAATCCTCAGGAATTAGTTATGTGAGGAATTATTTAGATAAAACTACGAATTCCCTGAAAGGTCATGGATCCAAAAATAGAGCCGGCCAAAACAAGAAGAGAGACTGTTGTAAATGTCTGATCGTTGAGTGAGAAGTGTCTGTGTGATTTTTGACTGCAGAATGAATTTTTGTTTTATGTTTTCATGTTCCGAAAGCCTGGTTGGAAGAGGAATGCAAGTGTCTGTTTATTTTAGAAACAGAGTGAAAGTCTTTTTTTTTAAACCCTTTGTAATGTTGTCCTGTATGTGGGAAGTTTTAAGACATTTAAGTTAGAAACGCAGGTGTGGATTTATTCGGATGATAAGTTACGGAGCTAGGAGAATAAACAAATAAAGAATAGGTTTGTTGAGCAAAATATTTATTTGACATGCTCACTTACTTGCCGAAAGAAAACATGCAATGATTGATTGGGTTGAAAGACATAAATTTAGTCTCGGAATGAGATAAAGAATGCTTTAAAAAAAAAGAGCTTCTAAAAAAAAAAGTTTCAAATAAAGATTGAAATTACAAAGTTTGAATTGGGATTTTGAGATATTCAGAGAAGGCACAGGAAATACTGAGGTGGATTTAAAAAAAAAAAGATTAAATTAAATCTGATCAGGTCAAACTCCTGGGCAAGTGGCGAGCTATCTGCGAAGGTGTAAAAGGAACTTTTGGAAAATGTTAAAAAACAGCAAGCTTTAGTAACGGCTTTGAAACTGGAGCATTTTGAGATAACGAAAGGCAGCACTCAAACTCTCAAAGCTGGTCTCCATTCCAGTTATGGAGAAAAAGAAAAAGATAAAGACGCCACTTTGAAAGTAAACAAATTAACAACTTTATGGAGTTACGAACCCTCCGTGTAAAATACAAAACCTAATTTGAAGAAAGAAAAAAAAAAAAAAAAAAGATGTAACGGACTAAATGGAAAAAGACATAACTTACTAAATACTAGTTGATGTTTGCTGTGAAAAAGATATTGGTTTAATTAGAAGAGGAAAAAAAAAAATTGGAATAAGTAAAAAACACTCTACATGGATTCGAATTTTCAATTATGAAAAAGTTTCAATGCAGTTTGAAAAGATTTCCAAAATGTCCCGAACAGTCTAAACAAGCAGGAGGGTTTTGAAGATAACGAGGAGAAAGAGAGAAATAAAAAAAAAAACAGAATTGAATTTCAGTAAACAAAATTGCTATTGTATGTGTGGTCTTGTTTTAAAACAATTTAAAAAAAAAAAATTCTTTGGCAAGTACTTGAATTAGAAGTTAAGAAAACATTGGAGTTTACTCTAATGATTTATGCTGTTTAACGGATTCCTAATTTCGAAGCCAGTTTTGAAGGCACAAAGACTTTTTTTTTCAGATGATTACGTGAAGTCACGTAATGACATCAGGTCTTCTTACAAACCTGGAAAGGAGTTAACCCTTTCCATTGACAGCCGTTTTATACTGAACATTATTAATTTGGATTTCTTAATAGGGAAAAAAAGGACTCACCTAACAGAGGAAACAAAAATAAAAACAGAACTAGCTTATGTAATAATACTTGCCTGATACAATAAAGAAATAGATATTCAATAAAACAAATTGAAGAGTTAAAAGCTAAGATAAACAGGCTGGAAGAGATAACGGGACTAGACGGATAGTGCAGTGCGCAGCCATAGCACCATCACCTCTGGCAATAGAGCCAATGTACCCCACGGTGGGTAGGTGTAGTCCACAAACCCAACCTAACGGTAAAGCAGACAGCGATGTTTGGAGGAATAGCTTTGGCCTTGGTCATAATAGGAGTTTGGGTAATATTTAAGTGGGTAAAGACACGGGCGCACGCCCTACAGATTCAGCTCGAAATGGTTCGATTATAACCTTGTCCTTCTGATTTTGCAGGGTGACAGGGACACTCGTAGAGCAAAAAAACTTAACCCCTGGTGACGACCAGGCCGTCTGTTTAAAATTACAGATAATACTTACCGGAATGGGAATACGAAAGGCGCTACTCGTAATATGGATAGCCCTGCGACATGCACGTACCCTGGGCAACACCGACGGACAGCAGAGCACGCTGGAAATAAACAACTATATGAACTATGGAGTCTTGTTTAATTTAACGGACGGAATGTGCATCCCAGCAACCAAGGACTGGAGCAAGGACAGGACTTATTTTAATGCATGGTTACAAGTGAATCCTAATAAGAATCCTAATAAGAATAAGAGTATGTGTACAGTGCTCCACGGGTATAAGGAGCAGATGCATTAAACGGAGGGATGTCAAAGGGCCTGATGAATGTACTTTCGGCATAATTTGCGCGCCTCCGGGACAATCCCAGCAATCAGTCATCCGCAAGAAGGGAATGGGGCTGTGTGGGTATTACGAGGAGGCGGGGGCGGCTGCAATATAATTGTATGTATGTTTCTCACCCCCTCCGACACCGCGCCCCATAAGAATCACTACATTGCCCGAAGAACTGCCTTGTCCCATAACTACTAAGGGACCAGAAAATGGGATTGCAATGTACAACGAAGGGGAATTATTGTATGATAATGTTAAACATGAAATTGTGCCTGTTCTGATCAATATTTCAGGCATCCAGATGCCGGAATATTGTACCGAACAGTCAAGGAAGATGTACAATGTATTAAGTAAAGTCGTAATGCAGCAGGCTGCCGATGCCATGGGTGCCAGTAAGTTCCGGGGACAGGGGTTAGCACCCAGGGTGAAGAGGGAAATAGTAAATGATGTTGCTACCGTTTTCAATACAGGAACCTCCGTAGTGAACTCGATAGACATACAAGGGCTAAATGAGAGGGTAGAACAGCTTAAAGGGGTGATGAAGGGGTTATTGGAGAGGGTGGAGCAAAACCAGGAAGACCAGGCCAACCTAGGAAAGGAGGGGGCCGAAATCCAGTTGGATGGCATCTCAGTCCTGGAAGCTCACGCTAAAACCATCAATCACCTCATTGATAGAGAACAAGAAGATACAATAAAGCAAAGACAGGGGCAACTCTGTCATGCTTATGGTCTGTGGATGGTGGGACAGATCCGCCACAACCTCAACCAGATCCAACGCGGGGAGGTACCCGATTGGATAGACAGTTCACATTTAGCTCAGTTGGCGAACCAAAGGGGGACACTGGATAATTGTACTCTGAAGGGACTGACCCGAGTATACCCCGCAATTCCAGATTGCCAGATGGGTAGGACTACCGGGATAGGGATAGTCCTGTTGATCCCCATAGCAACGCCGGACTCAGGGCCGTTCCCCTTATACCAACTAGAGAATATCGGAGTAATACGGGAAAATGTCTCCATACGCTACTACCTGACCACCACCTCTGCCGTTCGTCGAAACAACATACTTACCGGGATTTCCCTAGCAGATTGCAAGCAAAGGGGGGAAATCACAGTATGCCCTCACCCGGTGGGCCGAGGCGAACTAGACGAGTGCGGGTTTAACCGAACCAATGGATGTGTACTAGAAATAGTGCCCGCACACATGCACTTCGCGAGGGCAGGCTACGGAGGGAGGGGAAGATACTGCGTCTCTACTACTGAGCGTTCATACCAGTATAATGATATGCAGTGCCCTATACCGCAGCCAAACTTTTGCTTTACACCACTACGACCTGTCGCGATCGGGCAAGCGCATATCACCCAGGTTAGGCGCCGGAAGTCCGAAGTTATTGAAGTAACTGATCAGCTCCATGATCATTTGCAGGATTATGACGAGCCAGAGCAGGTCCCTATCCCACATCTAACCGAAGTATTACGGGAGTTGAGGCTCAGAGTGGGTCAATCTGTAAAACTCTATCACCAGCTACAAACTAAAATCAAAGAAGATACCGAGGTAGACTTACAAAGTCAGAGTTGGTGGAGAAAGGTCTGGGACTGGGGAATAAATGTGAACATCCACCTATGGATTCGAATTATTTCACACACACTGGTCGGAATACAATTAATCTTAGCAATAACATGGGGCGTGATGGCCTGCCAGGTATGCAGGCGCCACAAACGGCAGAAACGGACCAATCACCGTTCCCTGGATATTAAACAAGTCTGTTTGAAAAGGGGACGGGAGGAGCTAGCCTTTGTTAATTTGATTTGAGCAACCGGAACTCCTGAAACCGCGTGACTGGCCAGCACGTTGAGGCAAGGAATACCGGGCCGTGCACAAATATCAGATAAAGGCAGTATTTCGGTTAAAAGGGGACTAGGGCTAGTCCCTTTACCGAAAGGGGGAATTGTTGTAGAGAGTCGAAAGATATATATAGATTTAGGCATTAGGCACCTGCTGGATATTTAGAACTCACATAAGCTTAAATGGACACACACATAAAATGGCTGCCCAGGCATTATGGGAAATCAGGTAGTCAAACTGTGAACTGTTGAACGTTCACTGACCGAGCAATAACCCTGTGAGGCCCACTGTAGGAATGCCTGGGAAGGCAGAGATAAGAAGGAAGCCATCTCCTGTGAACAAGGCCATAAACCAATTAATTCCCCAGGAAGAAAGATAAGAGGGAAACCATTTGCTGTAAACAAGGCTACAAACCAATTATTTCTCCCAGATGAAAGAACTAGGGAGAGAACATATAAAGTCATCGATCAACCCAAATTGACAATGGTTCCCTGGTTACTAGGAGAATTCTATTGGATTAAAAAACCTATATGTAATCTATAATCGTTATGATTGGCTTGTGTCCAGCCGTGATGAGCTGTGTAACTGCAGTAAGCTGTTTTTTAACTGTTGTAAAACATATAAAGGTACATGTAACTCTTTGTTCTGTGAAGAGAAACCTGGATACGGTCCTGAGTTTTTCCTTCCCGCTGAGCGTAATAAAGCTGCTTCAGCATTGGAACCGACCCTGAGTGTTGAGTGATTCTTCAGAGAAAACACTAACGCTAACAATGAACAATACCTTACAGATTCAGAGGGGTTTACAAGAGCTTATAATGACTCTAATAGAGAACAACCCATTACATTCAAAGGGGGTTTCAGTAGAATTACACATCCCACCTCCCAAAACCGAATGCTAGCTAGGTGAGACTCCAGGGCAGGCAGGCCCTATGCTTACCAAAACTTCAGACAGTTAGCGGTAGATCGCGGTTTCGGGGTTCGCTGGACGCGGTAGGGTCTGCTTGCCGTACCCCAAATGTCGGAGAAAACTGCTTGCTGCACAATATTCAGTTGGGTTGAGTCCGCTGATGCGGTAAGGCGCGTTTTGGATCTATGGGGTAAGTACGCGGTTTTCTTTGTTAAAAAAAGGTTTCTACAGTCTTTTAGCGAATGTTTTACCCATTAATAGTTCTGGATTAGATTGTAGAGTGGAAACTTTTCAATTCTTCGGTTTTTCCCTGTTGGAGTTTTGTTTTGAGTTTGGTCGATCGCGGTGGTTTTTCATTGATACCGCGTTGGCTGTGGTCGGTTGCTGCCGCAATGCTGATGTTCTTCCTTCCTCCAGGACTTCAGGACTTCGAGGTTGGAGAAGTTAGTTCATAACTGTCGCGTTGGTTTCTCTCCTTGTCTTGATGACACAAGCGCAGCATGGTGCTAGACGTAGTTGAAAGTGTGTCATAGCCTGTATTGAAACAGGGGGCCAGTTATATGGTTTGATTATTTCGAATCTTGGCAACAATTCAGTTCAGAATTCTTTGTTTAAATTTGGCAGGCTTGAATCTTCTCTGTAATATTTTGGCAGGCCCGTTAAAAGTTGATATGTTTTGGGTAGTTTGATGTTCGAAAATGTTACCTGATGGAAATATTAGCTTGCTCATTGAAATGTCCTTTTATGCTTAAATTTTCGCATACAGGCTGGCTTAAGCCTCTTTGTGACGTATATGCTGAAATGATTTCCAGTTTCAAGTTGATGGTTAGCTATCTTTGGGCCATTTTGTAATGTTAATGTCTCTTGTGGAGAAAGATTCTCGAATACCCATTTCCCTACACCCAGGTAGTCTCACGAATCAGTTTTTCTTCTGTCAGTCCTTTTCGTCCTGCCCACAGCCTTGAATTTGTCTTGTATGAGTTCAAAATTCTATTAAAGTTCATAGTTCATTCCATAAGCACTTTAGGGTTCCAAATTTTTTGGTAGGTAGTCCCAGATTAAATTTCCTTTCGAATCAGCCAAAAAACAGGGTGGGGTGGGCACTTCTTGTGCATTTTGCACCCTCTTCATTCCCCCCTCTTGAAACTACACACATGAGTGTCATGAAGGTAAGCACAATTCCTGCTCCCGAGTAGCAACCTTCCCTGCATTTACACTTGCTAAGCGTTACCCTGCATCCCCCATTTTAATGCAATGCAATATGCAGGTGAATACAATTATTAAAATTCGGTTATAGTATAGAGGGGATGCCCCTCCTTACTCGGTTTTCTCAGTATAATAACGGTATACATCAAACACAATTTAAGTAGAGTAAAATAAAAGCACATAGCCAAACACTTTCTTAAGTTCGGAAAAAAAAAGGGACATAGTCAAAACATTTTAAGTAACATTCTTATAAAACTCGCGATGTTGCAGTTTACAGCAGATAAAACCAAACACAAATTAAACATGGCAGTATGGTGTCACAGCTCCCTGCGCGATTCCCTAGTTCGGCCAAGGAGAGTACACCACCCTTTGCTGCCTGACCTGACGACCTCTGCATTTCACTCAGCAAGTTAGACCAAGTCAAGGATAATCGCGAGTTGACAAATAACTAAAATGTGGGAAGCGATTTGGATCAAGATTGGGACTTCTATATTTCTGTAAAAGTCCCACCAAGGCAGAATGGTGATCTCCAGAATCCTTTTCCCTATCTCAATGGTTTTCTGTTCCAGAGTGTAGGAGTGTTTTTGTGAGACAATTACAGTTTTTGCAGAGCGGTAAGATGTTCGGGTAGAGGAGGAATTGCATAGTCAAATGAACAACATAATCCTGCAGGTTTTTAATGTTTTCCTTCACAGTGAGGTGGACAGTGGAGGTTTCAGGAATGGGGACACATATTCCTGGCCCACTTGAACTGATGCCTCAGGTTTGAACCAGAAGTTTCCATGTTGGTAGTGGGGCGCACTGGTGGTGACACAGTATGTATGCTACCTGTGGAGGGACATGGTCTTATGCCATTACCTCCACGTTACAGATGATAGGCTGCAGCTTTAAACCCACAGTGTGGTTTCGAATACGCGTTCAAGTGCAGGGGACACAATATTACGTGTGCACCCGGAGAGGTCATAGCGTGCTCCCACTTTGTGACATAGGGTGGGACCGCTGTGAAATGAACGTGTGCCTCTCCTTGAATGAATCCAATGTTCCCCACTCTGTATACCGTTGCGGGTCGGGCTGTCACACCCATGACCGGCATCCTTAGAACTATCCCCATGATGATGTGATTAGAACGCCCGCAATCTACTGGGACAGGGTAGGTTTCAGAAGCCATGCCGAGCTGGTACGGGCTTAGTGAATTACTGTGTGGGTAGAGGGCTGTGAGATGCTTGTTACTGATCCAGGAGGGAACTAAACCTTGTTTTAAATACTCGAGGATGTTGCGGCCCTCGCCCAACCACCATGCCCCATACAGCACACACACCTCGTTCTGTGCAGCCTGGTCAGAAGCATTCCTACCCTCCCGTATCAGTGCATTTGCTCTCTGTGCAGGTTTTTCCAGCTCAACCACTATTTCTTTTAAATGGACAGTCATAGCCTGGTCCTCGTGCAGTTCTGATTATACGGGAATGGGGAGTTTGTGAGCCGAGAGGCCTATAAAGGCCTAACAGTTCCAGGAGTTCTGTGGCAGTCAGGAGGGGGGAGTTCGTGATGCGAGAGGCCTATAAAGGCCCAACAGTTCGAGGAGAGTGGCAGCAGTCGGAAGGCGGGAGTTCGTGAGGCGAGAGGCGTATAAACGCCCAACAGTTCGAGGAGAGAGGCAGCAGTCGGGAGGTGGGAGTTCGTGAGGCGAGCGGCCGACAACGGTCCAGCAGTCCGAGGAGAAAAGCAGCAGTTGGGAGGCGGGAATTGGTGAGGCGAGAGGCCTATAAAGGCCCAATAGTTCGAGGAGAGAGTCGGAATGTGGGAGTTCGTGGGTCGAGCCGCCTATAACGGCCCAACAGTTCGAGGAGTAAGGCAGCAGTCGGGAGGGAGGAGTTTGTGAGGTGAGAGGCCTATGAAGGCCCAACAGTTCGAGGAGAGAGTCGGGATGTGGGAGTTTGTGAGGTGAGAGGCCTATAATGGCCCAGCAGTTCGAGGAGAGAGTCGGGAGGCGGGAGTTCGTGATGCGAGAGGCCTATAAAAGCACAGCCGGTGCAGTTGCATCTGGGTGAGAAGGCAAAAAAGAAGTAGAAAGAAATCGAAGGGTGACGTCACAGCCACGGGGGTAAGTGATTGGCTGGTGATTGGTGAATCGCTTTTCTTTTTTCTTTTCTCAATCATTAAGTAATTTTAGCATTGTTGTTGCCAAATTAAGTTTATCCCGGGGTTAATTCATGGCAGGAGATATCGGAGAAATGTTATGCTTCTTCTGTACTTTGTGAGAAATCAGGGACGCTTCCGGTGCCCTGACGATTAATTGTGCGCGAAGTATATCCGCCTCCAGCTCCTGATGGACCGCAAGGCGGCACTGGAGTTGCGAGTGGTTTCACTCTGGAGCATCCACAATGGTGAGAATGACGTGAATAGTACGTTTCGTGAGTTGGTCTCACCGCAGGTAAAGGGTACACAGCCCATCCAGATAGTAAATGGGTGACCAAAAGGAAGAGCAGTGCAAGAAATGTAGTGCAGGGGTCCCCTGCGGTCATCCCCCTGCAAAACAGATACACCACTTTGGTTACTGTTAAGGGGGATGATTCATCAGGGGAGAGCAGCAGCAGCCATGTTCATGGCACCGTGGGTGGCTCTGATGCACAGGATGGCAGGAAAAGAGTCGGATTGCGATAGTGATAGGGGATTCATTTGTAATGGGAATAAATAGGCGTTTCTGCGGCCGCAAATGAGACTCCAGGATAGTATGTTGCCTCCCTGGTGCAAGACTCAAGCATGTCTTGGAGCGGGTGCAGGACATTCTGAAAAGGGAGGGTGAACAGCCAGTTGTCGTGGTGCATATAGGTACCAACGATATCGTTAATAAAAACGGGATGAGGTCCTACGAGACGAATTTAGGGAGCTAGGAGCTCAAATAAAAAGTAGGACCTCAAAAGTAGTAATCTCAGGATTGCGACCAGTGCCACGTGCTATTCAGAGTAGGAATCGCAGGATAGCACAGATGAATACATGGCTTGAGCAGTGGTGCACAAGGGAGGGATTCAAATTCCTTGGACATTAGAACCGGTTCTGGGGGAGGTGGGACCAGCACAAACAGACGGTCTGCAACTGGGCAGGACCGGAACCAATGTCCTTGGGGTAGTGTTTGCTCGCGCTGTTGGGGAATAATTAAACTGACATGGCAGGGGGATGGGAACCCATACAGGGAGACAGAGGGAAATAAAATGGGGGCAGAAGCAAAATATAGAAAGGAGAATAGTAAAAGTGGAGGGCTGAGAAACCCAAGGCACAAAACAAAAAGGACCACATGACAGAAACATTCTAAAAAGACAAGCCTGAAGGTTCTGTGCCTCAATGCGAGGAACATTCGGAATAAGGTGGACGAATTAACTGCACCGACAGCAGTTAAGCGGTATGATGTAATTGGCATCACGGAGATATTGCTCCAGGGTGACCAAGGCTGGGAACTCAACATCCAGGGGTATTCAACATTTAGGAAGGATAGGCAGAGAGGAAAAGGAGACGGGGTGGTGTTGCTGGTTAAAGAGGAAATTAATGCGACAGTAAGGAGAGTCATTCGCCTGGATGATGTGGAATCGTTATGGGTGGAGCTACGGAATACCAAAGGGCAGAAAACGCGAGTGGGAGTTGTGTACAGACCACCAAACAGCAGTAGTGAAGTTGGGGACAGCATCAAATAAGAAATAAGGGTTGTCTGCAAAAAACGTACAGCAGTTATCTTGGCGACGTTAATCTACATATTGATTGGGCTTATCAAACTGGTAGCAATGCAGTGGAGGAGGATTTCCTGGAGTGTATTACGGATGGCTTTCGATACCAATATGTGGAGGAACCAACTAGAGAGCTGGCCATCCGAGACTGGGTGATGTGTAGTGAGAAGAGAGTAATTAGCAATCTTGTTGTGCGAGGCCCCTTGGGGAAGAGTGACCATAATATGGTAGAATACCTGATTAAGATGGACAGTGAAGCAGCTAATTCGGAAAAGAGGTCCTCAATTTAAAGAAAGGTAACTTCGACGGGATGAGGTGTGAATTAGTTGGTTTAGACTGGCAAAGGATACTGAAAGGGTTGACAGTGGATATGCAATGCAAACATTTAAGGATCACATGGATCAACTTTAGCAACTGTACTGCCCTGTTTACAGTAAAAATAAAACGGGGAAGGTGGCTCAACCGTGGCTAACATGGGAAATTAAGGATGGTGTTAAAACCAAGGAAGAGGCATATAAATTGGCATCAAAAAGCAAAAAACCTGAGGACTGGGAGAAATTTAGAATTCAACAGAGGAAGACTATGGGTTTCATTAAGAGGGGGAAAATAGGGTAGGAGAGGAAGCTTGCAGGGAATATAAAAACTTACTGCAAAAGCTTCTGCAAAAAAGTGATTGGAAAAAGATTGGTGAAGTCAAACGTAAGTCCTTTGCAGTCGATTTATGTGAATTTCTAATGGGAAACAAAGAAATGGCAGACCAATTGATCAAATACATCGGTTGTGTCTTCACGAAGGAAGACACAAATAACCGTCCGAATTTATTGGGGACCGAGGGTCTAGTGAGATGGATGAACTGAATGATATCCTTATTAGTGAAATAGATGGGATTGATGGCCAATAAATCCCAGTGGCCTGATAGTCTGCATCCCAGTGTCCTTAAGGAAGTGGCCCAGAAATAGTGGATGCATTGGTGATCATTTTCCAACAGTCTATCGAATCAGGATCAGTTCTTATGGACTGGAGGGCAGCTAATGTAACACCACTTTTTCAAAAAGGAGGGAGAGAGAAAACGGATAATTATGGACCGGTTAGCCTGACATCAGGAAAGGGAAAAATGTTGGAATCAATTATTAAAGATGAAATAGCAGCGCATTTGGAAAGCGGTGACAGGATCGGTCCAAGTCAACATGGATTTATGAAAGGAAAATCATGCTTGACAAATCTTCTGGGATTTCTTGAGGATGTAACCAGCAGAGTGGACAAGGGAGAACCAGTGGATGTGGTGTATTTGGAATTTCAAAAGGCTTTGGCAAGGTCCTGCACAAGAGATTGGTGTGCAAAATCAAAAATAATTGTATTGGGGGTAACATACGGATGTGGATAGAGAACTGGTTGGCAGAGAGGAAGCAGAGAGTCGGGATAAATGGATCCTTTTCAGAATGGCAGGCAGCGACTTGTGGAGTGCTGCTTGGCTCAGTGCTGGGGCCCCAGGGATTTACAATATAGTTTATCGATTTAGATGAAGGAATTGAGTGTAATATAGAAACATAGAAACATAGAAAATAGTTGCAGGAGTAGGCGCCTCGAGCCATCACCGCCATTCAATAGGATCATGGCTGATCATCCCTCAGTACCCCTTTCCGGCTTTCTCTACATCCCCCTTGATCCCCTTAGCCGTAAGTGCCATATCTCACTCCCTCTTGAATATATCCAATGAACTGGCATCAGCAACGTTCTGCAGCAGGGAAGTCCACAGGTTAACAACTCTCTGACTGAAGAAGTCTCTCCTCTTCTCAGTCCTAAATGGCCTGCCCTCTTTCCTTAGACAATGTCGCCTGGTTCTGGACTTCCCCAACATCATGAACATTCTTCCAGCATCTCACCTGTCCAGTTCCGTCAGAATATGACACGTTTCTATGAGATCCCCTCTCATCCTTCTAATCTCCAGTGAATAAAAGCCCAATTGATCCAGTCTGCCCACATATGACAGTCCAGCCATCCCTGGAATCAGTCTGGTGAACCTTCGCTGCACTCTCTCAATAGCAAGAATGTCCTTCCTCAGATTAGGACAACAAAACTGAACACAATTTTCCATGTGAGGCCTCACTAAGGCCCTGAACAACTGAAGTAAGTCCTCCCTGCTCCTACATTCAAATCCCCGAGCAATGAAGGCCAACATGCCATTTGACTTCTTCGCCGCCTGCTGTACCTGCATGCTAACTTTCAGTGACTGATGAACCGTGACCCAAGTCTCGTTCCACCTCCCCTTTTCCAAATCTGTCGCCATTCAGATAATATTCTGCCTTTGTGTTTTTTCCTATGAAATGTATAACCTCACATTTATCCACATTATGCTGTATCTGCCATGCATTTGCTCACTCAACTAACCTGTCCAATTCACCCTGCAGCGTTTAGCGTCATCCTCACAATTCACGCCACAACCCAGTTTAGTGTCATCCACAAACTTGGAGATATTACACTCAATCCATCATTTAAATCGTTAATGTATATTGTAAAGAGCTGGGGTCCCAGCATTGAGCCCTGCGGCACTCCACTAGTCACTGCCTGCCAATCTCAAAAGGACCCTTTTATCCCGACTCTCTGCTTCCTGTCTGCCAACCAATTTTCGATCCACGTCAGTACATTACCCCCAATACCATGCGCTTTGAATTTGCACACAAATCCCTTGTGCTGGACCTTGTCATATGCCTTTTTAAATCCAAATACACCACATCCACTAGTTCTCACTTGTCCACTCTGCTGGTTACATCTTCAAAATATTCCAGAAGATTCGTTAAGCATGATTTCCCTTTCATAAATCCATGGTGACTTCGACTGATGCTGTCACTGCTTACCAAATGTGCTGCTATTTCATCCTTAATGTTTGATTCTGACCTGGCTGAGTCTCAGAGCGTTTGCCGTTGTCAAGTTGTGGGCAGAGCCACATGATTGTGTGGCCGCCCAGTCCTCCTTTGAACTGGGCGGCCACACAATCATCGCTGTATAAAAAGTGGAACTGTCGCTTTAATTGTGATGGGTTGCCGGTCTCCTTGAAGAGGGTTTTGCAATATTTACCTCAATCCGGTTCGCCACTCGGCATCACGTGTTGCTCCCTTTTGGTCTGGCTGCCGCAATCTTCACTTCTGGCGCTTCACCTCGTGATTCGGACGCCATCTTATTTTTCTCCATGACAAAGGCTGCGGTGATCCTTTTCTCCCCAGGTTCTGCCACGGAAGCCGGGAAGTTACCTTCTGCATGAATTTTCTTCCTCTGGAGTCCTGCCACTGGAGCCTGGAGGTGAGGTCGGGTCGCTTGGGCTGGATGATCTCGCCGTTGGGTTGAGCGGTCTGTGTCGTCACGTCACAGTCGAGTTGGGAGGTTGGTTTTTCAGGTGTTGTGCTGGATCCAACTTCGGGGCCGTGGAGGACGTCGATCGCTGCAGGTTGGAGCTTTACCCAGATCCAAGTGATCTTTTTCATCCACCTTGTTCCTAAGAGCTTTGGACCATCAACAGCAACGATCCACAAAGGTAACCTGTGCATCGCGCCACCATGGAACACATGGACATCCACGCTGCCAACGACTGGGATGTATCGTTTGTGTCGGTGAGCAGTTTCACTTCGATCGGGATCATTTTAGGGCGTTCGGTTGGATTGTCCCAGTGTTTCTCAAAGGCCGCCTGATTCATCAGTGACTGATTCGCCCCTGTGTCCATCTCCATCGTGACTGCAACATAGTTGATTTCAACTTCCATTTTCAACTGGGTAACTCTCGCTGGTTCAGGTAAACACTCCGTACACGTCATTGTCGCTGGAGTTCGGATGATTGGCCAACTTCTCTTCAACTCGGGGTGTACGATTTCTCTTGCATATTCGCTGGAGGTGGCCCTTCCTGTTAAAGCCTTAGCAAGTATAGTCTTCATAGCGGCACTGGTGGGCCCTGTGATTTCCTCCACAGCGCCAGCATGGGGTTGTCCGGTTGGCCCATTGTGGCGGACTCAGGATTTTGGGACTCGGGGTTCTGTTCTCTCTTCCCTGAAAGAGACTGCTAGCAGCAGCCCTGCCTCCAAAAGGCACCAGTCGGTTCACAGTACTGGCCGGGTGAGAGTCCTGCAGTTGAGACATCCACTAGGAATCGCACGCCGAGATCATGAACGCCTTGCTCACGTTAATTGCCTTCTGCAGGGTGACCATGGTGTCCGCAGAGAGCAGCCTGTGGAGAAGGCCCTCGTGGCCGATTCCAATAACAAAGATGTCCCTCAGTGCTTCGGTGAGGTGATCGCTAGAATCACATGGTGCAGCCAATCGTCTCAGGTCTGCAGCATGTTTTCCAATTTCTTGACCTTCGGGCCAACGGTGGGTATGGAACCGGCGTCTGGCTGTGAGGATGCACTCTTTAGGTTTGAGCTGTTTCTGTATCAGCATTACGAGCTCCACATATGTTATTGTCTTCTCTGGGGCTAGCAAATCCCTGACAAGTCCATAGACGGCGGGCCACAACTGCTGAGCAGGATAGCTCTTCACTTATCAGCCAGCGAGGTCGGGTCGTCTCCCGCCAGGTCATTCGCAATACAGTGTTCGAGCCTTTCTGCAAAGGCCTCACAATCTTCCCCATCGACAAATTGTTCAAACGTGCCAATGTTAGCCATTTTCGCGTGGAGAATCGTATTCTCGTCGAAAGTTATTGTGTCTGTAAGCACCCTCGTAATGACTCCACGAGGTAAGGTATTGTACTTGAACTGTGGTGACCTTAGTCCATTTATTACAGCTCCTGAGTGCGGGTACAGCAAGGTTGAACTCCCTTTTATACCAAGTTACCTGTCGTGCACAGGTGACCCCGAGGTCTCCACCAGTTGCACCCTCTGTGTGAAAGTACATCCAGTAGTCTTATGTAATTGGACATTGAGTGTACAGGATGTATACGTATTTTACACATGCACAACAAAGATCATCAGTAATTAATTTTTCCGTGAAAGCAGGATAATATTTATCGATGATTTAATTTGCATTTAGAAAGACATGGGTTTATCATGGATAGTCAGCATGGATTTGTTAAGGGAATGTCTTGTCTGACTCACTTGATTAAATTGTTTGAGGAGGTAACCAAGCGGATCGATGAGGGGAGTTCATATGATGTCGTGTATAAGGAATTTAGCAAAGCTTTCGCCAAGTTTCTAAATGGAAGACTGGTCATGAAAGTAAAAGTCCATGGGATCCAGGGCAAAGTGGCAAGTTGGATCCAAAAGTCGCTCAGAGGCTGGAAGCAAAATGTAATGTTTGATGGGAGTGTTTTTGCGACTGGAAGGATGTTTCCAGTGGGGTTCCGCAGGGCTCAGTGCGAGGTCATTTGTTTTCGTGAGAACATCAATGATCTAACTTAAATATGGGAGGTATGATTAAAACGTTTTGAGGTAAAACTAAAGTAGGATGCGTGGTTGATAATGAAGAAGAAACTTGCGGACTGCAAGACGATAGCAATCAACTGGTTTGGTGGGCAGAACAGTGGAAAATCGAGTTTAATCCAGAGAAGTGTGAGGTAGTGCATTTGCAGAGGGCTAACAAGGAAGATACACACATTTAAATGGTAGGACATTGAGAAGCGTGGAAGAACAAAGGGACCTTGGACTACATGTCCACAGATCCCTGAAGGTAGTCGGACAGTTGGATATGATGGTTAAGAAGGCACACGGAATACTTGCATTTATTGGCTGAGGTATGGGATAGAAGAGCAGGTTGGTTATGCTTGAAATGTATAAAACACTGGTTAGGCCACAGCTGGCGTGCTGCGTGCAGTTCTGGTAACCATATTACAGGAATTACGTGATTGTACGAGAGGGTACAAAGGAGATTTACGAGGATGTTGACAGGAGTGGAGAATCTTAGATATGAGGACAGATTGGATAGGCTGGGTTTGTTTTCATTGGAACAGAGGAGGCTGAGGGGAGACAACATTGAGTTGTATAAAATTATGAGGGGCCTAGATATAGTGGATCGCAGAGTGGCAATCAACCAGGGGGCATATATTTAAAGTATTTGGTAGAAGGTTGAAAGAGGATTTGAAGGTAAAATTCTTCATGCAGAGATTTGTGTGGGTCAGGAACTCGCTGCCTGAAAGAATAGCGGAGGCAGATACCACATGTAAAAAGTATTTGGATGTGCAGCTGAAGTGCCGCAACCTACAGGGTTATGGACCCAGAGCTGGAAAGTGGGATGAAGCTGGATCGCCTCTTGTTGGCCGGGGCGGAAATGATGGGTTGAAATGGCCTCCTTATGTGCTGCAAACTTCTATCATTCGATAATTCTATGAAAAATAAATGTCACACGTAGGTCTTGAAAGCACGACCCTGTGATTAAAAGTCTTGTATTCCACCGACTGAGCTTGCCAGGCTTCTGTCAAACATACCATCCTGTCACTGATTGCAGTCAAGCGCCTGTTGGCTCCGCCCCAGATGTTTAAACTTGCTGTCGAGGAACTGCCAGGATTTTTTTGAATGGTGAACCAGGCTCGAGGAACCGAAGGGCCTACTCCAGCCCCGATTCCTTACATGCTTATCATCTCATGACTTTTCACAGGAGAACAACCTCGCCCCTGAAAATGTATGCGGAGAAAGCTACAGAATATATTCCCTCCCGTTGAGCTTTCATGTGTGAGGCGAACGTGTTAACCGCTACACTGCGGAAACATCTCCACATTCAGCACCGGGTCAGAGGCAGATGTTAGGCGAGCAGGTGAACTGCTGAATCCCATTTTTAATGAGTTGGTCGTGGTGTCAAACAATGAGTTTCGCTTAATGATTAAAAATAAGAAATGTCAAAAGTAGGATTAAGACCCACACCTCCAGAGAAAACTACGACTTAAACACAGCAACTTAAACCGCTGGACCATTCTGACGATGCAGCGGTGCGTGTGGCCAACTGCAAGTTGATTTTGAACTTTTGTGTCCTGTCACATGAATTAAATGTGGGCAGCAGGCGTCTCTCTGCCTGACATCGAGGAAACAGTGAGACAGACCTTGGAACAAGGGTCTGGTTATTGCCAAAGAGCAAAGAAAATATTAATTCTGGAAGAACAATATCCAAAATAACAGTGACCCCGACGTGATTTGAACAGGCAACCTTCTGATTTGGAGTCAGACGCGCTACCATCTCGCCACGAAGCCTACAGAATACGATTGAGATGTTCGTCTATATGAAGATTTCACAATACAAGGGGCTTTAAAATCCCCGCCCATTCCCAGCAGGTGTTCGAAGCAATTATTTCAATCATCATTAATCCAGCCACATGTGTTGCACACTAAAGTAAATACAAATTTGAACGACGGCCGAATTTTAATAACTTTTTATACAACCGCAGAATCAGCAGAAAAACAGGTCATTCGGCCCATAATACCTAATATATAGCCCACAGCACAAGAGTAAGGAAATCTTGCTGCAATGGTACAGGGCCTTGGTGAGACCACACCTGGAGTACTGTGCACAGTTTTGGTATCATTATCTGAGGAAGGATACACTTGCCTTGGAGGTGGTAGAACAGGGGTTCACCAGATTGATTCCTGGGATGACAGGACTGTCCTATGGTGAGAGATTGCGTAGAATATGCCGACACTCTCTGGAGTTTAGAAGAATGAGAGTTGATCTCATTGAAACGGACAATGTTCTGAAATGGATTGACAGGGCTGTTGTTGAGAATCCCTGCTAGCTCAGTCGGTGGAGCATGAGATTCATGATCTCAGGGTCGTAGGTTCGAGTTGGGCGAATTGTTTGCCTTAAACTTTATGTTGCATTCACGGGATAACGTCTTCAATGAATCCATGATCTTCTTTGCACAATAAAAGGAATGCGAACTGAGGGAGAGGTGATAATTTAATAATTGTTCTGTGATCTGCATAATTTAGATTGATGTCACAAAACACTCAAGAGTGGTGTCAAAAGAAATGATTTTGCAATTACAAACAATGAATGTTAAGAGTGGGATTCAAACCCATTTCTCCAGAGAATACTTTGACCTGAACGCAGTACCTTGAACCGCTCGGCCATCCTAACTATTGGATGTTTGTGTTACAAGTTATTACTCTGAATAGTTTCAGACTGGGCACTTGTTCAGTGTTGCTGGAACGCCCATTGACCGGGATATCTTGTTCCCTGGGATTTTCCTCAGCCTGTGCTCGGTGTACAGGGAGCTTTGGCCGAGGCCTGAGGTAGCTTGCATCATGCGTCAATGTACCCTGGAATGCTTTTGTTCAATTTTATTGCAGACATGCTTTTGTTTCAACAACAATGTTTATTGTCTGTAATCGAACTGGGAACTTTTCGCATGTGAGGCGAACGTGAACGTCACTGCAATTCGCAAGCTGCTGCTTCGAGCAGAGCCCAGAGAGAAGTTTTCAACAACAAGCTGAAATGCTCAATCCCTCTCTCTGCAAAAAGTTCCTTTCACAAACATTTCTCCGACCGGAACTGCAGTAGAAAACAATGTTCACATTTCAAAATCATTAAACTCCCGAATTTCCACGTCTGCAATTTTATGGACAAGGACAAGGACTGAAAGCGCTTTGTGATCAGAAAATTGCTGGAATCCCTGTTGTTGATGACAGGGCATTTGATGGTTGATTTCAGTAAACACCTTTTGTTCAGGAGAACCGAATTTATGGTTTGAAGTTCAAGGTAAACCCACGGAGCGGAGCCAACAATCACCTGGCAGCAATCAGCGACAGGAACATGCAACTTAAGCAGGACCGGCTATCAACGGCATTCCCATTGCCGAATCCCCCACTATCAACATCCTGCGGTGTCACTATTGACCAGAAACTTAACTGGACCAGCCACATAAATACAGTGGCAACAAGAGCAGGTCAGAGGTTGGGTATTCTGCTGTGAGTGTCTCATCTCCTTACTCCCCAAAGCCTTTCCAGCATCTCCAAGGCACAAGTCAGGAGTCTGATGGAATACTCTCCACTTGCCTGGATGAGTGCGGTTCCAACACTCGAGCAGCTCGATACCATCCAGGACAAAGCAGCCCGCTTAATGGGCACCCCATCCACCACCTTCAACATTCACTCCCTCCACCACCGGCGCACCGTGGCTGCAGTGTGTACCATCTACAAGATGCACTGCAGCAACTCACCAAGGCTTCTTCGGCAGCTACTCCCAAATCCGCGACCAATGCCTCCTAGAAGGACAACTGCAGCAGGCGCATGGGAACACAATCACCTCCATTCTGCGGGGAGAGGGTGAACAGCCAGAGGTCGTGGTCCATATCAGGACCAATGACATAGGTAGCAAGAGAGATGAGGTCCTGCAGGCAGATTTTAGGGAGCTAGGAAAGAGATTAAAAAGCAGGACCTCAAAGGAAGTAATCTCCAGATTAGTCCCGGTGCCACGAGCTAGTGAGTAAAGAAATAGGAGGAGAGAGCAGATGAATACGTGGCTGGAGAGATGGTGCAGGCGGGAGTGCTTTAGTTTCCTGAGGCATCGCGACCACTTCTGGGGTAGGTTGGACCTTTACAAGCCGGACAGTTTGCACCGAAACAGAGCCGGGACCAATATCCTCGCGGGAGGCGGGGTGGCGGGGGTGGGGGGGTGTTTGCGATTGCTGTTGGGGAGGGTTTAAACTAGCTTGGCAAGGGGATGGACCTGAGAATAGATTCAGTCGGGAGGGGAGTAATGCTGGAATTAGAAAGCAAAAATAAAGAAAGTGAGTTTGAAAGAGAGACGAAACAAGCAGTTAAAAACGGTAAATAACCAAACTGAAAGACAATGTTGTCGGACGGCAAAGGCACCTCGTGAATATATAAAGGTATGTACGTTTAAAATGTTTGCCAAATATACAATGGCTGCCAGGGGGCTTAGAAAAGCATGATGATGGCTCGGTCAGCCAAGTTAGCTCAAACTGCTGACTGAGCGCTGACCCTGCAGAGCCTGGTACCAGGAATGTCTTGAATCAACAACTTGAGGCAAGATAGTATACAGAACACTGCGGTAGCTAGTACGGAATGTCCTCAAGTCAGTGACCCCCAGATGGGGTGCCAAGCAACCACGGAGATAAGGAGCTGGGCACCGGCGGCACCCATGATTAACGAACAATAGGGGGGTCTGGAAAACATCACACGGAAATGAATCAGCCCCAAACTGTCATGAACTGATCATGCAGCCCCCTGATGTACCGGGGTTAATTCTGTTGGCCCATTTAAACCTATATGTAATCTATAATCATTATGATTGGATTGTGTCCAGCCGAAGTGGGCTGAGGAACTGCAATGAACTATTGTAAAACATATAAATATCGATGAATTTCTTTGTTCGGCAGTGTAGAGAGCCTGGATTTGGACCAGAGGCTCACTCCCCGCCGGCGTAATAAAAGCCGTTTTGGCATTGGAACCGATCCCGAGTGTCGAGTGATTCTTCCACGAAAACATTTGCGCTAACAGTGGTGTCATAACAGGATTTCCTGTAGTCGCTGGATGTCCATAAAAAATCCGGGTGAGTATAAACATTTTTAATTATAAAAGGTGCGGAAGGTGGAGGCTGCTTGATCGACATGACGAGATGGTCTAGAATCTCAAACGCCAAGCCTGTGCCTGAATTAAGAGAACTTTTGTCCCACGTGACGGCCAGGAACTAAGTAGGCGTAGGGAACACATTTAGACCTTGGGATCGTGATACCGAGCGACATCTCCCTGAGCCAGTAGTGTGATTTGAAAATATACCCCGGACACCAGGCGGTGCACAGCGACCAAAGGAAACGAAACCTGTGAACAGAGTCGGACCGATAGATAAAACGGTGGTAGTTCGTCGTTAAGGAGGCGTGGGGCACTGCGGGAATTGATTAAACGCGTTTCAAGAATTGTATAAGTTTGTGTAATAGCAGAAATTGTGACCTGACAGTAGCCAGGTGACGGTCTGCTCCAAGTTACGCTCGGAAGAAAGTGGACCTCTGAGAGTCGATTCCGAATGTTTCTAGTCCTACCCAGGAATGGCCAATAAAGCACGTAATCTCGACTGGGGAGCAGAAGGGTCCCTTACCCGCCACCTAGCAGAAAAACAAAAGAAACGAATTGAAAGATGATTAAGTCAGGATGGAACTGTCAGGACCCGCCAGCAAATCAACGGGAATTGTGGTAGAAGGAAAGGAAAGATAAAGATGAGAAAGCCGTTGTCTTGTTTCTTCAAGCCCACATAAAATTAACAGAGGAAGTTAATCAATATGTAAGAAATAAAAAAAAACCTGACTGTGATTATCTTAAGTGAAGTATGGATCCAAGAATAGAGCAAGCCAAACAATAAAATTTGTTGAATGAAAAGAGACTTTTGTGAATATCTGTCCAGGAATGAGATAAAGAATGGAGAACAGAAGCTGTCATGCCTTTAAAAAAAAGCCTGTGTCTCTGGAGGCTGGGGAAGTACGCTCCCATTTTTTCTTTGTGTAAAACCTTGACGCGAAAGCTTTTAGCTCAGGAAAGAGATTTTTAAATTACAGATTGGCAATACAATATTTGAATTGGGATTTTGAGATATTTCAGGTGATTCTCATTGATAAACATTTTGGTTGAAAAGGAAAATCTTGGATTTGTTAGCCTTTTTAATAAAAGTACACATACTGCGTCTGGAACTGAAGCTTAAAAAATATGTAATTTATGAGATATAGTACCACAAGATTGAAGTTACAGAGCAAAAGATGAGAGTTTTTGATCAGCTTCTAAAACGGAAGTTGGGCAAAAAAATCCAGTAATACCATATTTGACATTTTGTTAATCAAAAATAAATACAAATTCTTCAAAAGGGGAGCAGAAATTAGGATGGGAATAGTGAAGAGTCAATTTTGTTGTGAAGGTTTCAAGTACCACTGGTTAAGAAAATGCACAACAAAATGCGATATATTTAAAACAAAAAGTTAAATCTGATCACATTTAAAAAATAAAACTAAAAGGTTTGGAAAAAAAGTAGTAACGTAGCAATAAGTGCTGAAAAAAAGGGTTTGCGATGGAAAAATAAATAATTTACTAAATACGAGTTGATATTGGCTGTGAAAAATATATTGGTTTGATTGGGAAAAGGAAAACAAATTGGAGGAGATAAGAGACACTCTTCATTGATAATGATTTGAAATTACGAGAAAGTTTCACTGCAGTTTGAAAAGATTTCCAGAATAGACGTTGTTAATCAAGAAAAGTCACGAACAGTCGAAGCAAGCAGGAGGGTTTTGAACATAACGAGGAGAAAATAAATAAGCTATGCGAACTCAGCAGAGAGAGAAATAAAACACAAGATTTGCCCATTGAACGGGACCGTTAAAAAAAACCGAAATGTTGGCATGTGTGAACATTGGATTTCAGTAAACAATATAGCTATTAAAAATATGTGCTCTCATTTAAAAAAAAAATCTTTGGCAAGTACTTCAATTAGATGTTAAGAAAAAAAATTTAGTTTAATCTAAAATGCTCTCTTTCCCGATGAGAAAATTTTTATTATGACCACTTTACGAATGATTTCTACTGTTTTAACGGATTCCTAATTTCTAAGCAAGTCTTGAAGGCACAAAGATTTGGATGACGACGCGAAGTCACGTAATGACATCAGGCTTTCTGACAAACCTGTAAAGGAGTTAACCCTTTCCATTGACAGCTGTTTTACACTGGACCTTAGTAATTTGAATTTCTTACTAAAATGGAGAAGACTCACCTGACAGACAGTGGAAATGGTGGGATAGTCAGAATAAAAATAAAACAGAACTAGCTGGTCAAGAGTTAAAAGCTAAGATAAATAAGCTGGAAGAGATTTAAAAAACAGGACCAGACGGATAGTGCATTGTGCAGCCAAAGCACCATCACCTATGGCAATCGAGCCAATGTATCCCACGGTGGGTCGGTGGAGTCCACAAACCCCAACCTAACAGTAAAGCAGACTGCGATGTTTGGAGTAATAGTGGTGTTAATTAGAATTTGCATAATATTTCGATGGTTCATCGTGCAGGCTCGAGCACAGCAGGCTCAAATACAAAACCGACGGCAGCCCAGACAGGGACATGAAGTGATAGACATGTTACGACTATAAAGAATATGGATCACCTAACCCTTACCTCCGATTTCACAGAGTGACCACGACACAAGTAGACCAGAACCTATCACCTGGTGACGACCATGCTAACTGTTTAAAATTTGCAGATAAACCCATCACCGAGATGGGACCACAGCGGCGACTTCGAATCTGGGGACTCATGATACTGGGAACCTTGAGGCCCACACAAGCATTGGATAATACAGACGGACTACGAGAGATACAGCACACGCAAGAAAGACACAACTGCATCAACGATGGGGTTTTGTTTACTTTGACTGACGGAATATGCATTCCAGGAGCCAAGGACTGGAGCATGGACAGAACTGATTTTAACGCATGGCTGCAAATGAATCCGGATAAGAATAGAGATTGTGTGCAATGCTCCACTGTCACAAGAAGCATTAGACGAAGGGAGGCCGGGGGGGCCCGATGAATGTATCTTTGGAATAATTTGCGCGCCTCCTGCCCAGCCACAACCGTTAGTCACCCACAAAAATGGGGTGGAGCTGTGTGGATACTATGAGCAGGTAGAGGCTGCCGCAATATCGGTGTATTTATGCTTCTCACCCATTCCGTCACCGCGTCCCATAAGAACCACCACACTGCCCATGGAATTGCCATGTCCAACAATTACAAGGGGACCAGAAAATGGGATCGTGCTGTCCAACGAGGGTGAACGATTGTCTGATAATGTTAAGCATGAAATTGTGCCTGTCCTGATCAATATCTCAGGTATACAGATGCCGGAATATTGTACAGAACAGGCAAGAAGTATGTATAATGTATTAAGTAAAGTTGTAATGCAGCAGGCTGCCGATGCCATGGGTGCCAGTAGATTCCGAGGACAGGAGCCAGTTCATAGGAGTAATAGGGAAATATTTAATGATGTTGCTGCCGGTTTTAATGCTGGAACCTCCATAGTAAACTCACTGGACATACAAAGGCTAAATGAAAGAGTGGAGCAGAATAAAGAGGTGATGAAGGGATTATTAGAACGGGCAGAGCGGAATCAGGACGATCAAGCCAAACTCGGAAGAGAGGGTGCCGAAATCCAATTGGATGGCCTCTCGGTCCTGGAAGCTCAGGCAAAAACAATCAATCACCTTATCGACAGAGTGAGAGAAGATACAGCAGAACTGAGACAGGGACAACTCTGCCACGCTTATAGCATATATATGGTGGGACAGATATGGCACAATCTCGATCATATCCAAAGGGGGGAGTTGCCAGACTGGATAGACAGCCCACATCTGGCTCAGTTGGCCAAACGGAAGGGGACACTGGATAATTGCACTCTGAAGGGACTAACCAGAGTATGCCCAGTGATCCAAAACTGTCGAATGGGCAAAGCTGCCGGAGCGGAAATAGCCCTGATGATACCTATAGTCACATAAGACTCAGGACCGTTTCCCCTTTATCAACTGTAGAATATCGGGATCATACTGGAAAACACCTCCCTCCATTACTGTCTGATTGCAGCTCCTGCTATCCGCAGAGACAACACAATCTTTGGGATCTTCCTGATGGGATGCAAGCAGACGGGTGACATTACGGTGTGCCCTCACCCGGTGGGACAGGGAGAACTAGTCAAATGTGGATTTAATCCATCCGATGGATGTGTATTGGTAATAATACCTGCCCCCACACATTTTGCCAGAACAGGTTACGGGGGCAAAGGGAAATACTGTGTCTCTACCACGGCATATTCATATCGGTACAATGGCTTACAATGCCAGATCTCACAACCAAACTTTTGCTTCACACCCCGACGACCCATCACAATAGGACAAGCCCGCATTATCTAGGTTCGAGAAAAAGGCCCAAAATCATTAACGCCAGCGATCAGCTCCACGATCACCTGCAGGATTATGACGAGCCAGAGCAGGCCCCAATCCCACTTTTAGTTGAAGTATTAAGGGAACTCAGACTCAGAGTAGGCCAGTGTGTCAGACTCTATCAGAGAAATATTAAAATACTGGTGAAGGATACTGACCAAGAGTTACAAAACCAGAGTTGGTGGAGGAGTGTCTGGGACTGGGGCATGAACGTAAACATCCACCACTGGATTGGAATAATATTACACATACTGGGAGGGATACAGCTGGTCTTAGCATAACATGGAGAGTCACGACCTGTCGATCCTGCAGGCATTATGCACGAAAAGGAGTATCAGAACAAGGGCTCAAGTAAATAAAGAGACTTGTCCAGCAGAGGGAAAGGGGAATCTGAACTATATCAATTTGATGTAAGCAACTGGGACTTCTGACACCACGTGACTGGACAGCGCGTTGAGGCAGGAATTACCGGGTGGTACTTAAAAATATAAGTCGAGCAACAACTTATGTTGTCGGTTAAAGGAGACTAGAATTAGTCCACTACCGAAAGGAGGGGTTGTTGTAGGGCAAAGGCACCTTCTGAATATATGTATGCATATATGTATTTGTAAAATGGTAGACAGTATAAAATGGCTGCCAGGGATTCTGCATAGCACCAGGGGAATTGAGCTAACAGTTAGCTTGACTACATTTTTGGGTAGCTGATGACACTGCAGTTCTGTGTACAGGAACACTGGAAAGAGCGAGCTCAGCAGAACGACCTTAAACAAATAAACCACAGATAAGACGTCCTAGCAAAATACTGAACAAAGAAATTCCTGTGACTGTGTAAGGAAAAGGGGGTTAGGTGCAGAGAGAACCCAAAGACAGTAAAGATAAGGGGTTCTGGAGAATATCACAAGGCCATGAATAAGCCCCAGCTAAAACATGAGTTGATCACGCAGTCCCCTGGTGCCTGGGGGCCAATTATATTGACCCAGTGGAATCGATTTGTAATTTATAGTCGTTATGATTGGATTGTGTCCAGCCGACATGGGCAAAGTAATTGTAATGAACTGTTGTTAAAACATACAAATATCGATGAATTTCTTTGTTCAGTTGAGTGGAGTGCCTGGAGTTGGTCCAGAGGCTCTCTTCCCCGCCGGTGTAATAAAGGCCATTTTGGCGTTGGAACTGACCCCGAGTGTCGAGTGATTCTTCCAGGAAAACATTTGTGCTTTCATAACCCGTGCTGTGCCAGCCCTGGGAGAGAATGATGGGACAGTGTCGAGGGAGCTTCACTCTGTATCTAACCCCGTGCTGGACCTGCCTGGAAGAGATTGATGGGACAGTGTAGAGGGAGGTTCTCTCTGTATCTAAACCCGTGCTGGACCTGTCCTGGGAGAGATTGATGGGACAGTGTAGAGGAAGCTTTACACTGTATCTATACCCGTGCTGTACCTGTTGGAAGAGATTGATGGGACAGTGTAGAGGAAGCTTCACTCTGTATCTAACCCGGTGCTGGACCTGTCCACGGAGAGATTGATGGGGCAGTTTAGAGGAAGCTTTACTCTGTATCTAACCCCGTGCGGGACCTGTCCTGGGAGAGAATGATGGGACATGCAGAGGGAGCTTCACTCTCTATCTAACGCCGTGCTGTTCCTGCCCTGGGAGTGTTTGATAGGGCAGTGTAGACGGAGCTTCAATCTATATCTAACTCCGTGCTGTACCTGCCCTGGGAGAGATTGATGGGGACAGTGCAGAGGGAGCTTTACTCTGTATCTAACCCCGTGCTGGATCTTTCCTAGGAGGATTTGATGGTACAGTTTTGATAGAGATTTATTCTGTATCTAACCCCGTGCTGGACCTATCCTGAGAGAGATTGATGGGACAGTGCAGAGGGAGCTTTACCATATATCTAACCCCGTGCTGGACCTGTCCTGTGAGAGATTGATGGGACAGTGTAGAGGGAGCTTTACTCTGTATCTAACCCCGTGCTATACCTGCCCTGGGAGAAATTGATGGGACAATGCAGAGGGAGATTTATTCTGTATCTAACCCATGCTGTACTTGCCCTGGGAGGGATTGATGGGACAGGTTCGAGGAAGCATTACTGTATATCTTAATTGGGCTGTACCTGCTCTGTGAGTCTTTGATGGGACAATATAGGGCGAGCTTTAATCTGCATATAACACATACTGTACCTGCCCTGGGAGAGTTTAATGCGACAGTGTAGAGGAAGCTTTAGTCTGTACCTGCCCTCTGACTCTTTGTTGAGACAATGCAGAGGGGGCTTTAATCTGTATCTAATCCGTACTGTACCTGCCCTGGCGGGTTTGATGGGACAGTATAATGGGAGCTTTGCTCTGTATCTTTCCTGTGCTGTGCCTTCCCTGGAAGGGTTTGATGGGACAGTGTAGAGGGAGATTTACTCTGTTTTAAACACGTGCTGCACTGTAATGTATTTATGCCCGGGTTTACGTGCCACCAGGGGGACCCGCCGTCGAAGGTCATTTGGCCACAGGCACACACATGCAACCTTTGTATATAAAGAAATCCTCCATGTTTAATCCTTAGTTCGACAGCTATAAAAGTAAGGTCAGAATGCACCAGATTGAGTTCACTGTCGTAAGCCTACTGAGTTATTGCATATGCAACATGCACCTGCCCTGGAAGAGTTTGATGGGACAATGTAGCGGGAGCTTTCCTCTATATCTAACCCCGTGGTGCATCTGCCCTCGGAGCGTTTGAAGGGACAGTTTAGAAGAACCTTTACTCTGTATTTAACGCATGCTCTACCTGCCCTTGGAGAGTTTCAGCGGACATTGTTGAGGGAGCTTTACTTTGTATATAACCCGTTCTGTACCCGCACTGGGAGTGTTGATGGGACAGTGTAGAGGGAGTTTTACTCTGGATCTAACACGGGCTGTATCTGTCCTGAGAGGTTTTGTTGGGATAGCGTAGAGGGAGCATTACTCTGTATCGAACACGTGCTGTACCTGTCCTGGGAGAGATTGATGGGGCAGTGTCGAAGGAGCATTACTCTGTATCTAACCCCGTGCTCTACCAGCCCTGGGAAAGAATGATGGGACTCTTTAGAGGGAGCTTCACTCTGTATCTAACCCGGTGCTGGACCTGTCCTGGGAGAGATTGATGGGACAGTATAGGGGGAGCTTCACTCTGTATCTATACCCGTGCTGTACCTCTTGGAAGAGATTGATGGGCAGTGTAGAGGGAGCTTCACTCTGTATCTAACCCGGTGCTGGACCTGTCCACGGAGAGATTGATGGGGCAGTGTAGAGGAAGCTTTACTCTGTATCTAACCCCGTGCGGAACCTGTCCTGGGAGAGAATGATGGGACAGTGTAGAGGGAGCTTCACTCTCTATCTAACGCCGTGCTGTTCCTGCCCTGGGAGTGTTTGATAGGGCAGTGTCGACGGAGCTTCAATCTATATCTAACTCCGTGCTGTACCTGCCCTGGGAGAGATTGATGGGGACAGTGCAGAGGGAGCTTTACTCTGTATCTAACCCCGTGCTGGATCTTTCCTAGGAGGATTTGATGTTACAGTGTTGATGGAGATTTATTCTGTATCTAACCCCGTGCTGGACCTATCCTGAGAGAGATTGATGGGACAGTGCAGAGGGAGCTTTACCATATATCTAAACCCGTGCTGGACCTGTCCTGTGAGAGATTGATGGGACAGTGTAGAGGGAGCTTTACTCTGTATCTAACCCCGTGCTATACCTGCCCTGGGAGAAATTGATGGGACAGTGCAGAGGGAGATTTATTCTGTATCTAACCCATGCTGTACTTGCCCTGGGAGGGATTGATGGGACAGGTTCGAGGAAGCATTACTGTATATCTTAATTGGGCTGTACCTGCTCTGTGAGTCTTTGATGGGACAATATAGGGCGAGCTTTAATCTGCATATAACACATACTGTACCTGCCCTGGGAGAGTTTGATGCGACAGTGTAGAGGAAGCTTTAGTCTGTACCTGCCCTCTGACTCTTTGTTGAGACAATGTAGAGGGGGCTTTAATCTGTATCTAATCCGTACTGTACCTGCCCTGGCGGGTTTGATGGGACAGTATAATGGGAGCTTTGCTCTGTATCTTTCCTGTGCTGTGCCTTCCCTGGGAGGGTTTGATGGGACAGTGTAGAGGGAGATTTACTCTGTTTTAAACACGTGCTGCACTGTAATGTATTTATGCCCGGGTTTACGTGCCACCAGGGGGACCCGCCGTCGAAGGTCATTGGGCCACAGGCACACACATGCAACCTTTGTATATAAAGAAATCCTCCATGTTTAATCCTTAGTTCGACAGCTATAAAAGTAAGGTCAGAATGCACCAGATTGAGTTCACTGTCGTAAGCCTACTGAGTTATTGCATATGCAACATGCACCTGCCCTGGAAGAGTTTGATGGGACAATGTAGCGGGAGCTTTCCTCTATATCTAACCCCGTGGTGCATCTGCCCTCGGAGCGTTTGAAGGGACAGTTTAGAAGAACCTTTACTCTGTATTTAACGCATGCTCTACCTGCCCTTGGAGAGTTTCAGCGGACATTGTTGAGGGAGCATTACTTTGTATATAACCCGTTCTGTACCCGCACTGGGAGTGTTGATGGGACAGTGTAGAGGGAGTTTTACTCTGGATCTAACACGGGCTGTATCTGTCCTGAGAGGGTTTGATGGGATAGCGTAGAGGGAGCATTACTCTGTATCGAACACGTGCTGTACCTGTCCTGGGAGAGTTTGATGGGACAATGTAGAGGAAGCTTGACCCTGTATCTAACACGTACTGTACCTGCCCTGGGAGGCTTTGATGTGACTGTGTCGTGGTAGCATTACTCTGTATTTAACATTATGGTCCTTTTTAATCCACTTGTTTCACACCGAAACAAATGGTAACCGTGATGTAAATTTAACGCCACGTGATTCTTTGAAATCTTATTTTAATGATTGGCTAAAACGATTCCTTATTTCACCGACAAACAGTTTTGATTCCAGGTCTCGGCGATAACTTTTGTGACACCATATTTAAATTCAAAACCTTCTAAAAATTGACGACATGCAGCCAACGTGCAAAAGTAAAAATTCTTTTAATCACCGTTAATTAGCCGATAACCTTCTTCAGAATGAAACAACGAAGAATATAATGACTGAGGAACAGTGGTATCTCCTATCATTCATTTTCTCTTTGCATGTGATGAAGTTTTATCCCTATCTCATTTACACGCTGCATGGGAATGATTTAAATTTGTAAGTATTTATGATTCAGTTGCAAAACCATTGATTGTGTATGTGCCGATTCTTGATAGGAGGAGTACTTAAGACAGAAGTTCCAGTTCAAAATATGTATCAATAGAATCAATTTCCACCAGTTTCTTTAAAGCCAATAATAAAATGTATTTCTTGTGGGCTGGATGGAGGAACATGATCCATGTAAAAAATTGTTATCGTTATAATGGAACAGAATGCTCAAAAAATATTGCAGTGGGAACCAATTGGATTATTGCACAGCTGGCAACATGTGCGGAATAGATTCGTGCAGCCAAAACGGACAATGACAACCTGGGACTGTGCGGCACCGAATTCTGGGGAATAAACAGTTAAAGACTTCGTCCCTGGGTGGGCTCGAACCACCAACCTTTCGGTTAACAGCCGAACGCGCCAACCCATTGCGCCACAGAGACTGATGGCGATATCAGGTGCAAGACATCCAAAACCATGGTGTCTGTCAGTCAAAGCTTCAGATTTCTCCGACTGGTGTGGAACTTATTCACTCTCAGTGGGACATTTCCCAACAAAATGGAGGGAAATTCATACTGGATGCGTCTAAGCAATCTGATCCCGCACACTGCAGACACTTCCATGTCACCACCAACCAGCTCTCTCGCAACCGGTGTAATCGACCTTCCAGCCTTCCGGTGCCTTGTCTGTGACAAAGTATTCTGATTGTCCTTAAGACGGTATTCGGTTTTAATTCCTTTTCATCTCCTGACTGCGGATATTCCTGTTATTAAACGGGAACTAAATGCTTCCAGGGACAATTGGATTCAGCGTTTCTTTGCTTGGTGAAATTTCAAAGATTGAAAGCGAAACACATCAGCCCCAAACCTCCCATGAGATGGACGCCCAGTTTCTGTTTCAAGCTTGAATGCGGAAAAAAGCAAAACTTATTCAAAGAAAGTACAAGTCCCTGAGACGCCTGATTATTTGCACCAAACTCCCTTGCAAAGTGTTGACGTTCATGTTTGATGATCAGGGCACATCTTTCCCCAAACTACAACACTTCAAACATAACTCAACGGCTGTAAAGCATTTTGGGGCGTCATGAGTTCCTGAAAGGCACTGCAGAAATGCAAGTCCTTCTTTGCAAAAGTTTGATGCAATTTCAAAATTTGCGAGCAATATAAGGGCTCCTCTGGGACCCCTCGTAAATTTCAATTCACAACCCCGAAAGGAGAATCAAAGCCCTTGATCAACGAGCCAACTGTTTCACAAACGTGAAGATAAGGTGTAACCAAGACAAAAGCATTTTTTTGTGTGTCGCTATTCAGGACATAAGAACTTAAGAACTAGGAGCAGGAGTAGGCCATATGGCCTATCGAGCATGCTCCGCCATTTAATATGATCATGGCTAATCCGATCATGGACTCAAGTCCAGCTCCCTGCCTTTTCCCCATAAGCCATATTCCCTTATCAGTTCAGAAGCTATCTCTGTCTTAAATTTATTTAATGTTGTGGCTTTCTCAGCTCTCTGAGGCAGTGCGTTCGACAGATTTACAAACCTCTGAGACAAGAAATTCCTCCTCATGACAAATATAAATGGGCGGCCCCTTATTCTGAGATTATGACCCCTAGTTCTAGTCTCCCCGATCAGTGGAACCAACCTCTCTGCATCCACCTGGTCAAGCTCCCTCATTACCTTATACATTTCGCTAATATCACCTCTCATTGCTCTGAATTCCAATGAGCAGAGGCCCTACCTACTCAACCGTTCCTCAAAAGTCAACCCCCTCATCTCCGGAGTCAACCGAGTGAACCTTCTCTGAACTGCCTCCAAAGCAAGTATATCCTTTGGTAAAGTGTTTCTGATCCTCGCCCAAATGCCAGACGGACGGTTTGAAACGCCCCCACCTTACGAAAGTTCTCGATCCGGGAATTATTACACAGAGTGTAAATTAAATGAGTCACGGAAAGGAATGCTTCGGTGATAAATCGTAGGATATGTTTTTGTTCTAGCATACACTGGCTAAAACATGCTCTACTAAACGAAATCACTGTCTCTGTGGAGAATAAAATCCAGATTACAAACAACATACATACAGTACAGAAATGCGACATTGTAACACGCAGTAATACCATGGTGGATTCTAACCCCACCCATACCAATGAATTATCCCTCCACAGAATAGCTCAGAAAAGCATCACTTCTGAGAAAACCCTGAGACCTTACACAACTGGCTGGGATATCTGGTTACTGGCTTCGGATATTGCGAACATGTTCACCACCACACGCAGCCCTTTCCTTGCTCAGCTCAGCTGTGGGAAGTCACTGCCTGGTCTTCAGTCTCGGTGGTTTCTCCTGCAGTACTGCGACCCCTTCCTCTGGGACATCGATCGGTGGAGCGAGAGCGAGAGAGAGCTCTCTCTAGACACAAGCTGCAAGCTGCAAACTCCAAGCTTCACACCAAGCTCCTAGCAAAAAATAAAGTGGAAAGGACCCTGTCTTTCTGGGAGTCTTGCTACCCCTATCTTTCCCGCCAATCTTTAAAACCCCTTTGTTTCTAAGCATGGGTATTTAGTCAGTGATGAGCCATCCCACCCATGCATTGGGCTGATGGCCCTTAGTCTGGGCATCTCTCTGAGCCTTTGTGTTGGGAATGACCCGGCTCCTCCTTGGCTGGCCAGGCTGGTGGGTTCATTGTTCTGTGTCTCCTTCTGAGATGGAGGTGAGAAGTGTTTTTACAAATTGGAGTGGCTTTGTCAGTGGCCCCCCTTCCTGGCTGACCTCTTTTGCCAATGGATGACTGAGAGGCCTTTTGTCCCAGCTCACTGCCATTCGGTCTCTGGAGTTTTAACAAAACCAGCTTTTTCACATATTTGCGCAGGAGGATCCCAGCACAGGGTAAATAGTCTCTGAAAAATAAAATCCACAACATATTCTCGACTGAGTCCATTCCTTGAACAGAAACTTTGCGATCTCTTCATTAGGCTCTGCTAATTATCGATCTTGCCAAGTAAAAAATGCGTTGGCATTGCAAAGAATTAATGTAAAATTAATGAAAAGAAAATGCAACGTGTTATCGAGTGCAAAACATGCAGTGCCTGCATTTCAAAAGGCATTGCTTTTATTCATCCTGCGGAATGTATGTTGCACAGATAATCTCAGCACACATTGTGCAGACAAAGGCAGCATTAGACAACGAAGTGATTTCGCCTCCGCTGATTTGAAGCAGATAACTGAAGGTTGAGCACACAATTTGACAACTTGACTTGTCGATCAAGCATCAATGACAAAGGCAAGAAAACTGCTCACCAGCACCAGGTGCTTTTCACTTGTTTGTCCCACATTTTCAGCAGCTGGGATAACAAGAACTTGAGTTACACTGAGATTTGAATTCAGATCACCGGATTTAAATTCCAGAGTGCTCACCATTACACCATGGCACCAACCATGCCAAAACTTTTGAAACATACTTCGTCACAGACAAGGCACCGGAAGGCTGGATGGCATAATACACTGGTTGCAAGAGAGCTGGTTGGCGGTGACATGGAAGTGTCTGCAGTGTGCGGGACCAGACTGCTTCCACACATCCACAATAAATGTCCCACACTTGACTTGGGAAAAGTAGAACTGAGAGCGGACAAGTTCCATCCCGGTCGGAGCAATCTGAAGCTTTAACTGACTGACACCCTGGTTTTGGATGTCTTGCAGTGTGTATCTGTGCCGCAATGGTTTAGAGCATTTGGTTGGTAGCTAAAACGTGGGTGGTTCAACACCACCAACGGGCGAAGCCTTCAACTGTTTTCACCCGAGGTTTCAGTGCCGCACAGTTCCAGGTTGTCATTGTGCATTTTGGCTGCACGAATATATTCCACAAACATTGCCAGCTATGCTGTTATCCAGTGAGTTCCCAATCCAATACTTTTATGAGCATTCAGCTCAAGTAAAACGATGACAATTTCTTACATGGATCATGTTCCTCCATCCAGCCCTCTCAATATAAATTATTTTATTGGGTTTAAAGAAACTGTTGAAAATTGATTCTCTTGATACAGAAATAGAACTGAAACTTTGGACTCAAGTGCACCTCCTATCAAGAACAGACTCACAAACAATCAATGGTTTTACAACTGAGTCATGAGCACTTACAATTTTAAACCTTTCTCATACAGCGTGTAAATGAGATAGCGCTAAAAATTCTTCACATCAAGCATTACGATGTAGCGATGCAGCAATGCAGCGTTCCCTGGCGGTCCAGTGATTAGGATTCGGCGCTCACACCACAACGGCCCTGAGTCGATTTCCGGCGAGGGAAATTGCACTTCCATCAAAATTAAAACCTTATAATAAAGAGTTGCATGAATCTCATGTGGAAAAAATGATTCATTGAATTAAACATCATTAATTAATCCATTGTAAAACTTCAATCATTTATTTTGCCCTGAGTACGTGAGGAACTTTTATCCCGACCTCACTGTATTTTAGGAACAAGGTCCAGCCCCGGTATCTCCACCTATGAAAGTAGGAAACTGCTGGAAATACACAACAGGACGGACGCCTTTGACAAAAAATTAACCCTAGTTTACAGGTTCTCTTCCTTCCCCTACCTTTTGCGGGACACTTGTTCCTCTTTAATTTTACAGACTGACTGAGTTCACTAACCATGGGGTGAGAGTAGGTGCCTCCGCGGCCCCACTGTGCTAACATGGAAGATAGCACGATGGGGATGTCGGGTGGTGGCTGTGGATCAGTGACATGTTTGTGTAAAGGCAGTGGAGGAGAAGGATTGACAGCTGTCAGTGAGGGACAGAAGTTGTTTAAGGCGAGGCAACACATTCCCGATCAGCACAGAAGGCATTCACTGGTCAGTTGCCCTCTGCTGTCCTTCTGGTCAGAGCGGTTTCAGCAGTGGAGCCATTATCACGTTTGCTTTCCACGCGAAAGTTCCCATGCAGGAAGATTATGTTTAAACTTGCTGTTGATGAATAGCCATGGGCGAGTTTATTCTCCTGTCAAAAGGGCGACAGTGCCTTCTCCCTTATTCTTTAATTGCTCTTTGTTTCACTTCATTAACAGATATATTTGGGTGAGAGAAATTGTTCCAGAATGTCGCCCACTTCATCTTTTGTTCCCATTTAAACATATAAAATAAGGCCGGGGAATAACTACAGAAAACAAAGCAGACGGATACAGACAAGAGGAAGAGAGAAGGGGAAACACTGTCCCCACCCAGAACTAATGCAGAAACCCCTCTGCTGCGCTCAGGGTGGCCACCCGCAGCTCATTGACTGTCGGAGTCGGACCGTGCGGCGCTTCAAAAGACAGTTCGAAAAAGCAAAGTCACTGATTCGGTCTCATGTGCTCCTTCTGCCAAGAATAGCTGCACAAAAAATGCTTTTATAAAAGTTACACCTTATCTCCAGGTTTGTCAAAAAGTGAGCTCGTTGTTCAAGGGGTATGATTCTCGTTTCTGGCTTGTTAATTGAAAGTTGCGAGAGATCCTGGGCGAGCCCATTATTCTGCCGCGAATTTTGAAATTGCACAGAACTTTTGCAAAGAAGGACTTGCTTTTCTGCAGCGCATTTCAGGAACTCATGACGCCCCAAAGCGCTTTACAGCCGTTGAGTTATGTTTGAAGTGTTGTTTTTTGAGGAAAGATGTGCCCAAATCACCCCAACACGAACCTCAACTCTTTGCGAAGGAGTTTGGTGCAATAATCAGGTGCCTCAGGGACTTGAACTTTATTTGAATGATTTCTGCTTTTACCTGCATGCAAGCTTGAAACAGCAACTGGGCTTCCATCTCACGGGAGCAGCATGTTGTGGTTAGCGAGTATTTGACGAGGTTTGGGGTTGATATGTGTCGCTTTCAATCTTTGAAATTTCACCAAGCGAAGATATGATGAATCCAACTGTCCCTGTAAGCAATTTATTCGGGTTTAATCACAGGAATATCTGCAGTCAGGAGCTGAAAAGGAATTAAAACATAAGACCGGCTTCGGAACAATCAGTATACTTTGTCACAGACAAGGCAGTGGAAGGCTTGAAGGTAGATCACACCGGCTTCGGGAGAGCTGGTTGGTGTTGACATGGAAGTGCCTGCAGTGTGCGGGACATGACTGCTTCAACGCATCCACAATGAATGTCCCTCCATTTATTTGGGGAAAGTACAAATGAGTGTGGACAAGTTCCATCCCGGTCGGAGCAATCTGAAGCTTTAACTGACTGACACCGTGGTTTGGGATGTCTTGCAATGTGCTTTCAATTTAGTATCTGTGGCGCAATGGGTTCGTGTGTTCGGCTCTTAACCGAAAAGTTGTTGGTTCGAGCCCAACCTAAGACGAAACATTTAACTTTTTTTTTACCCGCGGATTCGTTGCTGCACAGTTCCAGGTTGTTATTGTGCGTTGCACAAATATATTCCGTAAACATTGCTAGCTGTGCTGTTATCAAGTGAGGTCCCACTCCAATACTTTTATGAACATTCAGTTCAAGTAAAAACAATTTTTTACATGGATCATGTTCCTCCATCCAGTCCACCAGAAATATATTACGTTATTGGGTTTAAAGGAACTGGTGGAAATTGTGTGACATATCATTATGGCTTTGCTCAGAAACTGAGTTTCAACTGTCAACAGTTTGCGAAGGATTACCTCATGGCCAATGCCAAGCACAAAAAAGTCTCTCAGCATTCGTTTTGGAATCCGTCAAATTTGCAATGTCCTGCGAGGCCCCTTAATTCAGCGACATATCTCGCCACTTCCTGTACCTCCGACCGTTTCCACGTGTGGAACCGATACCTCGCCATCAGAACGCTTCCTTTAGTATGCAGATGCTCCCGGACCAGCGTACACAATTCTTCATCGGATTTAGTTGTTGGTTTCATCAGAGCTAGAAGATTCTTCATGCGGCCATAGTTTGCTGTCCCACAGACGGTAAGGAGAATCCCCCTTCATTTGGCAGCTTTGACGTGCCCTTCCAGCTCGTTGGCCACGACGTTTGGATCGAATCTCTCCACGAAGGTTTCGCAATCGTACACTTCTGAGAACTTCTCCAGGATACCAACTGTTGCATGTAGTTTTGCGTGGTTGTTTATTGTCTCGCCGCCAATTGATACGCTCATCATAAAGGATGATCCTGAGTACTTTGAACAATGACTAAGTGTGACCTTAGCTCCTTTAATAAGACTCCAGAGCGCAGGTACCGCAGGGTGGACTGCTTATATACCGTGCTCCCAAGGGATGCTTTGATCACTTGGGACTCCACCAAGTAGGCCCTCTGGTGGTGGTGAGATACAGGTTGTCAAGGGTAAAATACATAACACAAGGTGTATGCAGAAATCAACCATCAAAAGCCCTATCATTAACCACAGGCGTTTCCGGCAATGTTCTGATCGCAAAGCGCTTTCAGTCTTGTTCTTAAAATTGTAGACGTGGAAATTGGGGAGTTTAATGATTTTAAAAAGAGAACATTGTTGTTTGGTGCAGTTCCGGTCAGAGAAATGTTTGTGAAAGGAACTTTTTGCAGAGAGAGGAATTGAACATTTCAACTTATTGCTGAACACTTCTCTCTGGGCACTGAGCTAAGCAGCAGTTTCTGTAGTGCAGTGGTTATCACATTTCCCTCACACGTGAAAAGTTCCTGGTTCAAGCCTGGGCAGAAACATTATTCCTCAAGCAAAAACTTGGCTGCAATAAAATTGAAGAAAAGTTGTTATAGATACCTTGTTGCATGAGCAATGAACATTTAAAACCAGTCTCCTCAAATACAGAGTGTGAAAAATCAGATAGGAGATAAGACTTCATCAAGGATTAAATTTTCATTAATTATTGAATTTTCAACTGTCTCTATTCGCATTTCTTTCATTCTGTGAAACAACATGATCGGTTTATACCAGCAGCTCTAAGCTGCATTTGAAACCCGCAAACTACTCATTAATTATTCGCTCTTCCCCAGTTCCAGAGCTCAGAGGGTTATTTTCCAACCCTGTGATAGAAACTACCTCGGACCCGGGCCAAAGCTCCCCTTGCACCAAGCACAGGCTCAGGAAAACCCCGGGGGAGAGGATATCCCGGTCACTGTGCCTTCCAGCAACACTGAACAAGCGCCCGGTCTGAAACTTTCCAGAATAATAACTTGTAACTTCAGCATCGAACAATAAGGATGGTCGAGCGATCTCAGGCGCTGCTTTCATTATTTGATTAAATTATCAACTCTCCCTCAGTTCGCATTTTTATCATCGTGCAAAAGAAGATCATGGGTACATTAATGATGTTTTCCTGATAAAGCAACATCAAATTTTCAGGAAAAGTAATCGCCCAACGTTGGAGCTCTATCCCACGACACTGCAAGTAAAACACTCATGCTCTAACGACTGAGGTAGCCGGGCTTCGCAAGATCTAACCTGTCAATCCCCTTCAGAATATTGTCCGTTTCAATGTGATCACCTCTCATGCTTCTAAACTCCAGAGAATATCGGCATATTCTGCACAATCTCTCACCATAGGACAGTCCTCTCATCCCAGTAATCATCTGGTGAACCTCTGTTGTATCACCTCCAAGGCAAGTGTATCCTTCCTCAGATAAGGAGACCAAAACTGTGTGCTGTACTCCAGGTGTGGTCTCAGCAGGGCCCTGTTCAATTGGAACAAGACTTCCTTACTCTTGTACTGCGGGCTACATATTAGGTACTATGTGCCGAATATCCTGTTTTACTGGTGACTCTTCGGTTGTATAAAAAGTTATTGAAATTTGACAGTCGCTCAGCAAACGCATTTGTATTTGCTTCAGTGTGCAACACATGTGGATGGTTAATGATGATTGAAACAATTATTCAGTCTTTCACAGACTTGAATTATTTGTGTCAACTTGCTCTGCAAAAATGCTTTTCCTGATGAGGAATCGAACCCAGGTCAAAGCAGTGAAAGCACCAAATCCTAACCAATAGACGACCAGGGAATACTGTTTGCAGCCGCTGCGATAGCTTTAAATATAGTCAGCTTACAATCACAGCTGAGAATTGTGCGGTGACATGGCGTGTAACTGGATTTGCTGGGAGCACCGTGGAGGCCCCAATCTGCGTGAGAACACCAGCGGCAGGTCGGGACCACAAAAGGAGCGGTGAGTGGCGGTCTGGGAGCAGCGTGGTGGTGTACCACGGCAACGGACAGCGCGAGCTGCTGCAGTAGGGTGACGGCAGCGAAGAGTGACGTCATCAAAGTCCAGGTCGGTGATTGGAGCGTGGGCAGGCACAGCAGGAGCAGCGCAAGACTGTGGAGGGATGTGATCTGGGCCCAGGGGCGGAGTGAGTTCAGGGCAAGGGGTCCAGCGGCAGCACGGGCCAGCCCACACTGCGATATGTGTGCACTGGGTCCGTGCAGCAGAGCTGGTCTCCAGTCGTCTTGGATAGCCCTTGCCACTGGAACACGACCTCACTCTGTCAAGCCCGTGTGATGGCTGGGGTGCAACGGCCACCACACGTTAAAAAAGATCCACGCACAGGCATCTTCCACCCTTCAACATGCAGTTCGGGACATGGAATATTAGGTCCATCATTGAAACACCTGTCAACTCATTGTTTTTTGGCGAGGAAGCAAGTCATCATCGCTTCGAGGGACTGCCAATGATGATGATGAACTGGATTTGCTGCAGCGTACAGCAGTGGTGAAAGCGGGTGTGAGAGGGTGAGTGACAGGTGGGCACTGATTCTGATGCTGTCTGACCTCCGGTGGGAGTGGCCGAACATTTTAAAGCACTTTCATTGCACCAATGCAGGGTAAATGAAACTGTTTTTCAGGAACCTTCATGTATACAAATATGCACACTCTGCACTGTAGACCTCACAATGCAACGGTAGTGTGTCTGACTCCACATCAGAAGGCTGCGTGTTTATATCACTTCGGGGTCACTTTACTTTTCCATATTTCTCTCCCTGAATTGAGATTTACTTTGCTGTATCAAAATTTGCTTTACCACCCATCTTTGTATCATCAGCAAACTTCGATCCATTACACTCGGTCCCTGTATCCCTGGGATCGGCGAGGGAAGACACACCGGAGAAGTGTGAGCTTGTGGACCGGAGAAGTTTGCGCTGCTGGAGCTGTGCGTTTTATCGGGGACGGACGGCGGGGAGAGCCCGCCGATGAACGGCAGAAGCTAAGAAGCTGCTGTGATTTTCATCGTGTTTCACACTGTTTAAAAATGGCAGAATGCAACTTTTCTCTCCATACTGCGCATGCACGAAGGTGCCGGCAGTGTTTTCGGCGCAAGCATTTGGCTCCGCCCCCCACTTCACCATCGACGCCACGCCAGGACTCCGGGGACTGTGCACAGTGGCCACGATGGGGCGAGTTTTCCCCCGAGCCGTTTCCACCGCACAATGTTGGTGCGCTTAAGGTCAGCGTGCCGACAAAACTGCTTGGGGAAAATCTAGGCCTCGAAGAGCAAGGTGTACACTGAAGGAAATACAAATATGTTTGCCGAGCAACTGTCAAATTTTAATAACTTTTTATGCAACTGTACAATCAGCAAAAAACAGGGCACTCGCCCGATATTACCGAATATGTAGCCCGAAGTACAAGAGGAAGGAAGTCTTGCTACAATTATACAGGGCACTGGTCAGACCACACCTGGAGTACTGGGCACAGTATTGGTCTCCTTAAGGAAGGAAGGAAATATTTGCCTGTGAGGAGGTACAACGGAGGTTCACCAGATTCATTCCTGGGATGAGAGGACTGCCTTAAGTTGAGAGATTGTGTAGAATGGGCCGATACTCTCCGGAGTTTAGAAGAATTAGAGGTGGTCTCATTGAAACAATCAATATTCTGAAGAGGATTGACAGGGTAGATGCTGAGAGATTGATTCCCCCGGGCTGGAGTGGCTAGAACGAGAGGGCACAGTCTCAGGTTAAGGGGTCGTCCATTTAAGACAGAGATGAGGAGGAATTTCTTCACTCAGAGGGTTATGCATCTGTGTTATTCTCTGCCCCACAGGCCTCTAGATGCTGAGTCTCTGAATATATTCAAAGCTGCGTTAGATAGATTTTTGGAGTGTCGGGGAATCAAGGGATCGAGAGATCACTGGAGTTGAGAAGAATGAGAGGGAATCTCATAGAAACATATCAATTTCTGACGTGACTGGACAGGTCCCGATGTTGGGGAAGTCCAGAACCAGGGATCAGAGTCTGAGGGATAAGGGGTAAGCCATTTAGTACTGTGATGAGGAGAAACATCTTCACTCAGAGAGTTGTTAACCTGTGGAATTCTCTGCCGCAGAGAGTTGTTGATGCCAGTTCGTTAGATATATTCAACAGGGAGTTAGATGTGGCCCTGATGGCTTAAGAGATCAAGGGGTATGGAGAGAAAGCAGGAAAGGGGTACTGAGCTGAATGATCAGCCATGAACTTATTGAATTGTGATGCGGCTCGAAGGGCCGAATGGCCTATTCCTGCACATATTTTGTTTCTATGTTTCGATGTCCTGCTACTGCATTTTAATAAAGGATTCCAACATTTTCCCAACCACAGATGTTAGGCTAACTGGTTTATAGTTTCCTGCTTTGTGTCTGCCTCCTTTTTTAAATAGGGGAATTACAATTGCAGTTTTCCTATCTGCTGGTTCCTCCCCTGAATCCAGCGAGTGCATGTCCACAGATCCATGAAAGTCGCAGGCCAGATAGGTAAGTTGGTTCAGAAGGAATATGGAATGCTTGCCTTTCGCAGCCGAGGCACAGAATACAAGAGATGGGGTTGGTGGTGCAGGTTAGGTCACAGCTGGAGTACTGCGTGCAGTTCTGGTCGCCATATTACAGGAAGGACATGATTGCACTGAAGATGGTACAAAGGAGATTTTGGAGGATTTTGCCGGGAGTGGAGAATCTTAGCCATGAGGACAGATTAGACAGGCTGGATTTGCTTTCCATGGAACAGAGCCTGAGGGGAGACCTCATTGAGGTGTATAAAATTATGAGGGGCCGAGATATAGTGGATAGAAGTCGGGTCAATAACAAGGACGCATAAATTTAAAGTAATGGGCAGGAAGTTTAGAGGGGAAATTTCTTCACGCAGAAGGTGGTGGGGTTTTGGAACTCACTGCCTGAAAGGGTGGTAAAAGCAGAAACCCTCACCACATTTAACAAGTGCTTGGATGTGCAGTTGAAGTGCTGAAACCTGCAGAGTTATGGACCTAGAGCTGGAAAGTGGGATTAGGCTGGATAGCCTGTTGTTGGCCGGCGCAGACACGATGGGACAAAATGGCCTCCTTCTGTGGTGTAAACTCCTTTGATTCTATGACGTCCTTTGCAAAGAGTTGATGTGCGTGTGATGTGATTCGGGCACATCTTTCCTCATGTGACAACATTTCAAAGGCAACTCAAAAGCTGCAAGGCGCTTTGGGGCATCATGCGTTCCTGACAGACGCTGCAGAAATGCAAGTCCTTATTTGCAAAAGTTTGATGCAAATGCAATGCTCATCTGGGATTTGAAACCAAGATCTCGAGCAAATTTCAAATAACAACCCTAAAGCAACAATCATACCCTTAGACCAACGAACCAACTGCTTAGCAAACGTGGAGAAGAGATTTAACAATTATTGAAGCATTTTTAGTGCGTGTTGCTGTTCTTGATCGGAGCAGCTCATGGGACGGAATCAGTGACTTTGCCTTTTCGGCATTTCTCCTGAAGCGCCGCACTATCCAACTCCTGCATTCAATGAGCTGTCGGGACGTTAATGTATCCATCATCATCATCATCACAGCGTTCCCTCGAAATGAGGATGTCTTCGTTCCACGCCGAAAAAGGATGAGTTCACAGGTGTTTCAATGAAGGACCCAAACTGCATCCCGAAGGGTGGAAGTTGCCTGTGCATGGATTTTTTTAACGTGTGGTGGCCATTGCACCCCAGCCATCACACGGGCTTGATAGAGCTAGGTCTTGGTCCTATGGCAAGGGTTAACCAAGACGACTGGAGACCAGCTGTGCTGCACGGAATTAGTGCAACACATATCGGAGTGTGGGCTGGCCCGTGCTAACCCGAGGCCCCTGGCCCAGAACTCAAGCCTCCCCTGGGCCCTGATCACATCCCTCTACAGTCTCTCGTCGCTCCTTCGCCCCAATCTCACCGCTCCAGCTGTATCTGCCCAAGCTCCAATCATCGATCTGGACCTTGATGACGTCACTCTACGCTGCCGCCGCCATCCTGCACCAGCTCGCGCTGCTCCCTGGAGTAGTCTTCCGGGATTTCCAAGCTGCTCCTAGGACCTCTCGCCGTTCCTTTTATGGCCCCGCCCTGCCGCTGGTGTTCTCCCATTCGTGTATCCAGGCTGCGGGTGACCACCACGATGCAGCAGAGGAGTTTCTGCAGTAGTTAAGGGGCATGACTCATCAGGGGAGAGCAGCAGCTGCCAAGTTCATTGCACTGTGGATGGCTCTGCTGCACAGGAGGGCAGTACAAAGTGTGGGAGATCTAAAGTGATAGGGGATTCGATTATAAGGGGACAGAAGTTTCTGCGGCCGCAACCGAGACTCCAGGAAGGTATGTTGCCTCCCTGATGCAAGGGTCAAAGATGTCTTGTAGCTGGTGCAGTATATTCTGAAAATGGATGGTGAACAGCCAGTTGCCGTGGTGCATATAGGTTCCAACGATATCGGTAAAAAATGGTTTGAGGTGCTAAGAGTTGAATTTAAGGAGCTAGGAGTTACATTCAAAAGTTGGAGCTGAAAACTAGTAATCTCGGGATTGCTAACAGTCCCACCTGCTTGACAGAGTAGGTATCGCAGGATGGCTCAGATCAATACGTAGCTTGAGGATTTGTGCAAAGTGAGGGATTCAAATTTCTGGGACATTGGAACCAGTCCTGGGAAGGTGGGACCAGTAAAAACCGGAATGTCTGCATTTGGGCAGGAACGGAACCAATGTCTCGGGGAGTGTTTTCTAGTGCTGTTCAACTAACACGGCAGGAAGAAGGAAACTTATGCAGGGAGATAGAGGGAATTAAAATGGAGGCAGAAGCAAAAGATAGAAAGCAGAATAGTAAAACTGGAGGGCAGAGAAATCCAAGGCAAAAAACAAAAAGGGCCACATTACAGCAAAATTCTGAAGTGGAAATGTGTGTTAAAAAGACAAGCCTGAAGGCTCTGTGCCTCAATGCGAGGAGTATTCGGAATAAGGTGGATGAATTAACTGCGCAGAAAGCAGTTAAGTGGTAGGGTGTAATTGGCATCACGGAGACATGGCTCCAGGGTGACCAAGGCTGGGAACTCAACATCCAGGGGTATTTAACATATAGGAAGGATAAGCAGAGATGAAATGGAGGTGGGGTAGTGTTGCTGGTTAAAGAGGAATTTAATGCATTCGTAGGAGGGACATTAGCCTGGATGATGTGGATTCGGTATGGGTGGAGCTTCGGATTTCCAAAGGGCATAAAACGTTCGGAGAAGTTGTGTACAGACCACCAAACAGCAGTCGTGAGTTTGGGGACAGCATTAAATAAGAAATAAGGGATGTGTGCAATATAGGTACTTCAGTTATCATGGGTGACTTTAATTTACATATTGATGGGATAACCTAACTGTTGGCAATGCCTGGAGGAAGATTTCCTGCAGTGTATTGAGGATGGTTTTCTCGACCAATATGTCGAGGAACCAACTAGAGAGCTGGCCATCCTAGACTGGGTGATGTGTAATGAGAAGGGACGAAATAGCAATCTTGTTGTGCGAGGCCCGTTGGGGAAGAGTGACCATAATATGGTCGGATTCCTTATTAAGCTGGAGAGTGACACAGTTAATTCGAAAACTCGGGTCCTGAACTTAAGGAAAGGTGACTTTGACGGTATGAGGCGTGATACTTAAAGGGTTGACGGTGGATAAGCAATGGAAAACATTTAAAGATCACATGGATGAACGTTAGCAATTGTACATTCCTGTCTGGCGTAAAAATAAAACGGGGAAGGTGGCTCAACCATGGTTAACAAGAGAAATTAAGCATAGTATTAAGCCAAGGAAGAGGCATATAAATTGGCCACAAAAATCAACAAACCTGAGGACCGGGAGAAATTTAGTATTCGTCAAAGAAGGACTAAGGCTTTAATTAAGAGGGGGAAAATAGAGTACGAGAGGATGCTTGCAGGGAACATCAAAACTAACTGCAGAAGATTCTGTAAATATGTGAAGAGAAAAAGATTAGTGAAGACAAATGTAGGTCCCTTGCAATCGGATCCAAGTGAATTTATAATGGGGAACAAAGAAATGGCAGACCAATTGAACAAATACTTCGGTTCTGTCCTCTCGAAGGAAGACACAAATAAAGTTCCGAATGTACAAGGAGAAAGTGGTTCGAGTGAGAAGGAGGAACTGAAGGATATGCTTATTAGGCAGGAAATTGTGTTGGGGATATTGATGTGATTGAAGGCTGATAAATCCCCGGGCCTGATAGTCTGCTTCCCAGAGTACTTCCGGAAGTGGCCTCAGAAATAGTGGATGCATTGGTGATCATTTTCCAATAGTCAATCAAATCTGGATCATTTCCAATGGACTGGAGGGTGGCTAATGTAACACCACTTTTTAAAAAAGGAGGGAGAGAGAAAAGGGGTAATTATAGACCGATTAGCCTGACATCAGTAGTGGGGAAAATGTTCAAATCAAACATTGAGGATGAAATAGCAGCACATTTGGTTACCAGTGACAGCATCGATCGAACTCACCATGGATTATGAAAGGGAAATCATGCTTTACGAATCTTCTGGAATATTTTGAAGATGTAACCAGCAGAGTGGACAAGGGAGAACTAGTGGATGTGGTGTATTTGGATTTCAAAAGGCATTTGACAAGGTCCAGCACAAGGGATTGGTTTGCAAAATCAAAGCGCATGGTATTGGGGGTAATGTACTGCCGTGGATCGAAAACTGGTTGGCAGACAGGAAGCAGAGAGTCGGGATAAAAGGGTCCTTTTCAGATTGGCAGGTAGTGACTAGTGTAGTGCCGCAGGGCTCAATGCTGGGAACCCAGCTCTTTACAATATACATTAACGATTTAGAAGATGGATTGAGTGTAATATCTCCAAGTTTGTGGATGACACTAAACTGGGTGGCGGCGTGAGTTGTGAGGATGACGCGAAACGCTGCAGGGTGAATTGGACAGGTTAGTTGAGTGAGCAAATGCATGACAGATACAGCATAATATGGATAAATGTGAGGTTATACATTTTATAGGAAAAAACACTAATGCAGAATATTATCTGAATGGCGACAGATTTGGAAAAGGGGAGGTGCAACGAGACTTGGGTCACGGTTCATCAGTCACTGAAAGTTAGCATGCAGGTACAGCAGGCGGTGAAGAAGTCAACTGGCATGTTGGCCTTCATTGCTCGGGGATTTGAATGTACGAGCAGGGAGGTCTTACTTCAGTTGTTCAGGGCCTTAGTGAGGCCTCACATGGAATATTGTGTTCAGTTTTGTTGTCCTAATCTGAGGAAGGGCATTCTTGCTGTTGAGAGAGTGCAGTGAAGGTTCACCAGACTGATTTCAGGGATGGCTGGACTGTCATATGTGGACAGACTGGATCAATTGGGCCTTTATTCACTGGAGATTAGAAGGATGAGAGGGGATCTCATAGAAACGTGTCATATTCTGACGGAACTGGACAGGTTAGATGCTGGAAGAATGTTCCCGATGTTGGGGAAGTCCAGAACCAGGCGACATAGTCTTAGGATAAAGGGCAGGCCATTTAGGACTGAGAAGAGGAGAAACTTCTTCAGTCAGAGATTTGTTAACCTGTGGACATCCCTGCTGCAGAACGTTGTTGACGCCAGTTCATTGGATATATTCAAGAGGGAGTTAGATATGGTACTTACGGCTAAGGGGTATGTAGAGAAAGCCGGAAAGTGGTACTGAGGGATGATCAGCCATGATCTTATTGAATGGCGGTGATGGCTCGAGGCGCCTACTCCTGCAACGATTTTCTATGTTTCTATTTTTCTATATTACACTCAATTCCTTCATCTAAATCGATAAACTATATTGTAAATACCTGGGGCCCCAGCACTGAGCCCTGCAGCACTCCACAAGTCACTGCCTGCCATTCTGAAAAGGATCCATTTATCCCGACTCTCTGCTTCCTCTCTGCCAACAAGTTCTGTATCCACGTCCGTACATTACCCCCAATACAATTCTTTTTGATTTTGCACACCAATCTCTTGTGCAGGACCTTGCCAAAGCCTTTTGAAATTCCAAATACATCACATCCACTGGTTCTCCCTTGTCAACTCTGCTGGTTACATCCTCAAGAAATTCCAGAAGATTTGTCAAGCATGATTTTCCTTTCATAAATCCATGCTGACTTGGACCGATCCTGTCACTGCTATCCAAATGCGCTGCTATTTCATCTTTAATAATTGATTCCAACATTTTTCCCTTTACTGATGTCAGGCTAACCGGTCCATAATTATCCGTTTTCTCTCTCCCTCCTTTTTTAAAAAGTGGTGTTACATTAGCTGCCCTCCAGTCCATAAGAACTGATCCTGAGTCGATAGACTGTTGGAAAATGATCACCGATGAATATACTATTTCTGGGCCACTTCCTTAAGGACACTGGGATGCAGACTATCAGGCCACGGGGATTTATTGGCCATCAATCCCATCTATTTCACTAATAAGGATATCATTCAGTTCATCCTTCTCACTAGACACTCGGTCCCCAATAAATTCGGACGGTTATTCGTGTCTTCCTTCGTGAAGATACAACCGATGTATTTGATCAATTGGTCTGCCATTTCTTTGTTTCCCATTAGAAATTCACAAAAATCGACTGCAAAGGATTACATTTGTCTTCACTAATCTTTTTCTATTCACTTTTTTACAGAAGCTTTTGCAGTCAGTTTTTATATTCCCTGCAAGCTTCCTCTCCTACCCTATTTTCCCCCTCTTAATGAAACCCATAGTCTTCCTCTATTGAATTCTAAATTTCTCCCAGTCCTCAGGTTTGTTGCTTTTTGATGCCAATTTATATGCATCTTCCTTGGTTTTAACACCATCCTTAATTTCCCATGTTAACCACGGTTGAGCCACCTTCCCCTTTTATTTTTACTGTAAACTGGGCTGTACAGTTGCTAAAGTTCATCCATGTGATCTTTAAATGTTTGCATTGCATATCCACTGTCAACCCTTTCAGTATCCTTTGCCAGTCTATACCAACTAATTCACACCTCATCCCGTCGAAGTTACCTTTCTTTAAATTCAGGACCTAGTTTCCGAATTAGCTCTGTTACTATCCATCTTAATCAGGTTTTCTACCATATTATGGTCACTCATCCCCAAGGGGCCTCGCACAACAAGATTGCTAATTAGTCTCTTCTCACTACACATCACCCAGTCTCGGATGGCCAGCTCTCTAGTTGGTTCCTCCACATATTGGTCTCGAAAGCCATCCGTAATACACTCCAGGAAATCCTCCTCCACTGCATTGCTACCAGTTTGGTAAGCCCAATCAATATGTAGATTAACATCGCCATGATAACTGTTGTAACTTTATTGCAGACATCCCTTATTTCTTATTTGATGCTGTCCCCAACCTCACTACTGCTGTTTGGTGGTCTGTACACAACTCCCACTCGCGTTTTCTGCCCTTTGGTATTCCGTAGCTCCACCCATACCGATTCCACATCATCCAGGCTAATGACTCTCCTTACTGTCGCATTAATTTACTCTTTAACCAGCAACACCACCCCGTCTCCTTTTCCTCTCAGCCTATCCTTACTAAATGTTGAATACCCCTGGATGTTGAGTTCCCAGCCTTGGTCACCCTGGAGCCATATCTCCGTGATGCCAATTGCATCATACCGCTTAACTGCTGTCTGCGCAGTTAATTCGTCCACCTAATTCCGAATGCTCCTCGCATTGAGGCACAGAGCCTTCAGGCTTGTCTTTTTACTATTTTGCTGTCATGTGATCCTTTTTGTTTTGTGCCTTGGGTTTCTCAGCCCTCCACTTCTACTATTCTCCTTTCTATATTTTGATTCTGCCCCCATTTTATTTCCCTCTGTCTCCCTGTTTAGGTTCCCATCCCCCTGCCATGTCAGTTTAATTATTCCCCAACAGCGCTAGCAAACACTCCCCCTAGGACATTGGTTCCAGTCCTGCCCAGGTGCAGACCGTCTGTTTGTGCTGGTCCCACCTCCCCCAGAACCGGTTCTAATGTCCAAGGAATTTGAATCCCTCCCTTGTGCAGCACTGCTCAAGCCATGTATTCATCTGTGCTATCCTGCGATTCCTACTAGCACGTGGCACTGGTCGAAATCCTGATATTACTACTTTTGAGGTCCTACTTTTTAATTGAGCTCCGAGCTCCCTAAATTCGTCTCGTAGAACCTCATCCCGTTTTTATTACCTATATCGTTGGTACCTATATGCACCACGACAACTGGCTGTTCACCCTCCCTTTTCTGAATGTCCTGCACCCGATCCAAGACATGCTTGACTCTTGCACCAGGGAGGCAACATACCATCCTGGAGTCTCAGTTGCGGCCGCAGAAACGCCTATCTATTCCCATTACAAATGAATCCCCTATCACTATCGCAATCCTACATTTTTCCTGCCATCCTGTGCATCAGAGCCACCCACGGTGCCATGAACTTGGCTGCTGCTGCTCTCCTCTGTTGAATCATCCCCCTTAACAGTAACCAAAGCGGTGTATCTGTTTTGCAGGGGGATGACCGCAGGGGACCGCTGCACTACCTTCCTTGCACTGCTCTTCCTGTTGGTCACCCATTTACTATCTGGATGGGCTGTGTACCCTTTACCTGCGGTGAGACCAACTCACTAAACGTACTATTCACGTCATTCTCACCATTGTGGATGCTCCAGAGTGAATCCACCCGCAGCTCCAGTGCCGTCATGCGGTCCATCAGTAGCTGGAGGCGGATATACTTCCCGCACCAGTAATCGTCAGGGCTCCGGAAGCTTACCTGATTTCTCACAAAGTACAGAAGAAGCATCACATTTCTCCGATATATCCTGCCATGAATTAACCCCGGGAGAACCTTAATTTGGCAACAACAATGCTAAAATTTCTTACTGATTGAGAAAAGAAAAAAGAAAAGCGATTCACCAATCACCAGCCAATCACTTACCCCCGTGGCTGTGACGTCACCCTTCGATTTCTTTCGATTTCTTTTTTGCCTTCTCACCCAGCTGCAGCTGCACCGGCTGGGCCTTTATAGGCCTCTCGCATCACGAACTCCTGCCTCCCGACTTTCTCCTCGAACTGCTGGGCCGTTATAGGCCTCTCGCCTCACAAACTCCAACATCCCGACTCTCTCCTCGAACTGTTGGTCCTTCATAGGCCTCTCGCCTCACAAACTCCTCCCTCCCGACTGCTGCCTCTCTCCTCGAACTGTTGGGCCGTTATAGGCGTCTCGCCCCACAAACTCCCACATTCCGACTCTCTCCTCGAACTATTGGCACTTTATAGGCCTCTCGCCTCACCAATTCCCGCCTCCCAACTGCTGCTTTTCTCCTCGGACTGCTGGAACGTTGTCGGCCGCTCGCCTCACGAACTCCCACCGCCAGACTGCTGCCTCTCTCCTCGAACTGCTGGGCCTTTATAGGCCTCTCGCCTCACGAACTCCCGCCTCCCGACTGCTGCCACTCTCCTCGAACTGTTGGGCCTTTATAGGCCTCTCGCCTCACGAACTCCCCCCTCCTGACTGCCACCGAACTCCTCGAACTGTTCGGCCTTTATAGACCTGTCGCCTCACGAACTCCCCATTCCCGTATAATCAGAACTGCACGAGGACCAGGCTATGACTTTCCATTTAAAAGAAATAGTGGCTGAGCTGGAAAAACCTGCACAGAGAGCAAATGCACTGATACGGGAGGGTAGGAATGCTTCTGACCAGGCTGCACAGAACGAGGTGTGTGTGCTGTATGGGGCATGGTGGTTGGGTGATTGCCGCAACATCCTCGAGGATTTAAAACAAGGTTTAGTCCCCTCCTGGATCATTAACAAGCACCTCGCAGCCCTCCACCCACATAGTAATTCACTAAGCCGGTGCCAGCTCGGCCTAGCTTATGAAGCCTACCCTGTCCCAGTAGATTGCGTGCGTTCAAATCACATCATCATGGGGATAGTACTAAGGATGCCGGTCATGTGACAGCCCGAACCGCAACGGTTTACAGAGTGGGGAACATTAGATTCATTCAAGCAGATGCACACGTTCATTTTACAGCGGTCCCACCCTATGTCATAAAGTGGGAGCACGCTATGATGGGTATTGACCTCTCCGGGAGATGGAGCAGGGTTCACACGTAATATTGTGTCCCCAGCACTTGAACGCGTATTCGAAACCACACTGTGGATTTAAAGCTGCAGCCTATCAACTGTAACGTGGAGGTAATGGCATAAGACCATGTCCCTCCACAGGTAGCATACATACAGTGCCACCACCAGTGCGCCCCACAACCAATATGGACACTTCTGGTTCAAATCTGAGGCATCAGTTCAAGTGGCCCAGGAATGTGTCTCCCCATTCCTGAAACCTCCACTGTCCACCTCACTGTGAAGGAAAGCATTAAAAACCTGCAGTATTATGTTGTACATTTGACTATGCAATTCCTCCTCTACCCGAACATCTTACAGCTCTGCTAAAAACTGTAATTGTCTCACAAAAACACTTCTGCTCTCTGGAACAGAAAACCATTGAGATATGGAAAAGGATTCTAGAGATCACCATTCCGCCTTGGTGGGACTTTTTCAGAAATATAGAAGTCCCAGTCTTGATCCAAATCGCTTCCCACATGTTAGTTATTTGTCAACTCGCGATTATCCTTGACTTGGTCTAACTGGCTGAGTGAAATGCAGAGGTCGTCAGGTCAGGCAGCAAAGGGTGGTGTACTCTCCTTGGCCGAACTAGGGAATCGCGCAGGGAGGGGTGACACCATATTGCCATGTTTAATTTGTGTTTGGTTTTACCTGCTGTAAACTGCAAAATCGCGAGCGTTATAAGAATGTTACTTAAAATGTTTTGAATATGTACCTTGTTTTTTACAGAACTTAAGAATGTGTTTGACTATGTACTTTTATTTTACTCTACTTAAATTGTGTTTGACTGTATACCGTTATTATACTGAGAAAACCGAGTAAGGAGGGGCATCCCATCTATACTATAACCGAATTTTAATAATTGTATTCACCTGCATATTGCATTGCATTAAAATGGGGGATGCAGGGTAATGCTTAGCAAGTGTAAATGGAGGGAAGGTTGACACTCGGGAGCAGGAATTGTGTTTACCTTCATGACACTCATGTGTGTAGTGTCAACAGGGGACTAAAGAGGGTGCAAAATTCACAAGAAGTGCCCACCCCACCTTGTTTTATGGCTGATTCGAAAGGAAATTTAATCTGGGACTACCTACCAAAAAATTTGGTACCCTAAAGTGCTTATGGAATGAACTATGAACTTTAATAGAATTTTGAACTTATACAAGACAAATTGAAGGCTGTGGGCAGGACGAAAAGGACTGACAGAAGACAAACTGATTCGTGAGACTACCTGGGTGTGGGGAAATGGGTATTCGAGAATCTTTCTCCACAAGAGACATTAACATTACAAAATGGCCCAAAGATAGCTAACCATCAACTTGAAACAGGAAATCATTTCAGCATATACGTTACGAGGAGTCCCAAGCCAGCCTGCATGCGAACATTTAAGCATAAAAGGACATTGCAATGAGCAAGCTAATATTTCCATCAGGAAACATTTTCGAACATCAAACCACCCAAAACATATCAACTTTTAACGGGCCTGCCAAAATATTACAGAGAAGATTCAAGCCTGCCAAATTTAAACAAAGAATTCTGAACTGATTTGGTGCCAAGATTCGAACAAATCAAACCATATAACTGGCCCCCTGTTTCAATACAGACTATGACACACTTTCAACTACGTCGAGCACCATGCTGCGCTTGTGTCATCAAGACAAGGAGAGAAACCAACGCGACAGTTATGAACTAACTTCTCCAACCTCGAATTCCTGAAGTCCTGGAGGAAGGAAGAATATCACCATTGCGGCAGCAACCGACCACAGCCAACGTGGTATCAATGAAAAACCACCGCGATCGACCAAACTCAAAACAAAACTCCAACAGGGAAAAACCGAAGAATTGAAAAGTTTCCACTCTACAATCTAATCCAGAACTATTAATGGGTAAAACATTTCCTAAAAGACTGTAGAAACCTATTTTTAACAAAGAGAACCGGGTACTTACCCCATAGATCCAAAACGCGCCTTACCGCATCAGCAGACTCAACCCAACTGAATATTGTGCAGCAAGCAGTTTTCTCCGACATTTGGGGTACGGCAAGCAGACCCTACCTCATCCAGCGAACCCCGAAACCGCGATCTACCGCTAACTGTCAAAAGGATTGGTAAGCATCGGCCCTGCCTGCCCTGGAGTCTCACCTCGCTAGCATTCGGTATTGGGAGGTGGGATGTGTAATTCTACTGAAACCCCGTTTGAATGTATTGGGTTGTTCTCTATTAGAGTCATTATAAGCTATTGTAACCCCCTCTGAGTCTGTAAGGTGTTGTTCATTAATAAGTTTGAATAAGTTTTGACACAGTACTTTCTTATTAGAGTACTTATAAGTTTGTAATTTCTTGACTGTAATAAAAACAAAGTTCTTTTGCATCAAACCAGTGTGCTTTGCACTTTGTCACACCCCCCAAATAAATCCAGAGTCTAGAACTCAAGGGAGTGGGAGCAATTCGAACTGCTCAAGTTGATGAGAAGGGAACCAGACCTCCTCATAGAGACCACCACCTTACAGTAATGAGGCAGGATTACTAAATTATCTTGTGGTAAAAGATCGTCCAGGAATGAGTGACCATAATATGGGTACATTTCAAATTCTGTTGGAGGGTGAGAAAGTTGGTTCTCACACCAGGCTTAAATAGAGGAGACTACAAAGGTATGAGGGCAGAGTTGGCTGAAGAGGACGATAAAAATAGATTGAAGTATGGGACGATTAATTCGCAGTTACAGACATTTAAGGACATAGTTCATAACTCGCAACAAACATATATCCCAATGAGAAGGAAAGACTGTCAGAGAAGGGATTCTCATCCGTGGCTAACTAAGGAAATAAGGGATGGTATCAAATTGAAAACAAGGGCATACAATGTGGCCAAGGCTAGTGGGTGGTCAGGGGACTGGTATATTTTGGGACAAACAAGTGAAAGACACCTAGTGCTGTTGGGCAGTTTTGTTGACTTTGTCATTGATGTTTGATCTCCAAGTCTAGTTGTCAAATCGTGTGTTCAACCATCAATTACCTGTTTCAAATCAGCGGAGCAGAAACCAGTTTGTTGTCTAATGCTGCCTTTGCCTACACAATGTGTGCTGAGATTATCTTTTCAATATGCATTCCGCAGGATGAATAAAAGTAACGTTTTCTGAAATACAGTCACTGTAGCGGGTGGTCTCGTGGTTAGGTTCACCTCTGACCTTCTGAATGGTTCGAATCGCTCCCACTCCCTTGGTTCGAGTCTTTGGATTTATTTGGGGATGTGACAAATTGCAAGTGACAACTGGTTTTGGTGCAAAAAACCTTGAATTTATTCAGGAATGATAAGTACAATGTCCAAACTTACAATCTCCAGAATAAGGAACACATTATTACACCTGCAAAATGGGTTACAGAAAATAATATACCTCCCACCTCCCAATACCTAAACCTGACTAGGTGAAACCCTCGGGCAACAGGGATAATGCTCACCAATCCTCTTATTGATAGTCAGTGGTGTTTCATGGTTTTGTAGATTCTGTAGATTCTGCTTGCCGTACCCCGAATGTCGTGGAAGACTTCTTACTGTGTAGCCTTCAGTTGGGTGGTGTCCGCTGATGCGGTAGGGTGCATATTGGATTTATGGGGTGAGTAACCATTTTCTTCCTTCTGCAGTAGGTTTTAAAGTTCTTTCAGGTAATGTTTTGCCGTTGGTAGCTCAGGGAGAGCTTGTATAGTGCAAACAGCTTGCGAATCTTCGGGTTTTCGTCGAGTTGATTTCGGTTTGGAAATCGTTGCTCGTGGTGGATCAATATTACCAATTTGGTTGCTGGTAATACCTTGGTGGTTGATTCATGATCTCCTTGCTGCCGCGGCGTGCTTGGTGCCCAGGTTGTTTGCGATGCTGTCTTGGTCGATGTTCTGAAGAAACAGGTTAACGAAAGCTGGTGTGCTGATGTCAAAGTCTGCCAGGTCTGAATTATACGGAGCTGGTGAAGAAGCAAAGTCTGATCTTTGGCTGTAAAACAGGGCTTCAATTATACCTTGAGAGCCTTTCTAATCTGTGCGCCAAATCAAACACGATTCTTTGTCTTAATTTTAGCGGGCTTGATAATAATTTTTTAAATTTTGGCGGGCTCGTTAACGATAACTTGTTCAGGATGTGTCGATCTGTTGGATTCCAGTTGCGATATACGAATTATTTTTGGTGTTTACGTTGTCTGCCAAGGCCTGGGTTTTCCATGCAGGCCGCATAGGTGATTAATATTGTGCAAGTGCTGGATGGGTTTCATGCTTAGAGTTATAGCAGGCAATCTCTGGGTCAATTGTTGCTATGTTAATGTCTCCTCGGGAGAAGAGTTTTGGAGTTTACACAGTTCCCCAGACAATTTGTTTAGCTCCAATATCGCAGTTAGCTCCAATACCCAAAGACTGGCTTTTTCAGAGGTTCATGGTCCCCTGGTTTGCAGCTCCTTTTCCCGTGCAGACCCATGCATCTTTTCAAATCCCAAAGTTCATTTTAAGCGAGTCCAAAATGATCCTTCCTTAGGGTTTCTTCACACAGAGGGGGAATCTTTTAATTTTGAGAAAACTTCGAGTTTTACAGAATAAATAGCAAATGCTGGTAATCTCAGCAGGTCAGGCAGCATTTGCCAGGAGAATAAAGTCGCCTCTGATTGTTCATCCACAGCATGTTTAAACATAATGCTACTGGCTGGGATCGAACCAGGGATTTTTCACGAAAAAACAAACGTGATAACCACGACACGACAGAAACCTCTGTCACAGCTGGCACAACAGAGGGGAGCTGACCAGTGCGCTCCCTCTGTGCTGATCACCACTGATTTTTAATGTGGAAGCAAGTCATCCTCGATCCGGGGATTAGCTAAGAAGAGAGGAGGATCAGGAATGTGTTGGCTCAACTTAAACAACTTCTGTCCCACACTGAAAGCTCTCAATCCTTCTCCTCCGCCGCCCTTTACAGCAATGTCACGGATCATCCAGCCACCGTGTTCACTTCCACATCCTCACAATGTGGCCACAGAAGCTCCTACCGTCTCCCCGCGATCAGCAAACTCACCCAGTTTGTAAAGTTAAACCCCTAACATGTGTCCCATAAAGGGCAGGAGAAACAAGAGAATCTGTAAGCTCGATACATGACAGATGTAATGGGATTATTCATGGTGATTACAGCAAATACTATTCATCTCACAGACCTCAATTATTTTTATTTGACGAATTGACCAAGAATCGTTATCAGGTTAGTGCGCCGGACTTAACCCCTCGACCACCAGGGAACAATTATGATACATGTAGATATATTTAGATATTTTTATATCTGAACCTGAATATCAACGGGTAGCTGCCTAGGCCTCATGGTGCGACGGTGGTGTATCTATCTTTGAGTGAGAGAAATTTTTCCACAGTGACGCCCATTTCATCTTTTGTTACTTTTTAAACACTAGAGGCTGAGGCAGGGGGAATAAATAGAGAAACCAAAACACAGGGATACAGTCAAGAGGAATAGAAAAGGGGAAATACTGTCCCCACCCAGAACTAATGCAGAAACCCTTCTGCTGCGCTCGGGGTGGCCACTCGCAGCCTGTATACACTAACGTCACAACAGCTCATTGACTGTCGGAGTGGGACTGTGTGGCGCTTCAGAAGACAGTTCGAAAAAGCAAATTCACTGATTCGGTCTCATGTGCTTCTCTTATCAAGAATAACAACACACAATAAATGCTTTTATAAAGGATACACATTATCTGCAGATTTGTCAAGCAGTCGCCTCTTTGGTCTCGGGCGATGATTCTCACTTCGGGGTTGTTGATTGAAATTTGGGAGAGGTACCAGGTTAAAATCCCGGACGAGGCCTTGAATCTGCATAGAAATTTTGCAAAGAAGGACTTGCATTCCTGCAGCGGCTGATTGGAGAGTGCGGGGCCGGAGTGTTGCTGCTTGTCCCGGCCTAACTCACTCTGGAGCTGGGGACGAGCGATTTGTCGATGGGTTGTTTGCGGATTTCATCTGCTTTTGTGCAGCGAGGCGGCGCTGCAGGATCATTTAATAATCTCTCACAACTCAACTGAAAGCAGCCGGAATGTGCAGCTTTGAGAGGGGCTTTCTGCACCGTCAGGGCTGGAAACGGGAGGGAGTGAGAGACACTTTGGAGATTTTGTGTGTGTACAGAACTGTACAGAGAAACCGCAAATGTAACAGGGCTGTGGCTCACTGCACTTTGTTAACATTGTACCATGAATGTGAATTATTCAGTTTCTTTTTAATTTAGTTGAACAAGTTTTCTAAATGTTGCCACTCAGTTTCAAACCAGGAATTGTTCACACATTGTGCAAATGTGATAACCACTACACTACGGAAACACTGCAGTTGAAGTACTGGTAGGAACATAACCAGAGCTTTACCGAACACAGCTGGCCGATACTTCAAAGAGCTGGTTTTATGAGAATAGAATGATGGTGCTATTATTAGGAAGGCTGTGAGTGTCGCAGGTTTTGGTCTCGTGTTTCCCAGACATTACATATCGGAACAGGAGCTGCCCATTTAGCAGCGAGTGGTTAGGATCTGGAATGCACTGCTTGAAAGTGTGGTGGAGGCAGACTCAATCTTCTCTTTCAAATGGGAGTTGGATAAGTGTCTGAAGGAAAAACAATTGCAGGGCTACGGGGAAAGGGCGGGGGAGTGGGACTCGCTGAGAGTCGGCACGGGCTCGAAGGGCCGAATGGCCTTCCGTGCTGTAACCATTCCATGCTTCTGTAAGTTAGTGGCACATTTCATAGTGTGGGTGGAAGCAGAACATTGCAAATGGCCATGGATTGAATCGGCAAAACTAGAGGCATCTGATTCGGGAGATTCGGGCGGCGAGGAAATTTGGGAGTTTAATGACTTTGAAAGGAACATTTTTGTTTTGTGCAGTTTTGGTCAAAGAAATGTTTGTGAAAGGAATTTTTTGCTCAGAGGAATGCAGCATTTAATCTTCTGCCTTAACATTGCTTTCTGGGTGTCGGGGTCACATTTGTTTTCTATGTCATTCTTCTCGAATTTATATTTCCTTTGCTGTTTCACAATAACCAGTCTCTTGCTCTGAAGTCAGTCTCACTGTTTCCCCTGTCTCCTTTTGATGTTACCAGGAATGAATATTTTGAACCAGACCCCGAAAGCACAGTGTGTAAAATGGGTTATGGTTGAAGAGTTCACTTGCAGAGCAGAGAAGAAACGATTCAATTATGGACTCTCCTTCAGTTAGCCTTTCTTTAATTGTGCAAAAGAAGATCATGGATTAATTAATGATGTTTTTCCGTGAAAGTAATATAAAATTTAATGAAAAGTTTTCACCCAACGTGGGACTCGAATCATAGATGAAGAGTCTCATGCTCTTCCAACTGAGCAGACTGCACTGCCCATGATATTTGTGAACTTATCCTTTATATTCAGTGGTTTCTCGCCCTTCGATGGGCTGCAGTGTAGCGGATATCACGTTGGCCTCACACGCGAAGGGTCCCCGGTGGATCCGTTTTCTTTCACGAAAATATATCTATTTATTGAAGTGAAATAAAGAGCAATTAAGGAATAAGGGAGCCCTTTTGCCAGGAGAATAAATAGCAAATAAAAACAGCAAATGCTGGAAATCTCAGCAGGTCAGCCAGCATTTGCCAGAAGACTAGACTCACCTCTGATTGTTCATCCACAGCACGTTTAAACATAATGCTTCTGGCCAGGATCAAATCGTTGATCTTTCGCGGATAAAGCAAACGTAATAATCACTACACTAAGGAAAGCTCTGGCACAGCTGGCAAAACAGAGGGGAGCTGACCAGTGAGCTCCCTCTGTGCTGATCACCACTGATTTTTAATGTGGAAGCAAGTCATCCTCGACTCCGGCGATTACCTAAGAAGAGAGGAGGATCAGGAATGTGTTGGCTCACCTTAAACAACACCTGTCGCACACTGAAAGTTCTCAATCCTTCTCCTCCGCTGCCCTTTACAGAAATGTCACGGATGACCCAGCCACCGTATTCACTTCCACATCCTCACAGTGGGGCCACAGAGTCTCCAACTGTCTCCCCGCGATCAGCGAACTTGCCCAGTTTGTAAATTTAAACCCCGAACACATGTCTGGCAACGGGCAGGAGAAACACGAGAATCTGTGAGCTCGGTCCGTACAGAAAATAATGGGGTTATTCATGTTGATTACAGCAATTACTAATCGTCTCACAGACCTCAATTACATTTATTTGACGAATTGACCGAGAATGGTTACCAGGTTAGTGCGCCGGACTTAACCCCTCGACCACCAGGGAACAGCTACGATACTTGTCGATATATTTATATATATTTATATATGAACCTGAATTTCAACGGCTAGCTGCCTAGACCTCATGGCGCAACAGTAGTGCATTTAACTTTGAGTGAGAGAAATTGTTCCACAGTGAAACTCATTTCATATTTTGTTCCCTTTAAACACTAGAAACTGAGACAGGGGGAATAAATAGAGAAACCAAAGCACAGGGATACAGACAAGAGGAAGAGAGAAGGGGAAATACTGTTCCACCCAGAACTAATGCAGAAACCACTCTGCTGCGCTCGGGGTGGCCACCCGCAGCCTGGATACACTCACGTCCCAACAGCTCATTGACTGTCGGAGTGTGACAATGTGGCACTTCAGAAGACAGGACGAAAAAGTAACGTCACTGATCCGGTCTCATGTGCTCCTCTAATCAAGAATAGCGACACACAAAATAATACTTTTAAAATCGTTACCTCCATTTTTGTCAAACAGTTGGCTTGTTGGTCTCGGGGCATGATTCTCCCTACAGCTTTGTTGTGAGAAGCTTTGAATTCAAACCCTGGATGAGCCCATTATTTTTTTGATAATTTTGAAATTGTATAGAAACTTTGCAAAGAAGGACTTCTATTTCTGCATTCAGGAACTCATGACGCCCAAAGCGCTTTACAGCCGTTGAGTTATGTTTGAAGTGTTGTAGTGTGGGGATAGATGTGCCCCAATCACCCCACACGAACCTCAACACTTTGCGAAGGAGGTTGGTGCAAATAATCAGGTGCCTCAGTGACTTGGACTTTCTTTGAATGAGTTCTGCTTGTACCTGCATTCAAGCTTGAAACAGCAACTGGGCTTCCATCTCACGGGAGCAGCGTGTTGTGGTTAGCGAGCAGGTGACGAGGTTATGAGGTTGATGTGCATCACTTTCAATCTTTGAAATTTCACCAAGCAAAGATATGATGAATCCAACTGTCCCTGTAAGCATTTAGTTCACGTTTAATCACAGGAATATCTGCAGTCAGTAGCTGAAAAGGAATTAAAACCTAATACCGGCTTCGGGACAATCAGAATACTTCGTCGCAGACAAGGCTGGAAGGCTGGAAGGTAGATCACATCGGTTGTGGGAGAGCAGGTTGGGGGTGACTTGCAAGTGTCTGCAGTGTGCTGGACCAGACTGTTTCCACACATCCACCATGAATGCCCCACACTTTAATTGGGAAAAGTACAACTGAGAGTGGACAAGCTGCATCCCGGCCAGAGCAATCTGAAGCTTTAACTGACTGACACCCTAGTTTGGGATGTCTTGCAACGTATGTTTAAGTTAGTTGCTGTTGGGCAATGGGTTATTGCATTCAGCCGTTTATCAAATAGTTGTTGGTTCGAGCCCACCCAAAATCGAAGCCTTTGAATGTTTTTTCCCCGGAATTCGGTGCCGCACAGTTCCAGGTTGTCATTGTGCGTTTTGGTTGCACGAATATATTCCGCAAACATTGCCAGAAGTGCTGTTATCCAGTGACTTTCCACTCCAATACTTTTATGAACATTCAGTTCATGTAAAATGATAACAATTTTTTACATGGATCATGTTCCTCCATCCAGTCCACTCGAAATAAATTCTGTTATTGGGTTTAAAGGAACTGGTGGAAATTGCCTGACCAATCGTTATGGCTTTGCTCAGATTCTGAGTTTCAACAGTCAACAGTTTGCGAAGGATTACCTCATGGCCAATGCCAAGCACAAAAAGTCTCTCAGCATTCATTTTGGTATCCGTCAAATTTGCAATGTCCTGCGAGGCGCCTCAGTTCGGCGACACAGCTCGCCACTGCCTGGCCCTCCGACCATTGGCACGTGCAGAACCGATACCTCGACATCAGAACGCTTTCTTTAGGATTTAGATGCTCCTGGACCAGCGTACACAATTATTCATAGGAATTAGTTGTTGGTTTCACCAGAGCGAGAAGATTCTTCATGGGGCCATAGGTTGTTGCCCCTCAGACGGTAAGGAGGATCGCCCTTCATTTGGCAGCGTTCTCGTCCCTTTCCTGCTCGTTGGCCACGAAGTATTGGTCGAATGTATCCACGAAGGCTTCGCAGTCGTCCCCTTCTGAGAACTTCTCCAGGATAACAAATGTTCCTTGCATTTTCGCGTGGTTGTTCGGTGTCTCATCGCCAATTGATACGCTCAAAATAAAGAATGAAACTGAGTACTGTGAGCAATGAGTAATTGTGACATTAGCTCCTTTAATAAGACTCCAGAGTGCAGGTACATCATGGGTGGCCTGCTTAGATACCGTTCTCCCAAGGGATGCTGGGATCACTTGGAATTCCAACAGGTGGGCCCTCTGATGGTGGCGTGATACAGGTTGCCAAGGGTTAAATACATATCACAAGGTGTTTACAGAAATCAATCAACAAAAGCCCTGTCATTAACCACAGGGGTTTCCGGCAATTTTCTGATCGAAAAAGCTTTCAGTCCTTGTCCTTAAAGTTGCAGATGTGGAAATTGGGGAGTTTAATGACTTTGAAAGGAGAACATTGTTGTTTGGTGCAGTTCTGGTCAGAGAAATGATTGTGAAAGGAACTTTTTGCAGAGAGAGGGATTGAGCATTTCAGCTTGTTGCTTAACATTTCTCTCTGGGCACTGAGCTCAGTTGCAGTTTCTGTCGTATCGTGGTTATCACATTTCCCTCACACGTGAAAGGTTCCCGGTTCAAGCCTGCGCTGAAACATTGCATCTCAAGCAAAAACTTGTCTGCAATAAAATTGAACAAAACCTTTTTTGAATACCTTGTTGCATGAGCATTGAACATTGAAAACCAGTCTCCTCAAATACAGGTTGTGTGAAAACAGATCGGGGATAAAACTTCATCAAGGATTAAAGCTTCATGAATTATTAAAGTTCAGTTATTGAAGTTTTGACTGTCCCTGTTAGCGTTGTTTCAAAGACTGAAAGAAAAGCTATCGGTTTTTCCCAGCAGATCTAAGCTGCATTTGAAAGCGACAAAAAATTCGGTAATTATTCGCTCTTCCCCAGTTCCAGAGCTCAGAGGGTTATTGTCCATCCCTGAGATGGAAGCAACCTCAGACCCGGGACAAAGCTCGCCGTGCATCGAGCAGAGACTCGGGAAAACCCCGGGGGAGAGGATATCCCGGTCATTGGGCCTTCCAGCAACCCTGAACAAGCGCCCAGTCTAAGATTTTCCAGAGTAATAACTTTTAACTGGAGCATCTAACAGTACGGACGGCCGAGCGGTCTGAGGCGCTGCTCTCATTATTTGATGAAATTATCAACATCCCTGAGTTTGCAGTTTTATCATTGTGCAAAAGAAGATCATGGGTTCATAATGATATTTACCCGCGAAAGCAACATAAAAGTAATCGACCAACGTGGGGCTCGAGGCGACGACCCTGACATTCAGAGTCTCATACTTTACCGACTGAGATAGCCGGGCTTCTCAACACCTACCCTGCCAATCGCCTTCAGTATATTGTCCATTTCAATGAGATCACGTCTCTTTCTTCCAAACTCCAGAGAGTATCGGCCCATTCGACACAATCTCTCACCAGAGGACTGTCCTCTCATCCCAGGAATCAGTCTGGTGAACCTCCGTTGTACCACCTCCAAGGCAAGTGTATCCTTCCTCAGATGAGGAGACCAAAACTGTGCGCAGTACTCCAGGTGTGGTCTCACCAGGGCCCTGTACAATTGTAGCAAGACTTTCTTACTCTTGTGCTATGGGCTATATATGAAATGCTATTGACCAAATATCCTGTTTCTCTGCTGATTCTACGGTTGTATAAAAAGTTACTAAAATTCGACAGTTGCTCGGCAAAAATATTTGAATTTCCTTCATGTGCTACACATGTGGATGGAGTAATGATGAGTGAAACAATTATTCAGTCTCTCACAGACTTGAATTATTTTTGTCAACTTGCTCTGTAAAAATTATTTTCCAAACCGGGAATCAAACGCAGACCATGGCAGTAAGAGCAGCAAATCCTAACCACTAGACTACCAGGGAACACTGCGGGCAGTCTCTGCGATAGCTTTAAATCTGGTCAGCTTACCATCACAGCTAAGAATTGTGCGGTGAAACGGCGTGTAACTGGATTTGCTGGGAGCAGCGTGGAGGCCCCGACCTGCGTGAGAACAACAGCGGCAGGTCGGGGCCATAAAAGGTGCGATGAGCGGCGGCCTGTGTGCAGCGTGGTGGTGCACCACGGCAATGTACAGCGTGAGCTGGTGCAGGAGGACGACGGCAGCGAAGAGTGACGTCATCAAAGTCCAGATCGGTGATTGGAGCTTGGGCAGGTACAGCCGGAGCAGCGAGAGACTGTCGAGGGTTTGTGATCGTGGCCCAGGGGCGGCGTGAGCTCAGGGCCAGTGGCCCAGGGGCAGCACGGGCCAGCCCACACTGCGATATGTGTGGGCACTGGGTCCGTGCAGCAGAGCTGGTGTCCAGTCGTCTTGGATAACCATTGACACTGGACCAAGACTTCGCTCTGTCAAGCACGTCTGATAGCTGGGGTGAAACCGCCAACACACTTTAAAAAAATCCACGCACAGGCATCTTCCAGCCTTCAACATGCAGTTTGGAACATGGAATATTAGGTCCATCATTGAAACACCTGTGAACTCATCCTTTTTTGGCGTGGAAGCAAGTCATCCTCGCTTCGAGGGACTGCCGATGATAATGATGAACTTGATTTTCTGCAGTCCGCGGGCAGCAGGTAATGAAAGCGGGTGTGAGAGGGCGAGTGACAGGTATTACTGCTTCTGATGCTGTCTGACCCACGGTGGGAGAGGCCGGGGATATTAAAGCCCTTTAATTGCACTAATGCAGGGTAAATGAAACTGTATTTCAGGAACCTTCATGGACACAAACATGGACACTCTGCACTGTAGACCTCGTGGTGAAAAAGTAGTGTGTCTGACTGCACATCAGAAGGCTGCATGTTTATATCACGTCGGCGTCACTGTACTTTTCCATATTGCTCTCCCATAATTGAAATTTTCTTTGCTGTATTACAATTTACTTTCCCACCCATCTTTGTATCATCAGCAAACTTGGCTCCATTACAATCGGTCCCTGTATCCCTGGGATAGGGGAGGGAAGACACACCGGATAAGTGTGAGCTTGTGAACCGGAGACGTTGCAGCTGCTGCAGCTATGCGTTTTATCGGGGAGGGATGGGGGGAGAGCCGGCCGAGCAGGTGGAGAAGCTGAGAAGCTGCTATGCTTTTCATCGGGTTTGACACTGTTTGACAATGGCAGAGTGCCAAATTTTCTCTCCCTACTACGCATGCGCGAAGGTGCCGGCAGTGTTTTCGGCGCAGGCATTTGGCTCCGCCCTCCACTTTACCATCGACCCACGCCAGGACTCCGGGGACTGTACACAGCGGCCAGGATGGGGCAAGTTTTTCCCCGCGCCATTTCCAGCGCGCAGTCGGTTCACTTGAGGTCAGTGCTCCGACAAAACTTCTTGGGGAAAATCTCGCCCTTGAAGATTCAGTAGTACACTGAAGGAAAAACAAATATGTTTGCCGAGGAGCTGTCAAATTTTAATAACTTTTTATACAACCATCATATCAGCAAATAAACAGGGCACTCGGCCCATAGTACCTAATATATAGACCACAGTACAAGAGTAAGGAAGAGTTGCTGCAATTGCACAGGGCCCTGGTGAGACCACACCTGGAGTACTGCACACAGTTTTGGTCTTCTTATTTAAGGAAGCTTATACTTGCCTGGGAAGTCGTACAACGGAGGTTCACCAGATTGATTCCTGGGATGAGAGGACTGTCTTAAGTTGAGAGATTGTGTAGAATGGGCCGATATTCTCCGGAGTTTAGAAGTATGAGAGGTGATCTCATTGAAACACACAATATTCTAAAGGGGATTGACATAGTAGACGCTGAAAGGTTGTTTCCCCCGGGCTGGAGTGTCTGGAACCATGGGGCACAGACTCAGATTAAGGGTTCTGCAATTTAAGACAGAGATGAGGAGGAATTTCTTCACTCAGAGCGTTATGAATCTTTCGAATTCTCTGCCCCACAGGCCTGTGGATGCTGAGTCTCTGAATATATTCAAGGCTGCGTGAGATAGATTTTTGGAGTATTGTGGAATCAAGGGATCGAGAGATCACTGGAGTTTCGAAGAATGAGAGGGGACTCATAGAAACATGTAAGATTATGACGGGACTGGACAAGTTCCGATGTTGGGGAAGTCCAGGACCAGATGTCAGAGTCTAAGGGATAAGGGGTAAGCCATTTAGGACTGAGATGAGAAGAAACCTCTTCACTCAGAGAGTTGTTAACCTGTGGAATTCTCTGGCGCAGAGAGTTATTGCTGCCAGTTCGTTAGATATATTCAAGAGGGAGTTAGATGTGGCCCTTATGGCCAAAGGGATCAAGGGGTATGGAGAGAAAGCAGGAAAGGCGTACTGAGCTGAATGATCAGCCATGATCTTATTGAATGGTGGTGCGGCTCGAAGGGCCGAATGGCCTACTCCTGCACCTATTTTCTATGTTTCGATGATTCTATTGTCTGCTACTGCTTCTTTAATAATGGATTCCAACATTTTCCGAACCACAGATTTTAGGCTAACTGGTCTATAGTTTCCTGATTTTTTCTGCCTCCTTTTTTAAATAGGGGCATTACATTTGCATTCTTCCAATCTGCTGGATCTTCCCCAGAATCCAGCGAGTGCATGTCCACAGATCCCTGAAAGTAGAAGGCCAGGTAGCTAAGATGGTTAAGATGGAATATGGAATGCTTGCCTTTATTAGCCGAGGCATAGAATACAAGAGATAGAGTCGATGGAGCAGGTTATGTCACAGCTGGAGTACTGCGTGCAGTTGTGGTCGCCGTATTACAGGAAGACGTGATTGCACTGAAGATGGTACAGAGGAGATTTACAAGTCTGTTGCCGGCAGTGGAGAATTCTAGCCATGAGGACTGATTAGATAGTCTGGATTTGTTTTCCAATGAACAGAATCTGAGAGGAGACCTTATTGAGGTGTATAAATTTCTGAGGGGCCCAGATATAGTGGATAGAAAGGGCCTATTTCCCTTAGCAGAGGGGTCAACAACAAGGAGGCATAAATTTAAAGTAATTGGTAGAAAGATTAGAGGGGAAATGTCTTCACCCAGAGGGTGGTGGGGGTCTGGAACTCACTGCCTGAAAGGGTGGTAGAGGCAGAAACTCTCACCACATTTAAAAAGTGCTTGGATGTGCACCTGAAGTGCCGTAACCTGCAGGGTTATGGACGAACAGCTGGAAAGTGGGATTAGGCTGGAGAGCCTCTTGTTGGTCGGCGTGGACACGATGAGCCGAAATGATCTCCTTCCGTGCTGTAAACTTCTTTGATTCAATGAACTCCTTTGCAAAGAGTTGAGGTGCGTGTGATGTGATTTGCGCACATCTTTCCTCACGTGACAACATTTCAAAGGCAACTCAACGACTGCAAAGCACTTTGGGGCGTCATGAGTTCCTGACAAACGCTGCAGAAATGCAAGTCCTTATTTGCAAATGTTTGATGCAAATTCAAGGCTGCTCTGGGATTTGAAACCAGGATCTCTCGCAAATTTCCAGTAACAGCCCCAAAGCAACAATCATACCCCGAGACCAACGTGCTTAGCAAATGTGGAGATAACATGTAATCATTATTCTTGTTCGGAGGAGCACATGAGACGAAATCGGTGACTTTGCATTTTCGAAATGTTTTCAGAAGCGCTGCATGGTCCCACTCCTTCAGTAAATGAGCTGTTGGGACATTAATGTATCCATCATCGTCATCATAGCGATCCCTCGAAACGAGGATGACTTGCTTCCACGCCGAAAAAGGATGAGTTCACAGTTGTTTCAATGAAGGATCCGCACTACATCCTGTAGGGTGGAAGATGCCTGTGCGTGGATTTTATTAACGTGTGGGGGCCATTGCAACCCAGCAATGACACGTGCTTGACAGGGCGAATTCTTGGTCCAGTGGCAAGGATTAACCAAGATGACTGGAGACTAGCTCTGCTGCACGGAGCTAGTGCACACACATATCACAGTGTTGGCTGGCCCGTGCTGCCCCTGGGACACTAGCCCTGAGCTCATGCCTCCCTCGTCCTGATCACGTCCCTCCACAGTCTCTCGCCGCTCCTTCGCCCGATCTCGCCGCTCCTGCTGTATCTGCCCACGCTCCAATCACCGGCCTGGACCTTGATGATTTCACTCTTCGCTGCCGCCGCCCTCCTGCACCAGCTCGCGCTGCTCCCTTGGATAGCCTGCCGGGACCTCCAAGGTGCTCCCAGGGCCGCTCGCCGTTCCTTTTATGGCCCCGTCCTGCCGCTGGTGTTCTCCCGTTCGTGTATGCAGGCTGCGGTTGGCCACCCCTAGCACAGCAGAGTGGTTTCTGCATTAGTTCTGGGTGGAGACAGTATCTTTCCCCTTCTCTCTTCCTCTTGTCTATATCCCTGGGCGTTTATTTCTCTATTTATTCCCCCTGTCTCAGTTTCTCATGTTTAAATGGGGACAAAAGATGAAATGGATGTCACTGGGAACAATTTCTCTTACTCAAAGTTAGACCCACTACCGTTGCGCCATGAGGTCTAGGGAGCTAGCCGTTGATATTCAGGTTCATATATAAATATATATAAATATATCGACATGTATCATAACTGTTCCCTGGTGGTCGATGGGTTATGATCCGGCGCACTAACTTGGTTTCAATCGTTGATCAATTCATCGCATAAAAATAATTGAGGTCTGTGAGACGATTAATAATTGCGGTAATCACCATGAATACCGATTCTTTCTGTGACAGACCGAACTTACAGACTATACTACTTCTCCTGCCTTTCGCCGGGCACGTGTGCCGGGTTTAATTTTTTAAACTGGGCGAGTTCGCTGATCGTGGGGAGAAGGTATGAGCCTCTGTGGCCCCACTCTGAGAATGTGGAAGTGAACACGGGTGCTGGGTGATCTATGACATTTCTGGAAAGGGCAGCGGAGGAGAAGGATTGAGATCTTTCAGTGTGGTACAGAAGTTGTTTCAGGCGCCTGTTGGCTCCACCCCAGATGTTTAAAATTGCTGTCGATGAACAGCCAGGATGTTCTTGAATAGTGGACCAGGCTCGAGGGGCCGAATGGCCTACTCCGACCCCTAATCCTTACATGTTTATGATCTTAAGACCTTTCACGGGAGAACAAACTCGCCCCTGAGCATGCATGAGGAGAAAGCTCCAGAAAATATTCCCGCCCGATGAGCTTTCGCGTGTGAGGCGAACGTGTTAACCGGTACACTGCAGAAACATCTCCACTTTCAGCACCCGGTCAGACGGAAGTGTCAAGCGAGCATGTGAACTGCTGAATCCCACTTTCAAGCAATTGGTCGTGGTGTCAAACAAACAATTAAATACACTTAATGTTTAAAAAGTGTAAGTGTCAGAAGTGTGATGTAAACCCACACCTCCAGTGGAGACTGCACTCGAAATACACAACCTTATACCACTCGGCCAACCTGACTATTTAGGGATATATGTGACCAACTGCAGGTTTATGTTGAAGTTTTGTGTCTGTCACATGAAATAAATGAGGGCAGCATGCGTATCTTTGCCTGATTCCGGGGAAACAGTGAGACAGAGCTTGGAGCAAGGATATGGTTATTCAGAGACAGCAAAGAAACTATTAAATCCCGAATTATCCTGAAGAACAGAGACTTCGACGTGATCTGGGGTCAGACGTGGTAACGTTGCGCCACGAGGTCTATACAGCACATAGGAAATGTTTGGCGACATGAAGGTTTCACAATACAAGGGGCTTTAAAATCCCCGGCCATTCTCACCGGCTGTCAGAAGCAGCGCTCACCTGCCAGTCACCGTATGTTTTTTTGTTAAACGTTTGTGTTGCTTTGATGGGAAAGCATCATTAATTAACCCCTCACCTTCTTTTGCACAATGAATGAAATGCTAACTGAGGCAGAGTCGATACTTCAACCATTTTTTTCAGTGCTTTGCATAGAAACATAGAAACATAGAAACATAGAAAACAGGTGCAGGAGTAGGCCATTCGGCCCTTCGAGCCTGCACCACCATTCAATATGATTATGGCTGAACATTCACCTCAGTACCCCTTTCCTGCTTTCTCTGCATCCCCTTGATACCTTTAGCCGTAAGGGCCACATTTAACTCCATTTTGAATATAGCTAACGAACTGGCCTCAACAACTTTCTGTGGCAGAGAATTCTACAGGTTCAGAATTCTCTGAGTGACGAAGTTTCTCCCATCTCGGTCCTAAATGACTTACCCCTTGTCCTTAGATTGTGTCCCCTGGTTCTGAACTTCCCCAAAATCGGGACCATTCTTCCTGCTTCTAACCTGTCCAATCCCGTCAGACCTGTACATGTTTCTTTGCGATCCCTTCTAATTCTTCTAAATTTCAGTGAATATAAGTCCAGTTGATTCTGTCTTTCTTTACATGTCAGTCCTGCCATCCTGGGAATCAGTCTGGTGAATCGTCGCTGCACTCCCTCAGTAGCAAGAACGTCCTTCCTCAGATTAGGAGACCAAAACTGAACACAATATTCCAGGTGAGGCCTCACGAAGGCCTGCGTCTGCGCACATACAGAGGCTGAACTCCAGGACAGAGTCGACGTATTTACTGAGGCGTATGAAAGCATGGGCCTTACATTAAACATCTGTAAGACAAAGCTCCTCCACCAGCCTGTCCTAACTACACAGCACTGCCCCCCAGTCATCAAGATCCACGGCGCGGCCCTGGAAACGTGGACCACTTCCCATATCTCGGGAGCCTGCTATCAAAAAGAGCAGGCATCGACGACGAGATCAACACGGCCTCCATGCGCCAGTGCAGCCTTCGGCAGCCTGAGGAAAGTAGTGTTTGAAGACCAGGCCCTCAAAACTTCCACCAGGCTTATGGTCTACAGGGCTGTAGTAATAATACATGCCCTCCTGCAAGGCTCAGAGACATGGACCATGTACAGTAGACACCTCAAGTTGCTGAAGAAATATCTCCAACGATGCCTCCACAAGATCCTACAAATCCCCTTGGAGGACAAACGCACCAATATCAACGACCTTGTTCATGCTAACGTCCCCAGCTTTGAAGCACTGACCACACTCGATCAGCTCCGCTGGACAGGCCACATAGTCCGCATGCCAGACACGAGATTCCCAAAGCAAGTGCTCTACCCGGAGCTCCTTCATGGCAAACGAGCCAAAGGTGGGCAGCAGAAACTCTACAAGACACCCTCAATGCCTCCCTGATAAAGTGCTACATCCCCATTGACATCCAGGAGTCCCTGGCCCAAGACCACCCTCAGTGGAGGAAGTGCATCCGAGAGGGCGCTAAGCACCTCGAGTCTCAACGCCGAGTGCATGCAGAAATCAAGTGCAGACAGCAGAAAGAGCGTTCGGCAAACCTGTCCCACCCATCCAATCCCTCGACGACTATCTGTCCCACCTGTGATAGGGTGTGTGGCTCCCGCATTGGAATGTTCAGCCACCAAAGAACTCACTTTATGATTGGAAGTAAGTCTTATCCGAGACCGAGGGACTGCCTATGTAGATTACAAAATTCGTGGAAACCCCCGAGTGTTTGGACTTACTGAAAAGGAAATTCGATTTGGGCCTATTAAACATAACGTTTGGGATCCTAAAAAGCAGATGGAAGAAACCTACGAGTCTTAACCAAGTTTGGGATTTTAAAAGGCAAGTTTGGGCCTGTTGGGAAAGCTGCAGTGACAGAGGGGTGGGATTTAGAATTTGTGTATTGTAGCTGAGCACTTTGTCTGGGGGAGCTCTTTAACCATAGTCAGGCGCCCAGAAAACATTAGCATTTAAACAATCGACCATGGAAGAAACATTATCCACCCCACCCACAGGACCCAAATATCACATACATATTCCAACAGCTTTTCAACATTTATAGAAATATGTGGCTCAGCCCAGACTTTCCGAAGCCAAAGCAATGCTATACAAAGCACAATAATTCATTGGTTCATAAATAAGAAGAATCGCCATCCCAAAGTCTACCAACACAGGATTAAAACATTTAATCAAGTGTCAGTTAGCTAGCCCACCAAAACTTACAGAAAGAAGACCACTTAAAAGCAATGGGCAGCAAAACTCAAGCAAAAGCAACGTTAATTTGGCACGAAGATTAAGCAGCCTCTCAGAGTATAACTGGGTGCCTATCGTACCAAGAGCAGCCTATTTTTCTGACCATTACTTTGGAACAACAAGATCAAGATCGAGAGCACACGGCGAGAAAACACAGGAAGAGACATCACGACATCGATGAAAAGAACTGCAAAGAACAATCAGTGGAACACCAATTCCAACTGACTAGGTAACAGCCATCAACCGGACCACCGTGACTGACGAAACTAACCAGGAAAATCAACCACCAAGAAAACCGGGGTCCATGCAAGTTTACCACTCTACAATTTGTGCCTAGACTGTCCAGCAGGTAAAAATTACCTAAACAACTTTAAACCCTATTGATTACAAAGGAAATTGGGTACTCACCAGAGATTAATCCAAAATATGTCTCACCACATCAGCGGGCTCACCCGAACTGGCTTCAATACACAGCAAAGGCCCTCCTCAACATCCGGGGTACGGCAAGGCAAAACGGCAAAAACCAAAGAACCACGAAATCGTGAAACAACCCGAGCTGTCAAAGGAAGGATCTGGTGAGCATGAATCCCTGAAGCACTAGAGTTTCAGCCAGTTAACATAGAAACATAGAAAATAGATGCAAGAGTCGGCCATTCGGCCCTTAGAGCCTGCACCACCATTCAATATGATCATGACTGATCATTACCTCAGTACCCCTTTCCCACTTTCTCTCCATACCCCTTGATCGCTTTAGCCATAAGGGCCATATCATACTCCCTCTTGAATATATCCAATGAACTGGCATCAACGACTCACTGCGGCAGGGAATTCCACAGGTTAACAACTCTCTGAGTGAAGAAGTTTCTCCTCAACTCAGTCCTAAATGGCCTACCCCTTATCCTAAGACTATTCTGGACTTCCCCAACATCGGGAACATTCTTCCCACATCTAACCTGTCCCGTCCCGTCAGAATCTTATACATTTCTATAAAATCCCCTCTCATCCTTCTCAACCCCAGTGTCGAAAGGCCCAGCTGATCCAGTCTCTCCTCATCTGCCAGTCCAGTCATCCCTGGAATCAGTCTGGTGAACCTTCGCTGCACTCCGTCAACAGCAACAACAACCTTCCTCAGATTAGGAGACAAAAACTGAACACAATATTCATGGTGGGGCCTCACCAAGGCCCTGTACTTTTGTAGTAAGACCTCCCTGCTCCTATGCACAAATCCCCGAGCTATGAAGGCCAACATGCCATTTGCCTTCTTCACCGCCTGCTCTACCTGCATGCCAACTTTCAATTACTGTTGAACCATGACACCCAGGTCTTGTTCCACCTCGCCTTTTCCTAACCTGCCACCATTCAGATAATATTCTGCCTTCGTGTTTTTGCCAGAAAAGTGGATAACCTCACACTTGTCCACATGATACTGCATCTGCTATGCAGTTTCCAACTCACTGAACCTGTCCAAATCATCCTGCAGCCTCTTAGAATTCTTTTCACAGCTCATACCGCCACCCAGTTTAGTGTCATCTGCAAACTTGGAGATATTACACTCAAATTCCTTCATCCAAATCGTTAATGTTTATTGGGATCCCAGCACTGACCCCTGCGGCACACGACTGTTCACTGACTCCCATTCCGAAAAGGAACCGTTTATCCCGACTCTCTGCTTCCTGTCTGCCAACCAATTATCTATCCACGTCAGTACATTACCACCAATACCATGTGCTTTGAATTTGTACACCAATCTCTTATGTGGAACCTTGTCAAAGGCCTTTTGAAAGTCCAAATACATCACATCCACTGACTCTCCTTGACTACTCTACAAGTTAAAACCTTAAAAATTTCCAGAAGATTTGTCAAGCATGATTTCCCTTTCACAAATCCATGCTGACTTGGACCGATCCTGTCACTGCTTTCCAAAAGCGTTGCTATTTAATCCTTAATAATTGATTCCAACATTTTCCCCACGACTGATGTCAGGCTAACCGCTCTATAATTTCCAATTTTCTATCTCCCTCCTTTTTTAAAAAGTGGTGTTACATTCGCTACTCTCCAGTCCAGAATCAATAGACTGTTGGAAAGTGATCACCAATGCATCCACTATTTCGAGGGCCACATCCTTAAGTACACTGGGATGCAGTCAATCATACCCCGGGGATTTGTCGGCCTTCATTCCCATCCATTTCCCCAACACAATTTCCCGCCTAATAAGGATATCCTTCATTTCCTCCTTCTCACGAGACCCTCGGACCCTAGTCCATCCGGAAGGTCATTTGTGTCTTGCTTCGTGAAGACAGAACCAAAGTATTTGTTCAATTGGTCTGACATTTCTTTGTTCCCCATTGTTAATTCACCTAATTCCGACTGCAAGGGACCTACGTTTGTCTTCACTAATCTTTTGCTCTTCACATATCTATAGAAGCGTTTGCAATCAGTTTTTATGTTCCCGGCAAGCTTCCCCTCGTACTCTATTTTCCCCCTCCTTATTAAACTCTTTGTCCTCCTCTGTTGAATTCTAAATTTCTCCCAGTCCTCAGGTTTGCTGCTTTTTCTGTGCAATTTATATGCCTCTTCCTTTGATCTAACACAATCCTTAATTTCCCTTGTTTGCCACGGTTGAGCCACCTTTCCTGTTTTATTTTTACTCCTGACAGGGATGTACAACTGTTGAAGTTCATCATTGTTATCAATAAATGTTTCCAGTTGCCTATCCACTGTCAACCCTTTAAGTATAATTTGCCAATCTATTCTCGCCAATTTACGCCTCATCCCGTTGAAGTTAACTTTTGTTAAGTTTAGAACCCTCGACTCTGAATTAACTGTGTCACTCTCCATCTTAATAAAGAATTCTACCATATTATGGTCACTCTTCCCCAAGTATGAATCCCTGGAGCCCTAGAGTGTGACCTAGTTAGAGAGTAAGTGGGAGTTAGGAGGTATTTCTGTTGTGTTTATTACCTGCAATAAAGTATTCCCCATTTTGTAAGATTTTACAGTTTTATTGGAGTATATTTGTGTTATTTGCTTTCTTGAATAAAGTCCATCCATTCTTTGTGCAAAACAGTTGTCTGCTGTAATGTATCACACCCCTGATTAATAAATCCAAGGTCGAGAACCAGGGAGTGGGAACGACACACAACCGCTCTGGTCAGGAAGGCAACCTGACAAACCCACCACCCCAGCTACAGAATGGCGACCGCGGCAGGACCTTGGACAAAAGGGTGTGATGCAGTCAGCACTGTTTTTGAGGAAAGAAGCAAAATGGAAGAGAGGATTTCCTCTTACATATTCAAGAAAGGCAATATAACAAAGAAATGGGCACTGAACCTATTTCGCGCTGAGCGTCCTGTGGACGCTGCAGTCAAATGGACTGAGAGTAAGAACCAAAAGCGCTCTGTGGAGAAAGAAATATGGTTAGTCTGCCTACACCTCCTAGATCAGCAAGAAGCACCTCACAGCACTCCACACATTGAGTAATTCACTAACCTCGTGCCAGCTCCACCTAGCTTCTGAAGCCTACCCTGTCCCAGTGGTTTGCGGCTGTTCCAATTACACAATCATGGGAATAGTAGTGAGGATGTCGGTCATGGGTGGGATAGCCCGACCCGCACCGGTATACAGTGTGGAGAACATTGGGATCATTCAAGGGGGTGCACACGTACATTTCACATCGGTCCCACTGTAGGTCATAAAGTGGGAGCAAGCTATGATGGGTACTGACCTCTCTGGGTGCTGGAGCCTGCGTGCACACATAATATTGTGTCCCCAGCACTCGAACACCTATTCTAAACCACAGTGCGGGTTTAAAGCTGCTGGCGCACAGCCTATCAACTGTACCATAGAGGTAATTGCACAAGACCATGTTCCTCCACAGTTGGGACATATTGTGTCACCACCAGTGCGCCCAACTACCAGCATGGACAGCACGCCTGGTGTCCGATGCATGAAAGCAGTTTTTGCTTCAAACCGTAGGCAGAAGTGCAAGTGGCCCAGGAATGTATTGTTCCCATTCCCGAACACCCCACTGTTCACCTCACTGAAAGTGAAAACATCACCAACCTGCAGGATTATGTCATACATTTTGGTTAACAAATCACCCCTCTAACCGAACATCTTACCACCCTACTAAAAGTTGTAGAAGTATCACAGAAACATTTCCATACTCTCGAAAAAAAATCGATTCAGATAGGGGGCGAAATTTCAGAAATCATAGTTCCAACCTCGTGGTATATTTTCAGAAATATAGAGTTCCCTTCCTGGATCAGAATAGCTTCCCACGTTTTAGTGCTTCGCCAGCTCGTGATGATTTTTTATTGATGGTGTACTACCTGCAGGGTGAGGGGCCGAGGTCTTCGGTCTCAGCTGGACCAGCCCGAGCAGAACTGAAGGATTGTATCAGGGAGGGAAACACAAAATATGATATAACACTGCAGTAAAATCGCAGTCACCCGGTGAGGTCCGGTTTAGATTCCACCTGCTGTAAAAACACAGAGGTCAAGTGGTAAAAGGGTTTTACTGTGTGTGTTTTACTGTGTATTTTTGTGAAACTGGTGCAATGGACGCGTGTTGGACCCTCTCTATGCTGTAATGTAACTTATGACTGTATTTACCTGTAAACAGTGATACAATTCAAGGGCGAATGTATGTTTGGGTTCAGCTCGGTAATTACAGGGGAAGGTTGACTCTTGGGTGTCAGGAATTTTGGTCACCGAACATGACACTCAAGTATGTAGAGTGTCAAAGGGGGGAATGCAGGGTTGCAAAATTCGTGGGAAAATCTATCAGTGTTTGGATTCATTGGAAAGGAAATTTAATTTGGGAATATCAACCAGAAAGTTTGAGATCCTAAAATGCTTATGGAAGAAATCAACGAGTTTTTAACCAAGTTTGGGACTTTTAAATGCTGAATGTTGGGTCTGCAAGGAAAGGTGTGGGGTCAATCTCTCAAAGGCCAGTTTGGACATTGGAGTAAATCGAATTGTCTGGGAACTGTTTACACTCGAAACCTGCCCCCAGAAAACATTAGCATTTAAAGTATCGACCACTGAAGAAATATTATCCACCCCACCCAGAGAACCAAAATGTCACATACATATTCCAACACCTTTTCAACAGGCATAGAAATATCTGGCTCAGGCCAGACCTCCCGAAGCAAAAAGCAGTGCTATCACAATGGACAAGAGCTCAACAATTCAGAAAAGTCTATCAACGCCAGTTTAAAACTGAATCAAGTTTCAATTCGCTGTGCAGCAAAACTTCAACAAAAGAAATGTTAGATTTGGCGCGAAGAATAAACAGACTCTCCGAGTCTAACTAATGGCCTATCGTACCATGTGAGCTATCTCTATTCTGACCATCACAGAAATAACTTTTCTGACCAAGAACTTCGGAACAACAAGATCGAGAGAACAAGGCAAGAAAACGCAGGAAGAAACATCGCGATATCGGAGAAAACAACTTGCCCCAATGGCTTCAATATGCAGCAGAGGTCTTCTGCCACGTCTGGGTTATGGCAAGGTAAACCGGCTGTAACCAAAGAACTCGGAAAACACAAAACAGCCCTAACTGTGAAAGGAAGGATTGGTGAGCATTATTCCTGTTGCCCTCGAAACTACTTTAGTTCGAGATTACGTGGGAGGTCGGAGGTATTTCTTTTGTGTTTATTACCTGAAACAAAGTATTCCCCATTGTTCAGAAGCTTTTGTAAGATTTTACAGTGTTTTTGGTGTGTCTTTGTGTTATTTGCTATCTTGAATAAAACCCAAACCTTCTTTGTACAAAACAGTTGTCTGCTGTACTTTATCACACCCTGATTAATAAATCCAGCCTCGAGAACCAGGGAGTGGTAGTGACCCACAAACGCTTTGGTCAGGAAGGCAAACTGACCCCACACACTACCCCCTCCACTATATCACTCTGTTCATCACAGCTTGCACTTCAGTCTTGCTAGGTAAAAAGTACGTTGGCATTTTAATGCATTAATCCAAAATGCTTTGCATGATAACAGAATTCAACATTTTGTCAAGTTAGGGAGTAGGTGACGAGGTTTGGGGTTGATGTGCGTCGCTTTCAATCTTTGAAATTTCACCAAGCAAGAAAACGGTGAAACCAACTGTCCCTGTAAGCATTTTGTACACGTTTAATCATAGGAATATCCGCAGTCAGGAGCTGAAACGAATTAAAACCTAATACCCGCTTCGGGACAGTCAGAATACTTCGTCACAGACATGGCACCTGAAGGCTGGAATGTAGATCACACCGGTTGTGGGAGAGCTGGTTGGCGGTGACATGGAAGTGTCTGCTGTGTGCGGGTCCAGACTGCCTCCACGCATCCACAATTAATGTCCCTCCATTTATTTGGGAAAAGTACAACTGAGAGTGGACAAGTTCCATCCCGGTCGGAGCTATCTGAAGCTTTAACTGACTGACACCTTGGTTTTGGATGCCTTGCAACATACAATGGCATCAGTCTCTGTGGCGCAATGGGTTAGCGCGTACGGCAGTTAACTGAAAAGTTGGTGTTTCGGGCCCACCAACGGATGAAGCCTCCAACTTTTTTCCCCTGAAGATTCAGTGCCGCACAGTTCCAGGTTGTCATTGTGAGTTTTGGCTGCATGAATATATTCCGCTAACATTGCCAGCTGTTCTGTCTTGCAGTGAGTTCCCACTCCAATACTTGTGTGAGCATCAGTGCATGTAAAACGATAACAATTTTTACATGGATCATGTTCCTCCATCCAGCCCAATAGAAATAAATTAATTTATTGAGTTTAAAAAAACTGGTGGAAATTGATACTATTGATACATATATAGAACTGGAACTTCGGTCTCAAGTGCTCCTCCTATCAAGAATAGGCACACAGACAATCAATGGTTTTATAACTGAGTCATAAACACTTACAATTTTAAACTTTTCTCATAAAATACAGTATGTTAATGAGATAGGCATAAAAGTTCATCACATGTAAAGAGAAAATGAATGATAGGAGATACCACTGTCCCTCAGTAAGTAAAGTATTATTTCTTTCATACTGCATAAGGTTGTCGATTAATTAACGGTGATGAAATCTATTCTGATTTTTTCACATCAACTGAATGTCGTCAATTTTATAAGGCTTTGAATTTAGAAACTGTGCTTCAAAAGTTACCGCCCTGACCTGGAATCGAAGGTTTTTTCGGTGGCATGAGGACTGGTTTTACCCAATCATTTAAAGGTGATTTCAAAGAATCACGTGGCGTTACATTCAGATCACGGTTACAATGTGTTTCGATGTGAAACAAGTGGATTGAAAAGGACAATAATGACATCAATCATTACCCTGCAGCGATGCAGCAATGCAGCGTTCCCTGGTGGTCCAGTGATTTGGAGCTGGGGACGAGCGATTCGTCGATGGGTTGTTTGCGGCATTGATCTGCTGTTGAGAAGCGAGGCGGCAATGCAGGATCTTTTACTAATCTCTCACAACTCAACTGAAAGCAGCCGGAATGTGCAGCTTTGAGAGGGGTTTCTGCACCGTCAGGGCTGGAAACGGGAGGGAGTGAGAGACACTGGGGAGAGTGTGAGAGTGTACAGAACTGTATGAGAGAAACAGCAAATGTAACAGTGCTGTGAGAGATTGCACTTTGTTAAGATTGGACCACTACTGTGAATTATTAAATTTTTACTAATATTTAAATAAACACATTTTTTAAATGATTTCGCACAGTTTCGAACCACTTTCGCATATTAGGCAAACGAAATAACCATTGAACTATGGAAATGCTGAGATTATATACTGTTAAAAACATAACCAGAGCCATAACCTACAGAGCTGGCCTGCACTGCAAGAACTGGTTTTATGAGAAGAGAATGACGGTGCTATATTTAGGACGGCTATGAGTGTGGCAGGAATTGATCAAGTGTTTCCCAGACTTTACACACAGGAACAGCAGGTGGCCATTTAGCAGCGAGTGGTTAGGTTCTGGAATGCACTGCTTGAAAGTGCGGTGGAGGCAGACTCAATCTTATCTATCAAAGGGGAGTTGGATAAGTGTCTCTGAAAGAAAAGCAATTGCAGGGCTACGGGAAAGGGCGGGAGAGTGGGACTCGCTGAGAGTCGGCACGGGCTCGACGGGCCGAATGGCCTTCCGTGCTCTAACCATTCCATGATTCTATAAGTTAGTGGCACATTTCATACTGTGGGTGGAATCAGAACATTGCATAGGGACATAGAGTGAATCGGCATAACTGCAGGCACCTGATTGAGGAGATTGGGGGGGGCGCGGAAATTCGCGAGTTTAATGACTTTGAAAGGAATATTTTTGTTTTCTGCAGTTTCGGTCAGAGAAATGTTTGTGAAAGGAATTTTTTGAAGAAAGTGATCCAGCATTTAATCTTCTGCCTCAACACGTCATTCTGGGTGTCAGGGTCACATTTCGTTTTTAATTTATTCTTCTAGAATATATATTTCCTTTGCTGTTTCACAATAACCAGGCCCTTGCTCTAAAGTCTGTCTTACTGTTTCCCCAGTCTCCTTTTGATGTTACCAGCATTGAACATTTTGAACCAGACCCCGAAAGCAGTGTGTAAAATGGTTTATGGTTTAAGAGTTAACTTGCTGAGCATCGATAAATTATCCAATTGTGGACTCTCCTTCAGTAAGCATTTCTTTATTTGGGCAAAAGAAGATCATTGGTTAATTAACGATGTATTCCCGTGAAAGCAACATAAAATGTAATTAAAAAATAATCAACAAACTTGGTGTTCTAACCCGAGAACCTGAGATTAAAAGTCTCATGCTCTATCAACTGTGTTAGTCGGGCTTCTGCTAAAGCTCACATTTTTGTCACTGATTCCAACCAGGCGCCCGTTGGCTCCACCCCAGATGTTTAAACTTGCTTTCGAGGAACTGCCAGGATCTTCTTGAATCTGGCCCCTGATCCTTACATGCTTATCATCTTAAGACCATTCACAGGGCAACAAACTCACCTCCGAGCATGTATGAGGAGAAAGCTCCAGAAAATATTCCCAACCGGTGAGCTTTCGCGTGTGAAGCGAACGTGTTAACCATGCACTGCGGAAACATCTTCACTTTCAGCACCCGGTCAGACGGAAATGTGAAGCGCGCAGGTGAACTGCTGAATCCCACTTTTAAGGAGCTGTCCGTGGTACCAAGCAAATGAGTTTGGCTTAAATAATAAAAAGAAGGAAAGGGATTTGAAACCACTCTTTAAGAGCAGATTGAAAAGTGAACACAGCACCTTCGAAAGCTCGGCCATCCAGACTGTAAGTTAAATTAAATTTTGAACTTTTGTGTCTTGTAACATGAATTAAATGAGGACATCTGGCATTTCTGTGCCTGACATCGGGGAAACAGTGAGACAAACCTTGGAGCAAGGGTCGGGTTATTGCCAAACAGCAAAGAAATTCTCAACTCCGGAAGAACAATGACCCCAACATGATTTGAATAGGCAGCTCTTTGATCGGGAGTCAGACACACTACCGTTGCTCCACGAGGTCTACAGTAGAGAGTGCTCATGTTTGTATTCATTAAGGTTCCTGAAACACAGTTTCATTTACCCTGCATTGGTGCAATGAAAGGGCTTCAAAATCCCCTGCCACTCCCACAGTGGGTCAGACAGCATCAGAAGCAGTGCACACCTGTCACTCACCCTCTCACGCCCGCTTTCATCACCTGCTGCCCGCAGACTGCAGCAAATCCAGTTCATCATCATCATAGGCAGTCCCTCGCACCGAGGATGACTTGCTTCCGCGCAAAAACGGATGAGTTCACAGGCGTCTCAATGATGGACCTAATATTCCAGGTCCGGAACTGCATGTTGAAGGGTGGAAGATGTCTGTGAGTGGATTGTTTTAACGTGTGGTGGCCCTTGCACCCTCGCCATCACAAGGGATTGACAGAGTGAGGTCTTGGTCCAGAGTCAATGGTTATCCAAGACGACTGGAGACCATCTCTGCTGCACGGACCCAGTGTGCACACATATCGCAGTGTGGGCTGGCCCGTACTGCCCCTGGGCCCCTGGCCCAGAACTTATGCTGCCACTGATCCCCGATCACATCCCTCGACATTCTTTCTCAGCTCCTGCTGTACCTGCCCAAGCTCCAATCACCGACCTGGACTTTGATGACGTCACTCTTCGCTACCGTCGGCCTCCTGCACCAGCTCGCACTGTACCTTGCCGTGGTACAGCACCACGCTGCACCCAGGCCGCCGCTCAACGCTCGTTTTATGGCCCCGAACTGCCACTGGTGTTCTCACGCAGGTCGGGGCCTCCACGATGCTCCGAGCAAATCCAGTTACATGCCGTTTCACCGCACCATTCTCGGCTGTGCTGGTAAGCTGACTATATTTAAAGCTATCGCAGAAACTGCGAGCAGTATTCCCTGGTAGTCTAGTGGTTAGGATTTGGTGCTCTCACTGCCATGGTCTGGGTTTGATTCCCGGTTTGGAAATAATATTTACAGAGCAAGTTGACAAAGATAATTTATGTCTGTGAGAGACTGAATAATTGTTTCACTCATCATTAATCCATCCACATGTGTAGCACACTGAAGTAAATTCAAATATGTTTGCCGAGCGACTGTCGAATTTTAATAACATTTTATACAACCGTAGAATCAGCAGAAAAAGAGGATATTCTGCCAATAGTATTTCATATATAGCCCATAGTGCAAGAGTAAGGAAGTCTTCCTACAATTGTTCAGGTCCCTGGTGAGACCACACCTGGAGTACTGCGCACAGTTTTGGTCTCCTTATCTGAGGAAGGTATACACTTGCCTTGGAGGTGGTGCAACGGAGGTTCACCAGATTGATTCCTGGGATGAGAGGACTGTCCTCTGGTGAGAGATTGTTTCGAATGTGCCGATACTCTCTGGAGTTTGGAAGAAAGAGACGTGATCTCATTGAAACGGCCAATATTCTGAAGGGGATCGACAGAATGGATGACGAAAAGCCCGGCTAGCTCAGTCGGTAGAGCATGAGACTCTTAATCTCAGGGTCGTGGGTTCGAGCCCCACGTTGGGCGATTACTTTTACGTTGCTTTCGCGGGTAAATATCATTAATAAACCCATGATCTTCTTTTGCACAATGATAAAAATGCGAACTCAGGGATGTTGATAATTTAATCAAATAATGAAAGCAGCGCCTCAGACCGCTCGGCCGTCCGTACTGTTAGATGCTCCAGTTAAAAGTTATTGCTCTGGAATGTTTTAGACTGGGCGCTTGTTCAGGGTTGCTGGAAGGCCCAGTGACCGGGGTATCCTCTCCCCCGGGGATTTCTTGAGCTCTGCTCGGTGCACGGCGAGCTTTGGCCCAGCTCTGAGGTTGCTTGCATCCCTGGGATGGACAATAAACCTCTGAGCTCTGGAACTGGGGAAGAACGAATAATTAACAAGTTGTTTGTCGGTTTCAAATGCAGCTTAGATCTGCTGGTATAAACCGGTAGCATTTCTTTCATTCTCAGAAACAACGCTAACAGGAACAGTCAAAACTTCAATAAATTAACTTTAATAATTCATGAAACTTTAATCCTTGTTGAAGTTTTATCCCCGATCTGATTTTACACAATCTGTATTTGAGGAGACTGGTTTTAAATGTTCGTTGCTCATGGAACAAGGTATCCAAAACAGCTTGTATTCAATGTTATTGCAGACAAGTTTTTGCTTGAGATATAATGTTTCTGCGCAGGCTTTAACCGGAAACCATTCACGTGTGACGGAAATGTGATAACCACGACACGACAGACACTGCTACTTAGCTCAGTGCCCAGAGAGAGGTGTTCAGCAACAAGCTGAAATGCTCAATGCCTCTCTCTGCAAAAAGTTCCTTTCACAAACATTTCTCTGCCCAGAACTTCACCAAACAATAATGTTCTCCTTTCAAATTCATTAAACTCCCCAATTTCCACATTTGCAATTTTAATGACAAAGACGAAAAGCTTTTTCGATCAGAAAAGTGCAGGAATCTCCTGTGTTTAATGAAAGGGCTTTTGATTGTTGATTTCTGTGCACACCTTGTGTTATTTATTTAATTCTTGGCAACCTGTATCACACCACCACCAGAGGGCCTACCTGTTGGAGTCACAAGTGATCCCAGCATCCCTTGGGAGCACGGTATATAAGCAGGCCACCCAGGAGGTACCTGCACTCTGGAGTCTTATGAAAGGAGCTAATGTCACGCTTACTCATTGTTCACAGTACTCAGTTTCATCCTTTATTTTGAGCGTATCAATTGGCGATGAGACAACGAACAACCGCGCAAAAATGCAAGGAACAGTTGGTGTCCTGGAGAAGTTCTCAGAAGGGGACTACTGCGAAGCCTTCGTGGAGAGACTCGACCAATAATTTGTGGCCAACGAGCTGGAAGGGGACGAGAACGCTGCCAAATGAAGGGCGATCCTCCTTACAGTCTGTGGGGCAACAAACTATGGCCTCATGAACAATCTTCTAGCTCTGGTAAAACCAGCAACTAAATCCTATGAAGAATTGTGTACGCTGGTCTGTGAGCATCTAAATCCTAAAGAAAGCGTTCTGATGGCGAGGTATCGGTTCTACACGTGCCAATGCTCGGAGGGCCAGGTAGTGGCGAGTGATGTCTCAGAACGAAGGCGCCTCGCAGGACATTGCAAATTTGAAGGGTTCCAAAACAAATGCTGAGAGACTTTTTTATGCTTGTCATTGGCCATGAGGTAATCCTTTGCAAACTGTTGACTGTTGAAACTCAGATTCTGAGCAAAGACATAACGATAGGTCAGTCAATTTCCAACAGCTCCTTTAAACCCAATAACAGAATGTATTTCGAGTGGACTGGATGGAGGAACATGATCCATGTAAAAAATTGTTATAATTTTACATGAACAAAATTTTCATAAAAGTTTTGGAGTTGAAACTCACTGCATAACAGCACAGCTGGCAATCTTTGCGGAATATATTGATACAGCCAAAATGCACAATGGCAACCTGGAAATGTGCGGCACCGAATCCTCGGGGAAAAAACAGTTAAAGGCTTCGTCCCTGGGTGAGCTCGAACCACCAACTACTTGATCAACAGCTGAACGCACTATCCCATTGCCCCACAGAAACAAACTTAAACATGTGCTGCAAGACATCCCAAACCAGTGTGTCAGTCATTTAATGTTTCAGATTACTCTGACCGGGATGCAACTTGTCCACTCTCAGTTGTGCTTTTCCCAAATAAAGTGCAGAACATTCATTGTGGATGTGTGGAAGCAGTCTGGTCCCGCACACTGCAGACACTTCCATTTTACGGCCAACCAGCTCTCCCAGAACCGGTGTGATCTACCTTCCAGCCTTCCGGTGCCTTGTCTGCGACAAAGTATTCTGATTGTCCCGAAGCCGGTATCAGGTTTTAATTCATTTTCAGCTCCTGACTGCAGATATTCCTGTGATTACACGTGAACTAAATGCTTACAGGGACAGTTGGATTCATCAAATCTTTGCTTGGTGAAATTTCAAAGATTGAAAGAGATGCACTTCAACCCCAAACCTCGTCACCGACTTGCTAACCACAACAAGCTGCTCCCGTGAGATGGAAGCCCAGTTGCTGTTTCAAGCTTGAATGCAGGTACAAGCAGAACTCATTAAAAGACGGTCCAATGCCCTGAGGCACCTGATTATTTGCACCAAACGCCTTCACAAAGTGTTGAGGTTCGTGTGGGATGATATGGACACATCTTCCCCCACACGACAACACGTCAAACAAAACTCAACGGCTGTAAAGCGCTTTGTCGTCATGAGTTCCTGACTGCAGAAATGTAAGTCCTTCTTTGCAAAATTTCCATGCAATTTCAAAATTATCAGCAAAATAATGGGCTCATCCAGGATTTGAACCCAAAACCTCTCACAACAAAGCTGAAGGCAGAATCATGCCCCGGGACTAACAAGCCAACTGTTTGACAATATGGAGGTAACCATTACAAGAGTATTTTTTTGTGTGTCGCGATTCTTGATCAGAGAAGCACATGAGACCGAATCAGTGACTTTGCTTTTTCGTCCTGTCTTCTGAAGCGCCGCACGGTCCCACTCCGACAGTCAATGAGCTGTTGGGACGTTAGTGTATCCAGGCTGCGGGTGGCCACCCCGAGCGCAGCAGAGGGGATTCTGCATTAGTTCTCGATGGGACAGGATTTCCCGTTCTCTCATTCCTTTTGTCTGTATACCTGTGCTTTGGTTTCTCTATATATTCCCCCTGTCTCATTTTCTAGTTTTCAATGGGAACAAAAGATGAAATGACTGCCACGATGGAACAACTTCTCTCACTCAAAGTTAGATGCACTACTGTTGCTTCATGAGGTCTAGACAGCGAGCCGTTGATATTCAGGTTCATATATAAATATATATAAATATATCCACAAGTATTGTACCTGTTCCCTGGTGGTCGAGGGGTTAAGTCCGGCGCACTAACCTGGTAACGATTCTCGGTCAATTCGTCAAATAAATATAATTGAGATCTGTGAGACGAATATTAATTGCTGTAATCACCAAAAATAACCCCATTACTTTCTGTTACGGACCGAGCTCACAGATTTTCTTGTTTCTCCTGCCCATTGCCGGACATGTGTTCGGGGTTTAATTTTACAAAATTGGCAAGTTCGCTGATCGCGGGGAGACGGTTGGAGCCTCTGTGGACCCACTGTGAGGATGTGGAAGTGAACACGGTGGCTGGGTGATCCGTGACATTTCTGTGAAGGGCAGCGGAGGAGAAGGATTGAGAACTTTCACTGTGGGACAGAAGTTCTTTCAGGTGAGCCAACACATTCCTGATCCTTCTCTCTTCTTAGGTAATCCCCGGAGTCCAGGATGACTTGCTTCTACATTAAAAATCAGTGGTGATCAGCACAGAGGGAGCTCACAAGTCAGCTCCCCTCTGTTGTGCCAGCTGTGCCAGAGGTTTCCTTAGTGTCGTGATTATTACGTTTGCTTTATCCGTGAAATGTCACCGATTTCATCCTGGCCAGAACCATTATCTTTAAACGTGCTGTGGATGAACAATCAGAGGTGAGTCTAGTCTTCTGGCAAATGCTGCCTGATCTGCTGAGATTTCCAGCTTTTGCTGTTTTTATTTGCTATATATTCTCCTGGCGAAAAGGGCTACCTGATTCCTTAATTGCTGTTTATTTCACTTCAATAAATAGATAACTTTCAGTGAGAGAAAGCGGATCCACCGGGGACCATTCGCGTGTGAGGCCAACGTGATATCCGCTGCACTTCAGCACATCAAAGGGCGAGAAACCTGAATATAAAGGAGGAGCTCACACATGTCAGGTACAGTGCAGTCTGATCAGTTGGTAGAGTATGAGACTCTTAGTTTTGAGCATTTGTGATTCAAGTCCCACGTTTGGTGATAACTTTTCATTAAATTTTATATTACTTTCACGGAAAAACATAATTAATTAATCCATGATCTTCTTTTGCACAATTAAAGAAATGCTAACTGAAGGAGAGTCCATAATTGAACCGTTTCTTCTGTGCTCTGCAAGTGAACTCTTCAACCATAAACTATTTTACACACTGTGCTTTCGGGGTGTGGTTCAAAATATTCATTGCTGGTAACATCAACAGGAGACTGGGGAAAAAGTGAGACTAACTTTAGAGCAAGAGACTGGTTATTGTGAAACACCAAAGGAATTATAAATTAGAGAAGAATGACATAGAAAAGAAATGTGACCCCTTCACCCAGAAAGAAATGTTAAGGCAGAAGATTAAATGCTGCATTCCTCTGTGCAAAAAATTCCTTTCACAAACATTTCTCTGACCGAAACTGCACAAAACAAAAATGTTCCTTTCAAAGTCATTAAACTCCCGAATTTCCGCGCCCCCCGAATCTCCTGAAACAGATGCCTCTAATTTTGCCGATTCAATCCATGTCATTTTGCAATGTTCTGCTTCCACCCACACTATGAAATGTGCCACTAACTTACAGAATCATGGAATGGTGACAGCACGGAAAGCCAGACTCAGCGAGTCGCACTCCCCCTCCCTTTCCCCGTAGCCCTGTAATTGTTTTTCCTTCAGACACTTATCCAACTCCTGTTTGAATGAGAAGATTGAGTCTGCCTCCACCGCACTTTCAAGCAGTGCTTTCCAGAACCTAACCACTCACTGCTGAATGGCCACCTCCTGTTCCTTTCTGTAATGTCTGGGAAACACGAGATCAATTCCTGCCACACTCACAGCTTTCCTAGATATAGCACCATAATTCTATTCTCATAAAACCAGCTCCTTGAAGTATCGGCCAGCTGTGTTGGAAAAGCTCTGGTTATGTTCCCACCAGTACTTCAACTGCAGTGTTTCCGTAGTGTAGTGGTTATCACATTTTGCCAATGCGCGAAATATTCCTGATTTGAAACTCAGTGCTAACATTTTGAAAACTTGTTCAACTAAATATTAGAAAAAACGGAATAATTCACATTAGTTGTTCAAATGTTAACAAAGTGCAGTGTCCCACAGCCCTGTTACATTTGCTTTTTCTCTGTACAGTTCTGTACACACACAAACTCTCCACAGTGTCTCTCACTCCCTCCCGTTTCCAGTCCTGACGGTGCAGAAAGCCCCTCTCAAAGCTGCACATTCCGGCTGCTTTCAGTTGAGTTGTGAGAGATTATTAAAGGATCCTGCAGCGCCGCCTCACTTCACAACAGCAGATGAAAGCCGCAAACAACCCATCGACTAATCGCTCATCCCCAGCTCCAGAGTGAGTTAGGCCGGGACAAGCAGCAACATTCCGGCCCCACACTCTCTAATCAGCCGCTGCAGGAATGCAAGTCCTTCTTTGCAAAAGTTCCATGCAGATTCAAGGCCTCGTCCGGGATTTTAACCCGGTACCTCTCCCATATTTAAATCAACAACCCCGAAGTGAGAATCTTCGCCCTCGACCAACGAGCCGTCTGCGTGACAAATGTGCAGATAATATGTATCCATTTTAAAAGCATTTTTTGTGTGTTGTTATTCTTGATCAGAGAAGTACATGAGACCGAATCAATGACTTTGCTTTTTCGACCTGTCTTCTGAAGCGCCGCACGGTCCCACTCCGACAGTCAATGAGCTGTTGGGACGTTAGTGTATCCAGGCTGAGAGTGGCCACCCCGAGCGCAGCAGAGGAGTTTCTGCATTAGTTCTGGCTGGGGACAGTCTTTCCCCTTCTCTCTTCCTCTTGCCTGTATCCCTGTGTTTTGGTTTCTCTATTTATACCCCCTGCCTCAGCTTCTAGTGTTTAAAAGTGAAGAAAATATGAAATGGGCGTCACTGTGGAACAATTTCGCTCACTCAAAGTTAGATAAACGACCGTCGCACCATGAATCCTCGGCAGCAAGCCATTGATATTCAGGTTCATATCTGAATATATATAAATATATCTAAATGTATCATAACTGTTCCCTGGTGGTCGAGGGGTTAAGTTCGGTGCACTAACCTGATAACGATTCTTGGTCAATTCGTCAAATAAAAATAATTGAGTTCTGTGAGACGATGAGAAATTGCTGTAATCACCATGAATATCCCCATTGCTTCTGTGACGCACCGAGTTTATATATTTTCTTGTTTCTCCTGCGCTTTGTGGGACACTTGTTCGGGGTTTAATTTTAAAAACTGTGTGAGTTCGCTGATCTTGGGGAGACGGTAGGAGCCTCTGTGGCACCACTGTGAGGATGTGAAAGTGAAGACGGTGGCTGGGTGATCCGTGACATTTCTGTAAAGGGCAGCGGAGGAGAAGGATTGAGAGCTTTCAGTGTGGGACAGAAGTTGTTTCAGTTGAGCCAACACATTCCTGATCCTCCTCTCTTCTTCGGTAATCCCCGGAATCGAGGGTGACTTGTTTCCACATTAAAAATCAGTGGTGATCAGCACAGAGGGAGCGCACTGGTCAGCTCCCCTATGTTGTGCTAGCTGTGACAGAGGTTTCCGTCGTTTGTTTTATACGTGAAAAGTCCCTGGTTCGATCCCAGCCAGGAGCATTATGTTTAAACTTGCTGTGGATGAACAATTAGAGGCGAGTTTTGTCTCCTGGCAAATGCTGCCTGACCTGCTGTGATTTCCAGCATTTGCTATTTATTGTGTAAAACTTGAAGTTTTCTCAAAATTCAAACATATCCCCTCTGTGTGAAGAAACCCTAAGAAGGATCATTTTGGACGAGCTTAAAATGAACTTTGGGATTTGAAAATATGCATGGGTCTTCAGGGGAAAAGGAGCTGCAAACCAGGGGACCACGAACCTCTTAAAAAGCCAGTCTTTGGTTATTGGAGCTGACTGTGATATTGGAGCTAAACAAATTGTCTGGGGAACTGTGTGAACTCCAGAACTCTGCTCCCGAGGAGACATTAACATAGCAACAATTGAACCAGAGATTTCCCGCTGCAACTGGAAGCATGAAAACCATTCAGCACATGCATAATGTTAATCAACTATCCGGCCTGCATTGAAAACCCAGGCCTTGGCAGCCAACGTAAACACCAAAAATAATTCGTATATGGCAACTGGAATCCAACAGATCGACACATCCTGAAAAAGTTATCGTTAACGAGCCCGCCAAAATTTAATGAAGAATTATCAAGCCCGCTAAAACTAAGACAAAGAATCGGGTTTGATTTGGCGCACAGATTAGAAAGACTCTGAAGGTAGAATTGAGGCCCCGTTTTACAGCCAAAGATCAGACGTTGCTTCTGCACCAGCTCCGTGTACTTCAGAAATGGCAGAATTTTAGATCAGCACAACAGCTTTCGTTAACCTGTTTCTTCAGAACATCGACCAAAACAGCATCGCAAACAACCTGCAAACCAAGAACGCCGCGGCAGCAAGGAGCTCATGACTCAACCACCAAGATATTACCAGCAGCCAAATTGGTAATATTGATCCACCACGACCAACGATTTCCAAACCCGAAGATTCTCAAGCTATTTGCACTCTTCAAGCTCTCCCTGAGCTACCAACGGGTAAAACATTACCTAAAAGAACTTTAAAACCTACTGCTGAATGAAGAAAGTATTTACTCACCCATAAATCCAATATGCACTCTACCGCATCAGCGGACACCACCCAACTGAAGACTAAACAGTAAGAAGTCTTCCACGAAGTTCGGGTTATGGCAAGCAGAATCTACAGAATCCAGCGAACCCCAAAACCGCGAAACAGCACTGACTGTCAATAAGAGGATTGGTGAGCATTAACCCTGTTGCCCTAGAGTTTAACCTAGTCAGGTTTAGGTATTGGGAGGGGGGAGGTATATTTTTTTCTGTCACGCCTTTTGTAGGTGCAAAAAAGTGTTCCATATTCTAGATATTGTAAGTTTGGACATTGTACTTATCGTTCCTGAATAAATTCAAATATTCTTGCACAAAAACCAGTTACCTCTTGCACTTTGTCACATCCCCAAATCAATCCAAAGTCTAGAACCCAGGGAGTGGGAGCGATTCGAACCACTCAGAAGGTCAGAGGTGAACCTGACCCCGAGACCACCCCCTACAGTGCCTGTATTTCAAAAAACATTACTTTTATTCATCCTGCGGAATGCATATTGCACAGATAATCTCAGTACACATTGTGCAGGCAAAGGCAGCATTAGACACCAAACTGTTTTCTGATCTGCTGAGTTGAAACAGGTAATTGCTGGTTGATCACACGATTTGACAACTCGACTTGGAGATCAAGTATCAATGACAAAGGCAACAAAACTGCCCACCAGCACCAGGTGTCTTTCACTTGTTTGTCCCAAAATATCCCAGTCCTCTGACCTCCCACTAGCCTTGGCCACATTGAATGCCCTTGTTTTCAATTTGATACCATTTCTTATTTCCATAGTTAGCAACGGATGAGAACCCTTCTCTTTCAGTCTTTCCTTCTCATTGGGATATATCTTTGTTGCGAGTTATGAAGTATGTCCTTAAATGTCTGTCACTGCGAATTAATCGTCCCATATTTTAATCTATTTGTATAGTCCTCTTTAGCCAACTCTGCCCTCATACCTTTGTACTCTCCTCTGTTTAAGCCTGGTGTGAGAACCAACTTTCTCACCCTCCAACTGAATGTGAAATGTACCCATATTATGGTCACTCATTCCTGGACGATCTTTTACCACAAGATAATTTATTAATCCTGCCTCATTACTGTAAGGGGGTGGTCTCTATGAGGGGGTCAGGTTCCCTTCTGATCAACTTGAGCAGTTCGAATTGCTCCCGCTCCCTTGGGTTCTAGACTCTGGATTTATTTGGGGGGTGTGACAAAGTGCAAAGCACACTGGTTTGATGCAAAAGAACTTTGTTTTTATTACAGTCAAGAAATTACAAACTTATAATTACTCTAATAAGGAAGTACAATGTCAAAACCTATTCAAACTTATTAATGAACAATACCTTACACACTCAGAGGGGGTTATAATCGCTTATAATGACTATAATAGAGAACAACACATTACATTCAAAGGGGATTACAGTAGAATTACGCCTCCCACCGCCCAATACCTAATTCTAGCTAGGTTAGACACCAAGGCAGGCAGGGACTATGCTTCCCTGTTCTTTTGACAGTTAGAGGTGGATCGCGGTTTCGGGGTTCGCTGGATGCGGCAGATTCTGCTTGCCGTACCCCAAATGTCGGAGAAAACTGCTTGCTGCACAATCTTCAGTTGGGTTGAGTCCGCTGATGTGGTAATGCGCGTTTTGGATCTATGGGGTAAGTATCAGGTTTCCTTTTGTTAAAAAAGATTTGTACAGTATTTTAGGGAATGTTTTACCCATTGGTAGGTCGGGATTAGATTGTAGAATGGAAACTTTTCAATTCTTCGGTTTTTCCCTTTTGGAGTTTTGTTTTGAATTAGGTCGATCGCGTTGGTTTTTCGTTGATACCACGTTGGCTGTGGTCGGTTGCTGGCGCGATGGTGATATTCTTCCTTCCTCCAGGACTTCAGGACTTCGAGGCTGGAGAAGTTAGTTTACAGCTGTCGCGTTGGTTTCTCTCCTTGTCTTGATGACACAAGCGTAGTAAGGTGCTACGCGCAGTATAGCAAAGTGTGTCATATCCTCTATTGAAAGGGGGGGCCAGTTATACGGTTTGAGTGGTTCTAATCTTGGCGCCAAATCAGTTCAGAATTCTTTGTTTAAATTTGGTAGACTTGATTCTTCTCTGTAATATTTTGGCAGGCCTGTTAAAAGTTGATATGTTTTGGGTGGGTTGATGATCAAAAATTGTTTCCTGATGGAAATATTAGCTTGCTAATTGCAATGTCTTTTTATGCTTAATTTTTCGCATACAGGCTGGCTTGGGCATCTTTGTGACATATATGGTGAAATGATTTTCCAGTTTCAAGTTGATGGTTAGCTATCTTTGGGCCATTTTGTAATGTTAATGTCTCTTGTGGAGAAGGATTCTCGAATAGCCATTTCTCCAGACCGGTTAATTTAGCCCCCTCACCCAGGTAGTCTCACTAAGCAGTATGTCTTCTGTCAGTCCTTTTAGTCCTTCCCACAGCCTTGAATTTGTCTTGTATAAGTTCAAAATTCGATTAAAGTTCGAAGTTTCTTCCATAATCACTTTAGGGTTCCAAATTTTTGGTAGGTAGTTCCAAATTAAATGTCCTTTCGAATCAGCCCAAACACAGGGGGGTGGCAGTTCTTGTGAATTTTGCACCCTCTTCAGTGCACCCTGTTGACACTACACACTTGAGTGTCAATGAAGGTAAGCAAAATTCCTGCTCCCGAGTGTCAACCTTCCCTGCATTTACACGAGTTAAACATTACCCTGCATCCCCCATTTAAATGCAATGCAATATGCAGGTGAATACAATTATACCAATTCGGTTATAGAATAGAGGGAATGCCCCTCCTTTCATTCGGTTTACTCAGTATAATAACGGTATACACTCAAACACAATTTAAGAAGAATAATATAAAAGCACATAGTCAAACACATTCTTAAGTTCAGTAAAAATAAAGGTACATAGTCAAAACATTTTAAGTAACATTCTTATAACAGTCGCGATGTTGCAGTTTACAGCAGGTAAAACCAAACACAAATTAAACATGGCAGTATGATGTCACCCCTCCCTGCGCGATTCCCAAGTTCGGCCAAGGAGAGTACACCACACTTTGCTGCCTGACCTGACGACCTCTGCATTTCACTCAGCAAGTGAGACCAAGTCAAGGATAATCGCGAGTTGACAAATAACTAACATGTGGGAAGCGATTTGGATCCAGACTGGGACTTCTATATTTCTGAAAATGTCCCACCAAGGCGGAATGGTGATCTCTAGAATCCTTTTCCCTATCTCAATGGTTTTCTGTTCTAGAGTGAAGAAGTGTTTTTGTGAGACAATTACAGTTTTTAGCTTAGCGGTAAGATGTTCGGGTATAGCAGGAATTGCATAGCCAAATGTACAACATAATCCTGCAGGTTTGTAATGTTTTCCTTCACAGTGAGGTGGACAGTGGAGGGTTCAGCAATGGGGAAAACATTCCTGGCGCACTTGAACCGATGCCTCAGGTTTGAAGCAGAAACTGCTGTCACGTACCGGACACCAGAAGTGTCCATGTTGGTAGTGGGGCGTACTGGTGGTGACAAAGTAGTTCCAAGCCCCTATGTATGCTACCTGTGGAGGGACATGGTCTTGTGCAATTACCTGCATTGTACAGTTGATAGGCTGCAGCTTTAAACCCGCAGTGTGGTTTCAAATAGGCGTTCAAGTGCTGGGGATACATTATTATGTGTGCACCCCTGCTCCGTCACCCGGAGAGGTCAGTACCCATCATCGTGTGCTCCCACTTTAGGACATAGTGTGGGACCGCTGTGAAATGAACGTGTGCATCTCCTTGAATGACTCCAATGATCCCCACTCTGTATACCGGTGTGGGTCGAGCTGTCACACCCATGACCGGCATCCTTAATACTATCACCATGATGGTGTGATTAGAACGCCCGCAATCTACTGGGACATGGTAGGCTTCAGAAGCTCGGCAGAGCTGGCATGGGCTTCGTGAATTACTGTGTAGGTGGAGGGCTGCGAGGTGCTTGTTAATGATTCAGGGGGGGACTAAAAATTGTTTTAAATCGTCCAGGTTGTTGCGGCACTCGCCCAACAACCATGCCCCGTACATCACACACACCTCGTTCTGTGCAGCCTGGTCAGATGCATTCCTATCCTCCCGTATCAATGCTTTCGCTGTCTGCACATGTTTTTCCAGCTCAGCCACTATTTCTTTGAAATGGACAGTCATAGCCTGGTCCTCGTGTAGTTCTGATTCGACGGGAGGGGGGAGTTCGTGAGGCGAGAGGCCTATAAAAGCCCGACAGTTCGAGGAGAGAGGTGGCCGTCAGGAGTGGGGAGTTCGTGAGGCGAGAGGCCTTTCAAGGCTCAACAGTGCGAGAAGAGAGGCAGCCGTTGGGAGGCGGGAGTTCGTGAGGCGAGAGGCCTACAACGGCACAATAGTTCGAGGAGAGAGTTGAGATGTGGGAGTTTGTGAGGCGAGAGGCCTTTAACGGCCCAGCAGTTCGACTGGAGAGTCGGGTGGCGGGAGTTCGTGAGGCGAGAGGCCTATAAAGGCCCAGCCGGTGCAGCTGCAGCTGGGTGAGAAAGCAAAAAATAAGTAGAAAGAAATCGAAAGGTGACTTCACAGCCAAGGGGGTGATTGGTGAATCGCTTTTCTTTTTACTTTTCTCTACCAGTAAGTAATTTTAGCATTGTTGTTGCCAAATTAAGTTTACCTCGGGGTTAATTCATGGCAGGAGAGCTCGGACACGTGTTATGCTTCTCCTGTACTATCTGGGAAACCAGGGACGCTTCCGGTGCCCTGAAGACTACGTATGCGGGAAGTGTATCCGCCTCCAGCTCCTGATGGACCGCATGGCGGCATTGGAGTTGCAGGTGGATTCACTCTGGAGCATCCACAATGCTGAGAATGACGTGAATAGCACGTTTAGTGAGATGGTCTCAGCGCAGGTAAAGAGTACACAGCCCAGCCAGATAGTAAATGGGTGACCAACAGGAAGAGCAGTGCAAGGAAGGTAGTGCAGGGGTCGCCTGCGGTCATCCCCCTGCAAGACAGATACACCGCTTTGGGTACTGTTAAGGGGGATGACTCATCAGGGGAGAGCAGCAGCAGCCAAGTTCATGGCACCATGAGTGGCTCTGCTGCACAGGAGGGCAGGAAAAGAGTAGGAGAGCGATAGTGATAGGGGATTCAATTGTAAGGGGAATAGATAGGCGTTTCTGCGGCCGCAACTGATAGTCCAGGATGGTATATTGCCTCCCTGGTGCAAGGGTCAAGGATGTCTTGGAGCGGGTGCAGGAGATTCTGAAAAGGGAGTGTGAACAGCCAGTTGTCATGGTGCATAGAGTTACCAACAATATGGTTAAAAAACGGGATGAGTTCCTACGAGAGAAATTTAGGGAGCTAGGAGCTAAATTAAAAAGTAGGACCTCAAAAATGTAATCTCAGGATTGCGACCAGTGCCACGTGCTAGGCAGAGTAGGAATCACAGGATAGCTCAGATCAATACATGGCTTGAGCAGTGGTGCACAAGGGAGGGATTCAAATTCCTGGGACATTAGAACCGGTTCTGGGGGATGTGGGACCAGTCCAAACCTGACGGTCTGCATCTGGGCAGGACAGGAACCAATGTTGGGGAGGAGTTAAACTGACATGGTAGGGGGATGGGAAACTATGCAGGGAGACAGAGGGAAATAAAATCGGGGCAGAAGAAAAAAATAGAAAGGAGAATAGTAAATTGGAGTGCAGAGAAACCCAAGGCACAAAACAAAAAAGGCCACATGACAGCAAAATACTAAAAAGACAAGCCTGAAGGCTCTGTGCGTCAATGCGAGGAGCAGTCGGAATAATTTGGACGAATTAACCGTGCAGACAGCAGTTAACGGCTACGATGTAATTGACATCACGGATACATGGCTCCAGGTTGATCAAGGCTGGAAACTCAACATCCAGGAGTATTCAACATTTAGCAAGGATAGGCAGAGAGGAAAATGAGGCGGGGTGGTGTTGCTGGTTAAAGAGAAAAGTAATGCAACAGTAAGGAGAGTCATTAGCCTGGATGATGTGGAATCGGTATGGGTGCAGCTACGGAATACCAAAGGGCAGAAAACGCTAGTGGGAGTTGTGTACAGACCAGCAAACAGCTGTCGTGTGGTTGGGGAAAGCATCAAATAAGAAATAGGGATGTGTGCAATAAAGGTACAGCAGTTATCATGGGCGACTTTAATCTACATATTGATTGGGCGAACCAAACTGGTAGCAATGCAGTGGAGGAAGATTTCCTGGAGAGTATTACGGATGGTTTTCTCGACCAATATGTCGAGGAAGCAACTAGAGAGCTGGCCATCCGAGACTGTGTGATGTGTATTGAGAAGGGATTAATTAGCAATCTTGTTGTGCGAGGCCACTTGGGGAAGAGTGACCATAATATGGTCGAATACTTGATTAAGATGGAGAGTGACACAGTTAATTCGGAAATTAGGTCCTGTATCTAAAGAAAGGTAACTTCGACGGTATGAGGCGTGAATTAGTTGGAATAGACTGGCAAAGGATACTTTACGGGTTGACAGTGGATAGGCAATGGCAAATATTTAAAGATCACATGGATGAACTTTAGCAACTGTACACACCTATTTGGAGTAAAAATAAAACGGGGAAGGTGGCTCAATCGTGGCTAATATGGGAAATTAAGGATGGTGTTAAAACCAAGAAGAGGCATATAAATTGGCATAAAAAAGCATATTCCTGAGGACTGGGAGAAATTTAGAATTCAACAGAGGAAGACTAAGGGTTTAATTAAGCGGGGGGAAATAGGGTAGGAGGGGAAGCTTGCAGGGAATATAAAAACTGACTGCAATAGCGTCTGTAAATAAGTGAAGAGAAAAAGATTAGTGAAGACATTTGCAGTCGATTTATGTTAATTTCGAATGGGAAACAAAGAAATGGCAGACCAATTGATCAAATACATCGGTTGTGCCTTCACGAAGGAAGACACAAATAACCTTCCGAATTTATTGGGACCGAGGGTCTAGTAAGAAGGAGGAACTTAATGATATACTTATTAGTGAAAGAGATGGGATTGATGACCGATAAATCCCCGGGCCCTGATGGTCTGCATCCCAGAGTCCTTAAGGAAGTGGCCCCAGAAATAGTGGATGCATTGGTGATAATTTTCGAACAGTCTATCGAATCTGAATCAGTTCTTATGGACTGGAGGGCAGCTAATGTAACACCACGTTTTTAAAAAGGAGGGAGGGAGAAAACGGATAATTATGGACCGGTTAGCCTGTCATCAGTAATGGGGAAAATGTTGGAATCAATTATTAAAGATGAAATAGCAGCGCATTTGGAATGCAGTGAAAGGATCGGTCCAAGTCAGCATGGATTTATGAAACGAAAATCAAGCTTGACAAATCTTCTGGAATTTCTTGAGCATGTAACCAGCAGAGTGGACAAGGGAGAACCAGTGTATGTGGTGTATTTTGACTTTTGACAAGGTCACGCACAAGAGATTGGTGTGCAAAATCAAAACGTATTGTATTGGGGGTAATGTACGGACGTGGATAGAGAACTGGTTGGCAGAGAGCAAGCAGAGAGTCGGGATAAATGGATCCTTTTCAGAATGGCAGGCAGTGACTTGTGGAGTACTGCTGGGCTCAGTGCTGGGACTCCAGGGCGTTACAATATAGTTTATCGATTTAGATGACGGAATTGAGTGTAATATAGAAACATATAAACATAGAAAATAATTGCAAGTGCAGGCGCCTCGAGCCTTCAGCGCCATTCAATAAGATGATGGCTGATCATGACTGATCATTCCCTCAGTACTTCTTTCCGGCTTTCTCGACATACCCCTTGATCCCCTTAGCACTCAGGGCCATATCTAACTCCCTCTTGAATATATCCAATGAACTGGCATCAACAACTTTCTGTGGCAGGGAATTCCACAGGTTAACAACTCTCTGAGTGAATAAGTTTCTCCTCTTCTCAGTCCTAAATGGCCTGCCCTTTATCCGAAGACTATGTCAACTGGTTCTGGACTTCACCAACATCGGGAACATTCTTCCAGCATCTAACCTGTGCAGTCCCGTCAGAATCTTATACGTTTCTATGAGAACCCCTCTCATCCTTCTAAACTCCGGTGAATAAAGGCCCAGTTGTTCCAGTCTGCCCACATATGACAGTCCAGCCATCCCTGCAATCAGTCTGGTGAACCTTCACTGCACTCTCTCAATAGCAAGAATGTCCTTCCTCAGATTAGGACAACAAAACTGAACACAATATTCCAGGTGAGGCCTCACTAAGGCCCTGCACAACTGCAGTAAGACCTCCCTGCTCCAATAATCAAATCCACTAGCTATGAAGGCCAGCATGCCATTTGACTTCTTCACCTCCTGCTGTGTCTGCATGCCAACTTTCAGTGACTGATATATCACGACACAAGTCTCGTTGCACCTCCCCTTTTCCAAATTTGTCGCCATTCAGATAATATTATGCCTTTGTGTTTTTTCACATAAAATGTATAATCTCACATTTATCCACATTATACTGTATCTGCCATGCGTTTGCCCACTCAACTAACCTGTCCAATTCACACTGCAGCCTATTAGCGTCCTCCTCACAACTCACGCCGCCACCCTGTTTAGTGTAATCCGCAAGCTTGGAGATATTACACTCAATTCCTTCATCTAAATCATCAATGTATATTGTAAAGAGCTGGGATCCCAGCATTGAGCCCTGCGGCACTCCACTAGTCACTACCTGCCATTCTGAAAAGGATCCTTCTATCGCGAATCTCTGCTTCCTGTCTGCCAACCAGTTCTCTACCCACTTCAGTACATTACCCCCAATAGCATGCACTTTGATTTTGCACACCAATCCCTTGTGCAGGACCTCGTCAAATGCCTTTTGAAATTCAAATATACCACATCCACTGGTTATCCCTTGACCACTCTGCTGGTTACATCTTCAAAATATTCCAGAAGATTCGTTAAGCATGATTTCCCTTTCATAAATCCATGGTGACTTCGACAGATCCTGTCACTGCTTTCCAAATGTGCAGCTATTTCATCCTTAATGTTTGATTCCAACATTTTCCCCACTACTGATGTCAGGCTAACCGGTCTATAATTACCCGTTTTCTCTCTCCCTCGTTTTTTAAAAAGTGGTGTTACATTAGCTACCCTCCAGTCCATAGGAAATTATCCAGATTTGATAGACTATTGGAAAATGATCACCAATGCATCCACTACTTCTGTTGCCACTTCCTTAATTACTCTGGGATGCAGACTATCAGGCCCGGGGATTTATCAGCCTTCAATCCCATCAATGTCCCCAAAACAATTTCCTGCCTAATAAGGATATCCTTCAGTTCCTCCTTCTTACTAAAACCACTGTCTCCTAGTATATTCGGAACTTTATTTGTGTCTTCCTTCGTGTGGACAGAACCGAAGTATTTGTTCAATTGGTCTGCCATTTCGTTTTCCCCATTATAAATTCATTTGAATCCGACTGATCTTTTTCACCAGTCTTTTTATCGTCTCAATTTAGAGAAGCTTTTGCAGTCAGTTTTTATGTTCCCTGCAAGCTTCCTCTCCTATTCTATTTTCCCCCTCTTAATTAAAGCCTTACTCCTTCTCTGTTGAATTCTAAATTTCTCCCAGTCCTTAGGTTTGTTGCTTTTTGTGGCCAATTTATACGCCTCTTCCTTGGCTTTAATACAATCCTTAATTTCCCTTGCTAACCATGGTTGAGCCACCTTCCCCGTTTTGTTTTTACTCCAGACAGGGATGTACAATTGCTGAAGTTCATCCATGTGATCTTTAAATGTTTGCCATTGCTTATCCACCGTCAACCCTTTAAGTATCCTTTGCCAGTCTATTCCAGCCAATTCACGCCTCATACCGTCAAAGTTACCTTTCCTTCAGTTCAGGACCCTAGTTTCCGAATGAACTGTGTCATTCTCCAGCATAATAAGGAATTAGAACATATGATGGTCATTAAACCCAACGGGCCTCGCACAAGAAGATTGCAAATTAGTCCCTTCTCATTACACATCACCCAGTCTAGGATGGCCAGCTCTGTAGTTGCTTCCTCGACATATTGGCCGAGAAAACGATCCTCAATACACTCTAGGAAATCCTCCTCCACCGCATTGCTACCAGTTAGGTTATCACATCAATATGTAGATTAAAGTCACCCATGATAACTGATGTACCTTTATTGCACACATCCCTTATTTCATATTTACTGCTGGCCCCAACCTCACTACTGCTGTCTGGTGCTCTGTGCACAACTTCCACTAACGTTTTGTGCGCTTTGGAATTCCGCAGCACCACCCATACCGAATCCACATCATCCAGTCCAATGTCCCTCTTTACTATTGCATTAAATTCCTCTTTAACCAACAACACTACCCCACCTCCTTTACCTCTCTGCCTCTCCTTCTAAAAAATGTTGAATATCCCTGGATGTTGAGTTCCCAGCCTTGGTTACCCTGGAGCCAAGTCTCCGTGATGCCAATTACATCGACCCCGTTAACTGCTATCTGCACAGTTAATTCATCCACCTTATTTCGAATACTCCTCGTTTTGAGGCACAGAGCCTGCAGGCTTGTCTTTTTAACACACTTTGCCACTTCAGAATTTTACTGTAATGTGGCACTTTTTGTTTTTTGCCTTTGGTTTCTCTGCCCTCCACTTTTACTATTCTCCGTTCTATCTTTTGCTTCTGCCTCCATTTTACTACCCTCTGTCGACCTGCATAGGTCCCCTTCCCCCTGCCGTGTCAGTTTAACCCCACCCCATCAGCACTAGCGAAAACTCCCCTCGACATTGTTTCCGGTCCTGCCCAGGTGCAGACCTTCCGGTTTTTACTGGTCCCAGCTTCCCAGAACCGGTTCCAATGTCCCAGGAATTTGAATCCCTCCCTTTTGCACCAATCCTCAAGCGACGTATGCATCTGTGGCATGCTGCGATACTTACTCTGTCCAGCACGTGGCACTGGTAGCAATCCCGAGATTACTACTTTTCAGCTCCAACTTTTTAATTTCACTCCTCGCTCCCTAATTTCATCTCGTAGCACCTCATCCCATGTTTTACCTTTATGGTTGTTACCTATATGCACAACGACAACTGTCGGTTCACCCTTCCTTTTCAGAATGTCCTGCACCCGCTCCAAGACATCCTTGACCCTTGCACCAGGGAGGCACATACTATCGTGGAGTCTCGGTTGCAGCCGCAGAAACTTTTATCTATTCCACTTATAATCGAATCCCCTATCACTGAAGCTCTCCCACACTATTTCCTGCCCTCCTGTGCAGCAGAGCAATTCAAGGTGCCAAAAATTTGGCTGCTGCTGCTCTCCACTGATGATTCATCCCCCTTAACAAATGCAGAAACCCCTCTGCTGCGCTCGTACTGGCCACCTGCAGCCTGGATACACTAATGGGAGAACACCAGCGGCAGGTCGGGGCCATAAAAGGAACGGCGAGCGGCCCTGGGAGCAGCTTGGAGGCCCCGGGAGACTACTGTCGGGAGCAGCGCGAGCTGGTGCAGGAAGGCGGCGTCAGCGAAGAGTGACCTCATCAAGGTCCAGGTCGGTGATTGGAGCCTGGGCAGAAACAGCAGGAGCGGTGAGATCGGGGCGAAGGAGGGACGAGAGACTGTTGAGGGATGTGATCAGTGCCCAGGGGAGGCGTGAGTTTGGGGCCAGAGGTCCAGGGTTAGCTCGGGCCAGCCTACACTGCGATATGTGTGTGCATTAGGTCCATGCAGCACAGCTGGTCTGCAGTCGTCTTGATTAACCCTTGCCATTGGACCAAGACCGAGCTCTGTCAAGCCCGTGTGATGGCTGGGGTGCAACGGCCACCACAAGTTAAAAAAATCCACGCACAGGCATATTCCACCGTTCGGAATGCAGGTCGGGTCCTTCATTGAAACACCTGTGAACTCATCATTTTTCGGCGTGGAACCAAGTCATCCTCATTTCGAGGGACCGCCTGTGATGATAATAAAGATGGATACATTTACGTCCCGACAGCTCATTGACTGCAGGAGTGGGACCGTGCGGCGCTTCAGAAGACACGTCGAAAAGGTAAATTCACTGATTCCGTCTCATGTGCTCCTCCGATCAAGAACAGCAACACACACTAAAAATGCTTCAATAATGGTAAAATCTCATCTCCACATTTGCTCAGCAGTTGGCTCGTTGGTCTACGGGTTTGATTGTTGCTTTAGGGTTGTTATTTGAAATTTGCACGAGATCCTGGTTTTAAATCCCAGATGAGCCTTGAATTTGCATCAAACTTTTGCAAATAAAGACTTACATTTCTGCAGCGTCTGTCAGGAACTCATGATGCCCCAATGCGCTTTGCAGCCGCTGAGTTGCCTTTGAAATGTTGTCACATGAGGAAAGATGTGCACAAATCACCTCACACGCACCTCAACTCTTTGCAAAGGAGTTCATAGAATCAAAGAAGTTTACAGCACAGAAGGAAGCCATTTTGGCCCATCGTGTCCGCACCGGCCAACAACAGGCTATCCAGCCGAATCCCACTTTACAGCTCTAGGTCCATAACCCTGCAAGTTTCAGCACTTCAGCTGCACATCCAAGCACGTGTTAAATGTGTTGAGGCTTTCTGCCTCTACCACTCTTTCAGGCAGTGAGTTCCAGAACCCTCCTTCTGCGTGAAGAAATTTCCCCTCGAAACTTTCTGCCCATTACTTTAAATGTATGCCTCCTTGTTGTTGATCCCTCTGCTAAGAGAAATAGGCCATTTCTATCCACTCATAATTTTATACACCTCAATGAGGGCTCCCTTCAGGCTCTGTTCCATGGAAAGCAAATCCAGCCTATCTAATCTGTCCTCATATGCGAAGATTCTCCACTCCCGGCAACATCCACCGAAATCTCCTCTGTACCATCTTCAGTGCAATCATGTCCTTCCTGTAATATGGCGACCAGAACTGCACGCAGTACTCCAGCTGTGACCTATCCTGCCCCACAGATACCATCTCTTGTATTCGGTGCCTCGGCTAATAAAGGCAAGCATTCCATATTCCTTCTTAACCACCTTATCTATCTGGCCTGCGACTTTTTTGGGATCTGTGGACATGCACTCGCTAGATTCTGGGGAGGACCCAGCAGATTGGAAATCTGCAAATGCAATGCCCCTATTTATAAAGGAGGCAGACAAAAAGCAGGAAAATACAGACCAGTTAGCCGAACATCTGTGGTTGGGAAAATGTTGGAATCCATTATGAAAGAATAAGTAGCAGGACATAGAAATATAGAAACATGGAAAATAGGTGCAGGCGTAGGCCATTCGGCCCTTCGAGCCGCACCACCATTCAATAAGATCATGGCTGATCATTCAGCTCAGTACCCCTTTACTGCTTTCTCTCCATACCCCTTAATCCCTTTAGCCATAAGGGCCACATCTAACTCCCTCTTGAATATATCTAACGAAGTGGCATCAACAACTCTCTTCGGCAGAGAATTCCATAGGTTAACAACTCTCTGTGTGAAAAAGTTTCACCCCATCAGAGTCGGAATGGCTTACCCCTTATCCCTTAGACTCTGACCCCTGTTTCTGGACTTCCCCAACATCGGGACCTGTCCAGTCCCGTCAGAATTTTATATGTTTCTATGAGATCCCCTCTCATTCTTCTCAACTCCAGTGATCTCTCGATCCCTTCGTTCCCCGAGACTCTAAAAATCTATCGAACGCAGCCTTCAATATATTCAGAGACTCAGCATCCACAGGCCAGTGGGCAGAGAATTTCACAGATGCAAAACCCTCTGAGTGAAGAAATTCTTCCTCATCTCTGTCTTAAATGACCGACCCCTTAACCTGAGACTTAGCCCCCTGGTTCTAGACATTCCAGCCCGTGGGAAACAACCTCTCAGCATGTACCCTGTCAATACCCTTCAGAATATTGTGTGTTTCAATGAGATCGCCACTCATTCTTCCAAACTCCGGAGAGTATTGGCCCATTCTGCACAATCTCTCAACATAAAACAGTCCTCTCATCCCAGGAATTAATCTAGTGAACCTCCGTTGTACCTCCTCCCAGGAAAATATATCCTTCCTTACATAAGGAGGCCAAAACTGTGCGCAGTACTCCAGGTGTGGTCTGACAAGTGCCCTGTACAATTGTAGCAAGACTTCCTTACTCTTGTACTATGGGCTATATATTAGGTATATCGGGCGAGTGCCCTGTTTTTTGCTGATACTACAGCCGTATAAAAAGTTATTAAATTTTGACAGTTGCTCGGCAAACATATTTGTATTTCCTTCAGTGTACTCCTTGCTCTTCGAGGGCTAGATTTTCCTCAAGCAGTTTTGTCGGCACGCTGACTTCAAGCACACCGACATTGTGCGGTGGAAACTGCTCGGGGAAATATTCGCCCCATCCTGGCCGCTGTGTACAGTCCCCGGAGGCCTGGCGTGGCATCGATGGTGAAGTGACGGGCGGAGCGAAATGCCTGCGCCGAAAACACTGCCGGCACCTTCGCGCATGCGCAGTAGGTAGAGCAAACTTGGCACTCGGCCATTTTTAAACAGTGTGAAACCCGATGAAAAGCACAGCAGCTTCTCAGCTTCTCCAGTCGCTCGGCGGGCTCTCCCCCCGTCCCTCCCCGTTAAAATGCACAGCTCCAGCAGCTGCAACTTCTCTGGTCCACAAATTCACACTTCTCCGGTGTGTCTTCCCTCCCCGATCCCAGGGATACAGGGACCGAGTGTAATGGATCCAAGTTTGCTGATGACACAAAGATGGGTGGGAAAGCAAATTGTGATACAGCAAAGTAAATCTCAATTCCGGGAGAGCAATATGGAAATGTACAGTGACCCCGACGTGTTATAAACAAGCAGCCTTCTGATATGGAGTCAGACACACTACCGTTGCATTGTGAGGTCGAGAGTGCAGAGTTTCCATGTTTGTGTACATGAAGGTTCCTGAAACACAGTTTAATTTACCCTGCATTGTTGCAATGAAAGTGCTTTAAAATCCCCGGCCACTCCAACCGTGGGTCAGACAGCATCAGAATCAGTGCCCACCTGTCACTCACACTCTCACACCCGCTTTCATCACCTGCTGCCCGCGGACTGCAGCAAATCCAGTTCATCATCATCACAGGCAGTCCCTCGAAGCGAGGATGACTTGCTTCCTCGCCAAAAAACAATGAGTTGACAGGTGTTTCAATGATGGACCTAATATTCCATGTCCCGAAATGCATGTTGAAGTGTGGAAGATGCCTGTGCGTGGGTTTTTTTAAAGTGTGGTGGCCGTTGCACCCCAGCCATCACACGGGCTTGACAGAGCGAGGTCGTGTTCCAGTGCCAAGAGCTAGCCAAGACGACTGGTGAGCAGCTCTGCTGCACGGACCCAGTGCACACATATCGCAGTGTTGGCTGGCCCATGCTGCCGCTGGGCCCCTGGCCCTGAGCTCACGCCATCCCTGGGCCCCGATCATATCCCTCCACAGTCTCTCGCTACACATGCTGTACCTGCCCACTCCAATCACCGACCTGGACTTTGATGACGTCACTCTTCGCTGCCGTCGCTCTCCTGCACCAGCTCGCGCTGCACCTTGCCGTGGTACAACACCACGCTGCTCCCAGGCCGCCGCTCACCGCTCCTTTTATGGCCCCGACCTGCCGCCGGTGTTCTCAGGCAGATCGGGGCCTCCACGCTGCAGTCTAGTTGCGTGCAGCACATCCAGTTGCACGCCGTGTTACCGCACAATTCTCAGCTGTGATTGTAAGCTGACTATATTAAAAGCGATCGCAGAGAAAGCGAACAGTATTCCCTAGTAGTCTGTTGGTTAGGATTTGGTGCTTTCACTGCTGTGACCTGGGTTCGATTCCTCGTTAGGAAAAGCATATTAAGAGAACAAGTTCACAAAAATATTTCAAGTCTGTGAAATACTGAATAATAATTTCAATCATCATTAATCCATCCACATGTATTGCACAATGAAGCAAATACATATACATTTGCTGAGCGACTCTCAAATTTTAATAACTTTTTATACAACCGTAGAATCAACAGTAAAACAGGATATTCGGCACATAGTACCTAATATATAGCCCACAGTACAAGAGTAAGGAAGTCTTGTTACAATTGAACAGGACCCTGGTGAGACCACACCTGGAGTACTGCACACAGTTTTGATCTCCTTATCTGAGGAAGGATACACTTGCCTTGGAGGTGGTGCAACAGAGGTTCACCAGATTGAATCCTTGGATGAGAGGACTGTGCTATGGTGAGAGATTATGCAGAATATGCCGATACTCTCTGGAGTTTAGAAGAATGAGAGGTGATCTCATTGAAACGGACAATATTCTGTAGGGGATTGACAGGTTAGATCTTGCGAAGCCCGGCTACCTCAGTCGGTCGAGCATGAGTGTTTTGCTTGCAGGGTCGTGGGATAGAGCCCCAACGTTGGGCGATTACTTTTCCTGAAAATTTTATGTTGCTTTATCAGGAAAACATCATTGATGTACCCATGATCTTCTTTTGCACGATGATAAAAATGCGAACTGAGGGAGAGTTGATAATTTAATCAAATAATGAAAGCAGCGCCTGAGATCGCTCGACCATCCTTACTGTTCGATGCTGAAGTTGCAAGTTATTATCTGGAAAATTTCAGACCGGGTGCTTGTTCAGTGTTGCTGGAAGGCCCAGTGACCAGGATATCCTCTCCCCCGGGGTTTTCCTGAGCCTGTGCTCGATGCAAGGGGAGCTTGGCCCGTTCCGAGGTAGTTTCTATCCCAGCGATGGAAAATAACCGTCTGAGCTCTGGAATTGGGGAAGAGCGAATAATTAATAAGTTGTCTGCGTGTTTCAAATGCAGCTTAGATCTGCTGGTATAAACCGATCGTGTTGTTTCAATGAATGAAAGAAATGCGAATGGAGACAGTTGAAAATTCAATAATTAATGAAACTTTAATCCTTGATGAAGTTTTATCTCCTATCTGATTTTACACACTCTGTATTTGAGGAGACTGGTTTTAAATGTTAATTGCTCATGCAACAAGGTATCCAAAACAACTTTTCTACAATTTTATTGCAGACACGTTTTGCTTGAGAAATAATGTTCCTGCCCATGCTTGATCCAGGAACTTTTCACGTGTGAGGCAAATGTGATAACCACTGCACTGCAGAAACTGCTGCTTAGCTCAGTGCCCAGAGAGAAGTGTTCAGCAATAAGTTGAAATGTTCAATCCGTCACTCTGCAAAAACTTCCTTTCACAAGCAACAATGTTCTCTTTTCAAAATCATTAAACTCCCCAATTTCCACGTCTGCAATTTGAAGAACAAGACTGAAAACTCTTTGCGATCAGAAAATTGCCGGAAACCCCTGTGGTTAATGACAGGGCTTTTGATGGTTGATTTCTGCATACACCTTGTGTTATGTATTTAACCCTTGGCAACCTGTATCACACAACCACCAGAGGGCCTACCTGGTGGGGTCCCAAGGGATCCCAGCATCCCTTGGGAGCACGGTATATAAGCAGGCCACCCATGCTGTATTTGCGCTCTGGAGTCATATTAAAGGAGCTAAGGTCACACTTATTCATTGCTGAAATACTCAGATTCATCCTTTATTATGAGCATATCAATTGGCGGCGAGACAATGAACAACCACTCAAATATGCATGGAACAGTTGATATCCTGGAGAAGTTCTCAGAATTGTACGATTGCGAAGCCTTCATGGAGAGACTCGATCCATACTTCGTGGCCAAAGAGCTGAAAGGGAACATGAACGCTGCCAAATGAAGGGCGATTCTCCACAACGTCTGTTGGACAGCAACCTATGGCCGCATGAAGAATCTTCGAGCTCTGGTGAAACCAACAACTAAATCCAATGAAGAATTGTGTACGCTGGTCCGGGAGCATCTAAATCCTAAAGAAAGCGTTCTGATGGCGAGGTATCGGTTCTACACGTGCCAACGGTCGGAGGGCCAGGAAGTGGCAAGATATTTCGCTGAATTAAGGCGCATCGCAGGACATTCCAAATTTGACGGATTCCAAAATGAATACTGAAAGACTTTTTACTTGGCATTGGCCATGATGTAATCCTTCGCAAATTGTTGACTGTTGAAACTCAGTATCTGAGCAAAGCCATAACGATAGTTCATACAATTTCCACCAGTTCCTTTAAACCCAATAACGTAATTTATTTCTGTTGGACTGGATGGAGGAACATGATCCAGGTATAAAATTGTTTTTCCATTAACTGAATGTTCATAAAAGTATTGGAGTGGGAACTCACTTGATAACAGCACAGCTGGCAATGTTTACGGAATATATTTGTGCAACCAAAACGCACAATAACAACCTGAACTATGCGGCACCGAATCCGCGGGGAAAAAAATAGTAAAAAGCTTCGTCCCTGGTTGGACTCAAAGCACCAGCTTTTCGTTAAACAGCCGAACACACGAATCCATTGCACCCCAGAGACTAACTTAAACGGACATTGCAAGACATCCCACACCACGGTGTCACTCAGTTGAAGCACAGATTGCTCCGACCAGGATGGAACTTGTCCATTCTCAGTTGTACTTTCCCCAAATAAATGGAAGGACATTCATTGTGGATGTGTGGAGGCAGTCATGTCCCGCACACTGCAGACACTTCCATGTCACCACCAACCAGCGCTCCCGCAACCGGTGTGATCTACCTTGAAGCCTTCCAGTGCCTTGTCTGTGACAAAATATACTGATTGTCCCGAAGACGGTCTTATGATTCAATTCCTTTTCAGCTCCTGACTACAGATATTCCTGTGATTAAATCCAAACAAATAGCTTACAGGGACAGTTGGATTCATCATATCTTCGTTTGGTGAAATTTCAAAGATTGAAAGCGACACACATCAATCCCAAACCTCGTATCCTACTCGCTCACCACAACACGCTGCTCCCGTGCGATGGAACCCCAGTTGCTGTTTCAAACTTGAATGCAGGTACAAGGAGAACTCATTCAAAGACAGTCCAAGTCCCTGAGGCACCTGATTATTTGCGCCGAACTCCTTCGCAAAGAGTTGATGTTCGTGTGGGGTCATTTGGGCACATTTTTCCCCACACTACAACATTTTAAACATGACTCAACGGCTATAAAGCGCTTTGGGGCGTCATGAGTTCCTAAGAGGCGCTGCAGAAAAGCAGGTCCTCCATTGCAAAAGTTCTATGCATTTTCAAAATTCGCGGCAGAATAATGGGCTCGACCGGGATCTCTCGCAAATTTCAATTAACAATCCAGAAACGAGAATCAAACCCCTTGACCAACGAGCTCACTTTTTCACAAACCTGGAGATAAGTTGTAACTTTTATAAAAGCATTTTTTGTGTGTAGCTTTTCTTGGCAGAAGGAGCACATGAGACCGAATCAGTGACTTTGATTTTTCGACCTGTCTTCTGAAGCGCCGCACGGTGAGCGCAGCAGAGGGGTTTCTGCATTTGTTCTGGGTGGGGATAGTATGGCACCTTCTCTCTTCCTCTTGTCTGTATCCCTCTGCTTTGTTTTCTGTAGTTACTCACCGGCCTTATTTTATGTGTTTAAAAGGGAACAAAAGATGATGTGGGCGACATTCTGGAACAATTTCTCTCACCCAAATATATCTATTTAGTGAAGTGAAATAAAGTGCAATTAAAGAATAAGGGAGAAGCCACTGTCGCCCTTTTGACAGGAGAATAAACTCGCCCATGGCTGTTCATCCACAGCAAGTTTAAACATAATCGTCCTGCACGGGAACTTTCGCGTGGAACGCAAACGTGATAATGGCTGCACTGCGGAAACCGCTCTGACCGGAAGTACAGCAGAGGGCAGCTGACCAGTGAATGCCTTCTGTGCTGATCGGGAATGTGTTGGCTCGCCTTAAACAACTTCTGTCCCTCACTGACAGCGGTCAATCCTTCTCCTCCACTGCCTTTACACAAACATGTCACTGATCCACACCCACCACCCGACATCCCCATCGTGTTATCTTCCATGTTAGCACAGTGGGGCCGCGGAGGCACCTACTCTCTCCCCGCGGTTAGTGAACTCAGTCAGTCTGTAAAATTAAAGGGGAACAAGTGTCCCGCAAATGGCAGGGGAAGGAAGAGATTCTGTAACCTCGGGTTAACTTTTTGTCAAAGGCGTCCCGTCCTGTTGTGTATTTCCAGCAGTTTCCTACTTTCACAGGTGGAGATACCGGGGCTGGACCTTGTTCCTAAAATACAATGGGATAGGGATAAAATTTCCTCACGTGCTCAGGGCTAAATAAATGATTGAAGTTCTACAATGGATTAATTAATGAAGTTTAAATCAATGAATCTTCTTTTTCCACATGAGATGCATGAAACCCTTTCTTATAAGGTTTTAATTTTGATGGAAGTGTAATTTCCCTGGCCGGAAATCGACCCAGTGTCGCGGTGGTGAGAGCGCCGAATCCTAATCACTGGACCACCAGGGAACGCTGCATTGCTGCATGGATGCATCGTAATGCTTGATGTGATGAATTTTTATCCCTATCTCATTTACACGCTGTATGAGAAAGGTTTAAAATTGTAAGTGCTCATGACTCAGTTATATAACCATTGATTTTGTGTGCGTCTACTCTTGATAGGAGGTGCACTTGAGTCCGAAGTTCCAGTTCTTTTTATGTATCATTAGAATCAATTTTCCCCAGTTTCTTTAAACCCAATAAATTAATTTATATTGAGTGGGCTGGATGGAGGAACATGATCCATGTAAAAAAATTGTTATAGCTTTAATTGAGCTGAATGCTCATAAAAGTATTGGAGTGGGAACTCACTGGATAACAGCACAGCTGGCAATGTTTGTGGAATATATTCGTGCAGCCAAAATGCACAATGACAACCTAGAACTGTGCGGCACTGAAACCTCGCGGGAAAACTGTTGAATGCTTCGCCCGTATGTGGGGTTGAACCACCCACCGATTAGTTACCAACCAAATGCTCTAAACCATTCCGCCACAGATACTCACTGCAAGACATCTAAAACCAGGGTGTCAGTCAATTAAAGCTTCAGATTGCTCCGTCCGGGATGGAACTTGTCCGCTCTCAGTTCTACTTTTCCCAAGTAAAGTGTGGGACATTTATTGTGGATGTGTGGAAGCAGTCTGGTCCCGCAAACTGCAGACACTCCCATGTCACCGCCAACCAGCTCTCCCGCAACCGGTGTAATCTACCATCCAGCCTTCCGGTGCCTTGCCTGTGACGAATAATGTTTCAAATGTTTTGGCATGCTTGCTTCCATGGTGTAATGGTGAGCACTCTGGAGTTTGAATCCAGTGATCTGAGTTCAAATTTCAGTGTAATTCAAGTTCATGTTGTGCCAGCTGCTGAACATTTAGGACACAGAAGTGAAATGCACCTGGTGCTGGTGGTCAGTTTTCTTGACTTTGTCACTGATGCTTGATCGACAAGTCGAGTTGTCAAATTGTGTGCTCAATCTTCAGTTATCTGCTGCAAATCAGCGGAGGAGAAATCACTTCGTTGTCTAATGCTGCCTTTGCCTGCACAATGTGTGCTGAGATTATCTGTGCAACATGCATTCCGTAGGATGAATAAAAGCAATGCTTTTTGAAAGGCATGCACTGCATGTTTTGCACTCGACAAAAAGTTGCATTTTCTTTTCATTAATTTTAAATTAATGCATTGCAATGCCAACGCACTTTTTACGTGGCAATATCGATAATTAGCAGAGCGTAATAAAGAGATCGCAAAGTTTCTGTTTTAGGAATGGACTCAGTCGAGAATATTTTGTGGATTTTATTTTTCGGAGACTATTTTCCCTATGCTGGGGTCATCCTGCGCAGTCATGTGAAAAAGCTGGTTTTGTAAAAACTACAGAGACAGCATGGCAGTGAGCTGGGGCAAAAGACCACTCAGTCATCCATTGACAAAAGAGCTGTCAGCCAGGAAGGGGGGCAAAGAACAAAGCCACTCTAATTTGTAAAAGCACTTCTCACCTCCATCTCAGAAGGAGACACAGAACAATGAACCCACCAGCCTGGCCAGCCAAGGAGGAGCTGGGTCTTTCCCAACAGAAAGACTCAGAGAGATGCCCAGATTAAGGGCCATTAGCCCAATGCATGGGTGGGATGGCCCATCACTGACTAAGTACCCATGCTGAGAAACAAAGGGGTTTTAAAGATTGGCGTGAAAGATAGGGGTAGCAAGACTCCCAGAAAGACAGGGTCCTTTCCACTTTATTTTTTGCTTCGAGCTTGGTGTGAAGCTTTGAGCTTGCAGCTTGCAGCTTCTGTCCAGAGAGAGCTATCTCTCGCTCTCGCTCTCGCTCTCGCTCTCGCTCCACCGATCGATGTGCCAGAGGAAGGGGCTGCAGTACTGCAGAAGAAGCCACCGAGACTGAAGACCAGGCAGTGACTTCCCACAGCTGAGCAGAGCAAGGAAACGGGCTGCGTGTGGTGGTGAACATGTTCGCGAGTGTCCCAAGCCAGTAACCAGATATCCAAGGCCAGCTGGGTAAGGGCTCAGGGTTTACTCAGAAGTGATGCTTTTCTGGGCTATTCTGGGGTAGGGTAATTAATTGGTAGGGGTGGGGTTAGAATCCACCAGGGAATTACTGCGTGTTACTCGGTCTCATTTCTGTACTGTATGTATGTTGTTTGTAATCTGGATTTTATTCTCCATAGAGACAATGATTTCGTTTAGTAGAGCATGTTTTAGCCAGTGTATGCTAGAACAAAAAAATATACGATGATTTATCACCGAAGCATTCTTTCCATGACTCATTTAATTTACACTCTGATTAATAATTCCCGGATCTAGAACTTTCGTAAGGTGGGGACGAATCAAACCGTCCATCTGGCAATTGGGCGAGGATCACAAACACTTACAATATTTACCACAGGATATATTTGCTTTGGAAGCAGTTCAGGGAAGGTTCACTGGGTTGACTCCGGAGATGAGGGGGTTGACTTATGAGGAAACGTTGAGTAGGTGGGGCCTCTACTCATTGGAATTCAGAAGAATGAGAGGTGTTATTATCGAAATGTATAAGGTAATGAGGGAGCTTGACCAGGTGGATGCAGAGAGGATGGTGCCACTGATCGGGGAGACTAGAACTTGGGGGCATAATCTCAGAATAAGGGGCCGCCCATTTAAATCTGTGATGAGGATGAATTTCTTCTCTCAGAGGGTTATAAATCTGTTGAAGTCACTGCCTCAGAGAGCTGAGAAAGCCACAACATTAAATAAATTTAAGAAACAGATAGCTTCTGAACTGATAAGGGAATAAGGCTTATGGGGAAAGGGCAGGGAGGTGGACTTGGATCCAGGATCGGATCAGCCATGATCATATTAAATGGCGGAGCAGGCTCGAGGGGTCATATGGCCTACCCCTGCTCCTAGTTCTTAAGTTCTTATGTCCTGAATAGCGACACATTAAAAAATGATTTTATCATGGTTACACCTTATCTGAACGTTTGTCAAACAGTTGGCTCATTGGTCTAGGGCTCTTATTCTCCGTTCGGAGTTGTGAATTGTAATTTACGAGTGGTCCCAGAGGAGCCCTTGTATTGCTCACAAATTTTGAAATTGCATCAAACTTTTGCAAAGAGGGACTTGCATTTCTGCAGTGCCTTTCAGGAACTCATGACGCCCAAAGTGCTTTACAGCCGTTGAGTTATGTTTGAAGTGTTGTAATCTGGGGAAAGATGTGGCCAGATCACCAAACATCAACCTCAACTCTTTGCAAAGGAGTTTGGTGCAAATAATCAGGCGTCTCAGGGATTTGGACTTTCTCTGAATAAGTTCTGCTTGTTTCGGCATTCAAGATTGAAACAGCAACTGGGCTTCAATCTCACGGGAGGTTTGGGGTTGATGTGCGTCGCTTTCAATCTTTGAAATTTCACCAAGCAAAGAAACGGTGAATCCAACTGTCCTTGTAAGCATTTAGCTCCCGTTTAATCACAGGAATGTCCGCAGTCAGGAGATGAAAAGGAATTAAAACCTAATACCGGCTTCAGGACAATCAGAATACTTTGTCACAGAAAAGGCACCGGAATGCTGGAAGGTAGATCACACCGGTTGCGAGAGAGCTGGTTGGTGGTGACATGGAAGTGTCTGCAGTGTGCGTGATCAGATTGCTTGCACGCATCCACTATGAATTTCGCTCCATTTATTTGGGAAAAGTACAACTGAGAGTGGACAAGTTCCATAACGGTCGGAGCAATCTGAAGCTTTAACTGACTGACACCCTGCTTTTGGATGTCTTGCACCGTATATTTCCGTCAGTCTCTGTGGCGCAATGGGTTAGCGCTTTCGGCTGTTAACTGAAAGGTTGATGATTCGACCCCGCCCAAAGTCGAAGTCTTTAACTGTTTTTCCCCGGATATTCAGTGCCGCAAAGTCCCAGGTTGTCATTGTGCGTTTTGGCTGCACGCATCTATTCCTCAAATGTTGCCAGCTGTGCTATTATCCAGTTAGTTCCCACTCCAATATTTTATGAGCATTCAATTCAAGTAAAACGTTAAAAAATTTTACATGGATCATGTTCCTCCGTCCAGCCCACAAGAAATATATTATGTTATTGGGTTTAAAGAAACTGGTGGAAATTGATTCTATTGATACATATATCGAACTGGAACTTCGGTCTCAAGTGCTCCTCCTATAAAGAATCGGCACACACACAATCAATGGTTTTACAACTGAGTCATAAACACTTACAATTTTAAACCATTCTCATACAGCGTGTAAATGAGATAGGGAAAAAACTTCATCACATGTAAAGAGAAAATGAATGAATGAAGATACCACTGTTCCTCAGTCATTATATTCTTATTTATTTCATTCTGAAGAAGGTTATCGGCTAATTAACGGTGATGAAAAGAATTCTTACGTTTGCACGTTGGCTGCATGTCGTCAATTTTAAAGGTTTTGAATTTAAAAATGGTGTTACAAAAGTTATTGCCGAGACCTGGAATCAAAGCTGTTTTTCGGTGGCACACGGAGCGGTTTTACCCAATCATTTAAAGATGATTTCAAAGAACCACGTGGCGTTAAGTTCACATCACTGTTAACATTTGTTTTGGTGTGAAACAAGTGGATTGAAAAGGCCAATAATGTTAAACACAGAGTAAAGCTACCACTACACAGTCACATCAAAGCCTCCCAGGGCAGGTACAGTACGCGTTAGACACAGCGTAAAGCTTCCTCTACATTGTCCCATCATACTCTCCCAGGAAAGGCACAGCACGGGGTTAGATACAGAGTACAGCTCCCTCTACACTGTATAATCAGACACTCCCAGGTTAGGTACAGGGGATTAGATACAGTGTAAAACTCCCTCTATACTGTCCCATCAAACACTCCCAGGGCAGGTACAGGGGTTAGATACAGAGTGAAGCTCCCTCTACACTGCCCCATCAAACACTCCCAGTGCAGGAACAGGGGTTAGATAGAGAGTAAAGCTCCCTCTACACTGCCCCATCAAACATTCGCAGGGCCGGTGCACCTTTAATCAGCTAACGTTAAATTAGGGAATAGTCGGTCTCTGTAATCAATCCCCCAGTGTTAACATAAAATGGCGACCATTAACAAATGTAAAATGGATGACTGAAGATCGGTGTGTGCATTGTCACTGTGGTTCTGGGAGAGTTTCAAAGAGACAGAGGGAGAGAGAAGGAGAGAAAATCAGAGAGAGACAGAGAATGAGAGACCCAGAGACAGGGAGAGAGAGACAGAGAGTGAGAGACAGAGAGTGAGAGACAGAGAGTGAGAGATAGAGAGTGAGAGATAGAGAGTGAGAGATAGAGAGTCAGGGAGAGAGAGACAGGGAGCGAGAGACAGGGAGAGAGAGACAGGGAGTGAGACAGGGAGAGAGAGACCTGGACAGAGAAAGTCAGAGAGAGACAGAGAGACAGAGAGAGATAGAGAGTGAGAGATAGAGTGTGAGAGATAGAGAGTGAGAGATAGAGAGTGAGAGATAGAGAGTGAGAGATAGAGAGTCAGGGAGAGAGAGACAGGGATCGAGAGACAGGGAGAGAGAGACAGTGAATGAGACAGGGAGAGAGAGACCTGGACAGAGAAAGTCAGAGAGAGACAGAGAGAGAGAGAGAGCGAGACAGAGAGAGACAGAGGGAGACAGAGTGAGGCAGAGGGAGACAGAGGGAGACAAAGGGAGACAGAGGGAGAGAGGGAGAGACAGACAGTGAGAGACAGAGAAAGAGACATAGAGAGAGAGAGACTGAGAGAGAGAGACAGAGCGAGACAGAGAGAGAGACACACAGAGCCAGAGAGACAGAAAGACTGAGAGAGATACAGAGGGACAGAGAGAGAGAGAGAGATAGACAGGGAGAATGAGACAGAGATAGACAGAGCGAGTGAACGAGACAAGGAGAGAGAGAGGGACAGAGATACAAAGAGGGAGAGAGACAGGGAGACTGAAAGAGAGAGCGAGAGAGAGAGAGCAACAGACAGAGAGAGAGACGGACAGAGAGAAAGCGAGAGGGACAGAGAGAGTTGGGCATTTAATCTCCCTCCACACTGTCCCATCAAACCTCCGCGGGCAGGTAAAGCACGGAGTTAGATACAGAGTCCCTCTCTCTCTCGCTCTCTCTTTCAGTCTTCCTGTCTCTCTGTTAATCTCTCTCTCTGTCTGTTCCTCTCTCACTCTCGCTCTCTGCACTATCCCGTCAAACACTGCCAGGGCAGGTACAGGCGGTTAGATACAGAGTAAAGTTAGCTCTGCACTGTACTATCAATCACTCCCAGGGCAGGTATAGCTTTAAGCAGCTAACTTTGAATTAGGGAGTAGTCGGTCTCTGTAATCAATCTCCAGTGCGAACATAAAATGACGACCATGAACAAATGTAAAATGGTGACTGAAGATCGGTGTGTGCATTGTCACTGTGGTTCTGGGAGAGCTGCAGAGAGACAGCGAGTGAGAAAGAGAGAGGGAGAGATATACAGCGAGACTGGAAAAGACAGAGTAACAGAGTGGGAGAGAGACAGAGAGAGAGAGAGAAATTGATCGGGAGAGAGAGCGAAATGGAAAGATAAAGACATGGAGAGATAGAGAGAGTGAGAGAGAGACAGAGCAAGAGGGAGAGAGAGACAGATAGACAGAGAGAGAGGGAAAGATATATATAGAGAGAAACAGAGATGGGAAGCGAGAGAGAGAGAGGGAGAGGGAGAGATAGAGGCAGGGGGGAAAGACAGATAATCACAGGGAGGGGCAGAGAGAGAGAGAGACAGAGAGAGAGAGCGCGAGGCAGAGCAAGACAGAGAGATAGAGAGACAGAGAGAGCGGCAGAGTGAGAGAGACAGGGAGACAGAGGGGAAGAAAGAGAAAGACAGAGAGACGGAGATATAGAGAGAGAGAGAGACAGAAAGAGAGAGAGAGCGGGAGAGAGAGTGAGCGAGCGAGAGGTAGAAACAGATAGAAAGAGATAGAGAGAGACAGAGATATATCGAGAGGTAAAGAGATACAGACAGAGAGAGAGACCGGGAGAGACAGAGAGCGAGAGAGGGAGAAAGATAGAGATAGACACAGAGAGAGATATAGAGACAGAGATATATAGAGAGGCACACAGGCACAGAGAGAGAGAGAGACATAGAGAGAGCGACAGAGAGAGAGAGAGAGAGTGACAGAGAGAGAGAAAGACAGAAAGACAGAGAGAGAGAGAGATGGAGAGAGAGAAAGAGATACAGAGAGATAGAGAGAGAGAGAAAGAGATGGAGACAGAGAGCGAGAGGAAGACAGAGTCAGTGACAGAGAGAGATAGAAACAGAGAGAGAGAGAGACAGACAGTCAGAGAGCGCGGGAGAGAGAGATAGCGAGAGAGAGAGAGGGAGAGACAGAGTGAGAGAGAAAGAGACAGAGAGCGACACAGCGAGACAGAAATAGAGACAGAGTGACAGGGATAGGCAAACAGAGATAGGCAGACAGAGGGAGATAGAGAGAGAGAGAGACAGGGAGAGAGAGACAGAGTGAGACACAAAGATAAATACAGAGCGAGAGAGAGAGACAGAGAGAGACCGAGTGACAGAGGCAGAGAGACAGGGATAGAGAGAAACAGAAACAGAGAGAGAGAGAGAGACCGAGAGAGAGACAGAGAGACAGAGAGAGAGAGAGAGAGAGAGAGAGAGAGAGAGAGAGAGAGAGAGAGAGAGAGACAGAGAGTGAGAGAGACAGGGAGACTGAACGAGAGAGGGAGAGAGAGAGGGACAGAGATACACAGATGGAGAGAGACATATAGACTGGAAGAGAGAGCGAGAGAGAGCAACAGATAGAGAGAGAGACTGACAGAGAGAAAGCGAGAGGGACAGAGAGAGTTGGGCATTTAATCTCCCTCCACACTGTCTCATCACACCTCCCCTGGCAGGTAAAGCACGGGGTTAGATACAGAGTCCCTCTCTCTCGCTCTATCTTTCAGTCTCCCTTTCTCTCTGTCAGTCTCTCTCTCTGTCTGTTCCTCTCTCACTCTCGCTCTCGACACTAGCCCATCATACACTCCCAGGGCAGGTACAGGATATTAGATACAGAGTAAAGCTCCATCTACACTGTCACATTAAATACTCCCTGGGCAGATACAGCACGGGGTTAGATACAGAATAAAGCTCTCTCAACACTGTCCCATCATACACTCCCAGGGCAGGTACAGGGGGTTAGACACAGAGTAAAGCTCGCTCTACACTGTCCCATCAAACCCCCCCCCCAGGGTAGCTATAGGGGGTTAGATACAAAGTAAAGCTCCCTCTACACTGTCCCATCAAACACACTCAGAGTAGGTGCAGGGGGTTAGATATAGAGTAAAGCTCCGTCGACACTGTGCCATCAGACACTCCCAGGGCAGGTACACCTTTAAGAAGCTAACGTTAAATTAGAGAGTCGTCGGTCTCTGTAAACAATCTCCCAGTGTTAACACAAAATGACGACCAATAACAAATGTAAAATGGATGATTGAAGATCGGTGTGTGCATTGTCAGTGTGGTGTTGGGAGAGCTTCAGAGAGACAGAGAGACAGAGAGGGAGAGATGTACAGGGAGACTGAAAGAGAGAGAGAGAGAGAGAGAGGGATAGATGGAGATACAGAGTGAGAGAGAGAGAGAGATTGATAAAGAGAGTGAGGGAAAGGCAAAGATAAAGACATGGAGAGATACAGAGAGAGAGAGAGAGAGACAGAGCAAGAGGGAGAGAGAGACAGATAGATCGAGAGTGCGGAAAGATAGAGAGAGAGAGAAACAGAAACGGAGAGCGAGAGAGGGAGAGGGAGATAGAGAAGGGTGGGGAAGACAGAGAGATACAGAGAGAGAGAGGCAGAGCGAGAGTGAGAGAGAGAGAGAGAGAGCGAAGGAAAGATGGAGAGAGAAATAGAGACGGAAAGAGAGAGAGGGAAAGATAAAGGCAGTGAGAAAGAGAGAGACAGCGACAGAGAGAGAGAGAGACAGAGAGAGAGAGACAGAGACAGAGCGAGACAGAGCGAGAGAGAGAGAGAGAGAGACAGAGTGAGACAGAGTGTGACAGAGGGTAAAACAGAGAAAGACAGAGATAAATAGACACAGATAGAGGGAAAGAAACAGAGAGAGAGAGAGATCGAGAGAGACAGGGAGAAAAAGAGAGAGAGCGAGAGAGAGACAGAGAGGGAAAGATAGAGTGAGAGAAACAGAGACGGAGAGGGAGAGAAACAGAGACGGAGAGAGAGTGGGGGAGAAAGACAGAGAGAGACAAAATGAGAGACAGAGAGAGAGACAGAGAGAGAAAGTGGGGCGACAGAGACAGAGAGAGAGAGAGATAGAGTGAGAGGGAGAGAGGGCGAATGAGAGAGAGACAGAGAGAGAGACAGAGCGAGAGAGACAGACAGAGAGAGAGACAGAGAGAGCTAGTTTGGGGATTGATACAGGGCTATGGGGAGAAAGTGGGGCAGTTGGATTAGTTTGGGGATTGATACAGGGCTATGGGGAGCGAGCGGGGCAGTGGGATTAGTTTGGGGATTGATACAGGACTATGGGGAGAGCGCGGGGAAGTGGGATTAGTTTGGGGATTGATACAGGACGATGGGGAGAGAGCTGGGCAGTGGGATTAGTTTGGGGATTGATACAGGGCTATGGGGAGAGAGCGGGGCAGTGGGATTAGTTTGTGGATTGATACAGGACTATGGGGAGAGTGCGGGGAAGTGGGATTAGTTTGGGTGAAATTGAGCACCCATTTTACATAAGATGCGTGGTGACCATTTTACACCAGAACACGTGTCTGGGTGATCTGTGAACAAACCTGGTTTGCCTGTCTGGGCTCGGGGCTTTGTGTATTGTTCCTAGTCTCTGGGTCCTTCGTGTATTGGAAGAGTTTGAAGTCCGTCACACCTTGTTTAACCATTTCATTCTTTCAGGGCATTGATGGTAAACAGCTTAAATCCTGTGTATCTGTGACGGGGCAACACAATCGAATTTACACCTTATTCAAACCAACAAAACTTGCTTCTCCATTTCCTGCCGTGCGAATATATCCTCCCATCAAACTCTCCCAGGGCATGTACAGCATGGGGTTAGATACAGATTAACGCTCCCTCTACACGGTCCCATCAAACACTCCCAGGGCAGGAACAGCACGGATTAGATACAGAATAAACCTCCCTCTAAACTGTCCCATAAAACACTCCCAGGGCAGGTATAGCACGAGGTTAGAATAAGAGTAAAGCTCCCTCTACTCTGTCCCATCAAACAATCCCAGGGCAGGGACAGGGGGTTAGATATAGAATAAAGCTCCCTCTACATTTACACTGTTCCAGCAAACACTCCCAGAGCAGGTACAGGGGGTGAGATACAGAGTAAAGCTCCCTCTAGACTGTCCCATCAAACAATCCCAGGGCAAGTACAGCACGGGGTTAGATACAGAAGAAATCTTCCTCTACACTGTCCCATCAAATACGCCGAGGACAGTTACAGGGGGTCAGATACAGAGTAAAGCTCCCTCTACACTGTCCCATCAAACACTCCCAGGGTAGGTACAGGGGGTTAGGTACAGTGTAAAGCTCCCTATACACTTACACTGTTCCATCAAACAATCCCAGGGCAGGTACAGGGGGTTAAATACAGAGTACAGCTCCCTCTACACTGTCCCATCAAACAATCCCAGGGCAGGTACAAGGATTAGATACAGAGTAAAGCTCCCTCTACACTGCCCCATCAAACACTCCCAGCGCAGGTACAGGGGTTCGAGACAGAGTAAAGCTCCCTCTACACTGCCCCATCAAACACTCCTCGGGCCGGTACACATTTAAGCAGCTAACGTTAAATTAGTGTGTAGTCGGTCTCTGTAATCAATCTCCCAGTGTTAACTTAAAATGCCGACAATTAACAAATGTAAAATGGATGACTGAAGATCGGTGTGTGCATTGTCACTGTGGTTCTGGGAGAGCTTCAAAGAGACAGAGAGAGAGAGAGTGAGAGATATACAGAGAGATAGACAGAGAGAGTGAGACAGAGAGAGAGAGAGTCACAGAGACAGAGAGAGAGGGAAAGACAGAGAGAGAGAGAAACAGAGAGGGAGAGAAAGAGAGAGAGAGAGTGGGGGAGAAGACAGAGAAAGACAGGGAGGGGCAGAAAGACAGAGAGAGAGAGAGAGAGAAGCACGGAGTCAGTGGGGAAGACAGAAAAATACAGAGAGAGGGCGAGAGAGGGAGGGAGAGGGAGAGAGAGAGAGAGGGAGAGCTAGAAACAGATAGAGAGAGATAGAGATAGAGATAGAGATATTTAGAGAGGGAAAGAGACACAGACAAAGATACCGAGAGAGACAGAGAGCTAGAGATAGACACAGATAGAGATATATAGAGAAGCAGAGAGGCACAGAGAGAGAGAGAGAGACATAGAGAGCGCGACAGATAGAGAGTGACGGAGAGAGAGACAGAAAGACAGAGAAAGAGATAGATAGAGAGAGAAAAAGAGAGTCAGAGACAGAGAGAGATAACGAGAGAGAGAGGGAGAAACACAAAATGAGAGAGACAGAGAGAAAGAGAGAGACAGTCGCAGAGAGTGGCAGTCGGAGAGAGAGACAGAGAGAGGTAGACAGAGACAGAGAGAGAGGGAGACGGAACGAGATAGAGAGAGAAGGTGAGAGAGCAACAGAGAGAGAGAGACAGAGATAAAGACAGAGAGAGAGGAAACCGAGAGAGCGACAGACAGAGAGAGAGAGAGAGGGGAAAACAGAGAAAGACAGAGATAGAGACACACAGATCGAGGGAAAGAAACAGAGAGAGAGAGAGATTGAGAGAGACAGGGAGAAAGAGAGAGAGAGAGCGAGAGAGAGACAGAGAATGAAAGATAGAGAGAGAGAAACAGAGACGGAGAGGGAGAGAAACAGAGACGGAGAGAGAGTGGGGGAGAAAGACAGAGAGAGACAGAATGAGAGTCAGAGAGAGAGAGGGCGAATGAGAGAGAGGCAGATAGAGAGACAGACAAAGTGAGATACAGAGAGAGAGCTAGTTTGGGGATTGATACAGGGCTATGGGGAGAGAACGGGGCTGTGGGATTAGTTTGGGGATTGATACAGGGCAATGGGGAGAGGGCGGGACAGTGGGATTAGTTTGGGGATCGATACAGGGCTATGGGGAGAGAGCGGGACAGTGTGATTAGTTTGGGGATTGATACAGGGCTATGGGGAGAGAGCGGGGCAGTGGGATTAGTTTGGGTATTCATACAGGACTATGGGGCGAGAGCGGGGCAGTGGGATTAGATTGGGGATTGATACAGGGTTATGGGGAGAGAGCGGGGCAGTGAGATTACTTTGGGGATTGATACAGGGCAATGGGGAGAGAGCGGGGCAGTGGGACTAGTTTGGAGATTGATACAGGGCTCTGGGGAGAGAGCGGAGCAGTGGGATTAGTTTGGGTGAAATTGAGCACCCATTTTACATGAGATGTGTGGTGACCATTTTACACCAGGACACGTGTCTGGGTGATCTGTGAACAAACCTAGTTTGCCTGCCTGGGCTCGGGGCTTTGTGTATTGGTCCCAGTCACTTGGTCCTTCATGTGTTTGAAGAGTTTGAAGTTGATCATATCATTTCATTCTTTCAGGGCATTGATGGTAAACAGCTTCAATCCTGTGTATCTGTGAGGGGGCGACACATTCGAATTTACACCTTATTCAAACCAAAAAAACATGCTTCTCCATTTCCTGCCCTGCGAAGATATCCGCCCATCAAATACTACCAGGGCAGATACAGGGGGTTAGATTCAGAGTACAGCTCCCTCTACTCTGTCCATTCAAACACTCCCAGGACAGGTACAGTATGGGGTTAGACACAGAATAAAGCTCACTCTACACTGTCCCATCAAATACTCCCAGGGCAGCTACAGCACGGATTAGATGACAGAATAAACCTCCCTCTACACTGTCCCATCAAACATTCCCAGGGCACATACAGCACGGATTAAATACAGAGTGAAGCTCCCTCTACACTGTCCCATCAAACACTCGCAGGGCAGGTACAGGGGGTTAGATACAGAGTAAAAGTCCCTCTACACTGTCCCATCAAACACTCCAAGCGCAGGTACAGGGGGTTAGATAGAGAGTAAAGCTCCCTCTACACTGTCCCATCCAACACTCCCAGGGCAGGTACACCTTTAAGCAGCTAACGTTAAATTAGAGAGTAGTCGGTATCTGTAATCAATCTCCCAGTGTTAACATAAAATGGCGACCATTAACAAATGTACAATGGATGACTGAAGATCGGTGTGTGCATTGTCGCTGTGGTTCTGGGAGAGCTTCATAGAGACAGAAGGAGAGAGAAGGAGAGAAAAACATAGAGAGACAGAGAGTGAGAGACCCAGAGACAGGGAGAGAGAGACAGAGAGGGAGAGAGAGAGTTTGACAGAGAGAGATAGACAGAGAGAGAGAGAGAGAGTGAGAGATAGAGAGTGAGAGATAGAGAGTGAGAGATAAAGAGTCAGGGAGAGAGAGACAGAGAGAGAGAGACAGGGGGAGAGAGACAGGGAGAGAGACAGGGAGAGAGAAACTTGGAAAGAGTGAGTCAAAGAGAGAGAGAGATACAGAGGGACAGAGAGAGAGAGAGACAGGGAGAATGAGACAGAGATAAACAGAGCGAGTGAACGAGACAAGGAGAGAGAGAGGGACAGTGAGAGTTTGTGTGACAGAGAGCGAGAGTGGCAGAGAGTGTCAGAGAGAGGGAGAGACAGTCAAAGAGAGAGAGGGATAGAGAGAGATAGGGAGAAAGAGAATGATAGAGAGATACAGAGAGAGAGAGAGAAACAGAGAGAGAGACCGAGTTAGTGAGAGAGAGATACAGAGAGAGAGAGAGAGGGGCACAGAGGAGGGACAGAGAGAGAGATAGAAATGAAAAGAGAGAGGAGAGAAAGACAGAGAGACAGAGAGAGAAACTCAGAGATACAGAGAGTGAGAAAGGCAGAGAGAGAGAGAAAGAGAGAGGGAGACAGGCAGACAGACAGAGAGATGGTGAGAGAGAGACAGAGAGAGAGACAGAGAGCGAGACACAGAGAGAGAGAGATAGAAAGAGAGAATGAGAGGGCGGGAGAGAGATAGAGAATGAGAGACAGAGAGAGAACGACAGAGAGATAGAGAGACAGAAATACAGAGAGAGAGAGAGAAAAACACAGAAATAAAGACAGAGAGAGAGAAACACAGAGTGACAGAGATAGTCAGAGAGACAGAGATTGATAGAGAGAGGGAAAGAGAGATATAAAGACAGGGAGAGATACAGAGAGCGATTGACAGAGCAAGGGGGAGAGGGAGACAGAGAGAGAGGGAAAGATATAACGAGAGAGAAAAAGAGACGGAGAGAGAGAGCAATAGGGAGAAAGACAGAGAACGACAGAGAAAGACAGAAAGACAAAGAGAGAGTGACATCGGGAGGGAGCGAGAGGCAGACACAGTGAGAGAGAGAGAGGGAGAGCTAGAAACAGATCGAGAGAGATGGAGATATATCGAGAGGGAAAGAGATCCAGACAAAGAGAGCCATATAACGAGAGAGCGAGAGAGACAGAGACAAGAGACAGAGAGAGAGAGAGGGTGAAAGAGAGAGAGAGTGACAGAGATAATCAGACAGACAAAGCGAGAGAGAGATAGAGAGAGATAGAGAGAGCCAGAGAGTGAGAGAGCGAGACAGAGAGAGAGAGTGAGAGAGAGAAAGAGAGAGAGAGAGAGAGAGAGAGAGAGAGAAAAAGTGAAAGAGAGAGATCGGCAGACAGAGAGAGATAATGAGAGATAATCAGACAGACAAAGCGAGAGACAGAAAGAGAGAGAGCGAGGGACAGAGACAGAGAGACAGAGAGAGACAGAGAGAGAGACACAGAGAGAGACAGAGACAGAGAAAGCGAGAGTGAGAGAGCGAGAGACCGAGAGAGAGACAGAGAGACAGAGAGAGAGAGGGGGAGAGAGACAGAGAGATAGACATAGACAGAGAGAGAGAGAGAGCGAAAGAAACAGATGGATAAAAGTAGAGGTATAGAGAGAGGGAAAGAGATACAGAGGTGGAGAGAGAGGGAGACAGATAGAGAGAGAGAGACAGAGAGGGAAAGATAGAGAGAGAGAGAAAAACAGTGACAGAGAGAGTGACAGAGAGAGAGCGAGATAGAGGGGAAGACAGAGAAAGACAGAGAGATAGAGAGAAAGACAGAGAGAGAGAGAGGAAGAGAGAAAGACAGAGCGAGCGAGAGAGACAGGAGAGAGAGAGAGAACTAGAAACAGATAGTAACATAGAGATATATAGAGAGGGAAAGAGATACAGAGAGAAAGAGACCAAGAGAGACAGAGAGAGAAGTAGTTTGGGATTGATATAGGACTATGGGGAGAGAGCGGGGCAGTGGGATTAGTTTGGCGATTGATTCAGGGCTATGGGGAGAGTACGGGGCAGTGGGATTAGTTTGGGATTGATACAGGGCGATGGAGAGAGAGCGGGAAAATGGGATCAGTGTGGGGATTGATACAGGACTATGGGGAGAGAGCGGGGCAGTGGGATTAGTTTTGGGATCGATACAGGACTATGGGGAGAGAGCGGGGCAGTGAGATTAGTTTGGGATTGATACAGGGCTATGGGGAGAGAGCGGGGCAATGAGATTAGTTTGGGATTGATACAGGGCTATGGGGAGAGAGCGGTGCAGTGGGATTAGTTTGGGATTGAAACAGGGCTATGGGGAGAGAGCGGGGCAGTGGGATTAGTTTGGGAATGATACAGGGCGATGGGGAGAGAGCGGGACAGTGAAATTAGTTTGGGCAGTGATACAGGGCTACGGGGAGAGATCGGGCAGTGGGATTAATTTTGGGATTGATACAGGGCTATGGGGAGAGAGCGGGGCAGTGGGATTGACAGCAAAGAATGACAAAAAATGCAATAAACAAAGGAAATATAGATTACGAAGGTAAACTTGCGCAAAACATACAAACAGATAGTAAAAGCTTTTAGAGATATACAAAACGGAAAAGACTGACTAAAGTAAATGTTGGTCCCTTGGAAGATAAAAAGGGGGATTTAGTGATGGTAAATGTGGAAATGGCTGAGACCTTAAACAATTATTTTGCTTCCATCTTCACACTGGAAGACACAAAAACTATGCCAAAATTTTCAGACCACAGGAATGTGGGAAGGGAGGACCTTGAGACAATCACTATCACTAGAGGGGTAGTGCTTGACAGGCTAATGGGGACTGAAGGTAGACAACTCCCCTGGTCCTGATGAAATGCATCCCAGGGTATTAAAAGAGATGTCGGAAGTTATAGCAGATGCATTCTTTATAAACTGTCAACATTCTCTGGACTCTGGGGAGGTAGCAGCGGATTGGAAAGCAGCTCATGTAAAAAAAGGTGGTAGGGAAAAGGCAGGTAACTATAGGCCGGTTAGTTTAACATCTGTAGTGGGGAAAATGCTTGAAACTATCATTAAGGAAGAAATAGCGGGACATCTAGATAGGAATAGTGCAATCAAGCAAACGCAGCATGGATTCATGAAAGGGAAATCATTTTTAACTAACTTATTGGAATTTTATGAGGATATAACGAGCATGGTGGATCGAGGTGTACCGATGGATGTGGTGTATTTAGATTTCCAAAAGGCTTTCGATAAGGTGCCACACAAAAGGTTACTGCAGAAGATAAAGGTATGCGGAGTCAGAGGAAATGTATTAGCATGGATAGAGAATTGGTTGGCGAACAGAAAGCAGAGAGTCGGGATAAATGGGTCCTTTTCCGGTTGGAAATCAGTGGTTAGTGGTGTGCCACAGGGCTCAGTGCTGGGACGACAACTGTTTACAATTTACATAGATGACCTAGAAGAGGGGTCAAAATGTAGTGTAACAACATTTGCCATGGACACTAAGATGAGTGGGAGAGCGGGTTGTGTAGAGGACTCAGAGAGGCTGCAAGGAGATTTGGATAGGTTAAGCGAATGGACTGAGGTTTGGCAGATGGAATACAATGTCGCAAAATGTGAGGTCATCCACCTTGGGAAAAAAAACACAGTAAAATGGAATATTATTTGAATGGGGAGAAATTACAACATGCTGCGGTGCAGAGGGACCTGGGGATCCTTGTGCATGAAACTCTTTTGTGCATGAATCCCAAATGTTAGTGTGCAGGTGCAGCAGGTAATCAGGAAGGCGAATGGAATGTTGGCCTTCATTGCGAGAGGCATGGAGTACAAAAGCAGGGAGGTCCTGCTGCAACTGTATAGGGTATTGGTGAGGCCGCACCTGGAGTACTGCGTGCAGTTTTGGTCACCTTACTTAAGGATGGATTTACTGGCTTTGGAGGGGGTACAGGGACGATTCACTAGGCTGATTCCGGAGATAAGGAGGTTACCTTATGATGATAGATTGAGTAGACTGGGTCTTTACTCGTTGGAGTTCAGAAGGATGAGGGGTGATCTTATAGAAACATTTAAAATAATGAAAGGGATAGACAAGTTAGAGACAGAGAGGTTATTTCCACTGGCCGGGGAGACTAGAACTAGGGGGCAAAGCCTGAAAATACGGGGGAGTCAATTTTAAACCGAGTTGAGAAGGAATTTCTTCTCCCAGAGGGTTGTGAATCTGTGTAATTCTCTGCCCAAGGAAGCAGTTGAGGCTAGCTCATTGAATGTATTCAAGTCACAGATAGATAGATTTTTAACCAATAAGGGAATTAAGGGTGACGGGGAGAGGGCGGGTAAGTGGAGCTGAATCCACGACCAGATCAGCCATGATCTTGTTGAATGGCGGAGCAGGCTCGAGGGGCTAGAAAGCCTACTACTGTTCCTAATTCTTATGTTCTTATGTTCTTATAAATTAATGACCCTGGCTGAGTTTTCCCGTCCTACTGGTTGCACACGGGAGAGTGACAGCTCCTTGCACCAATCACCGTGCCGCTTCCCCACAGAGACCCGCCCAGAGGACTGCAGCAGGAAGCGCGCGGGGTGGGGAGGGCGGTAACGTGGCTCCTGAATTGAACCTGCGGCAGTTGAACTGTCGCGCTCAGCACGGAATTGGTCGGGACATGGCCCCGCCCACCGTGTATGAGATCAGGGCACCGCCCACACAGCCCCTGAGCCCAGCAGCGGGAATGCTGCAATGTGAGAGATAAAGAGAGAAGGTGCTAGGAACAGTCAGCCTGAGAGCTCAGGCAGTGTGTGTGGGGGGAGAGAGAGAGAATGGAGCTGAGGGAATATCATTGTCTTTGGCCTGACATTCAGGGGCACGGGGCTTTACCTGCTGCTGGGGGCAGTGCAGCTGAAAGATTGAGTGACAATATACAGCACTGTTTCCTGACACAACATGTGAATGCAATAACTGGGGAAAACCAGAGATTGGATCTGGTGTTTAGCAGTGAGCCTGACCTCGGATTGAGAATGCATACTGAACATGGATATTAAATGAATACAGACATTAATGTCGAGAAGTTGAGAACGTGGGAATTATATATGGACAGTATAAGCTAACAAAGAATTCATGGAGAATAGCCATGAAAATCTCAGACTCGAGACTGCAAAATGTTACAACACTAACACAGCTTGAAAAAAATCCCACAGCTTGCAAAAAACCTCAAAGTCTTATGTTATTAACCTGAAATATTAACAGAAGGTCTTTGTTTAAAATCAGACCATATTAAGGTCGGCTTATGAGTGGACAAAGGGAAAGAGGGATCAAAGGGGAGAGGCTGAACTAGAATGTCACTCTAATTGTATCTTGTTATCTTTTACCGAAAATGTATAACCGTCGTCCATTTACAATGTATCGTCACTTTGTCCGTAGGAAGTGGGTTCGATCTATCAGAGTTGCATTCCTTCTGTCTGATAAGGTCCCCGATCGGGATTTGCTTTTTAAATAAAAGCTTGCTTTGTTTAAAGTACAATCAGTATTCGACTCAGTGATTTCACTGAAACAGATTGAAGGAAAAGAATCCAGAAATCAACATTTGGTGTCAGAAGTGCGATCTCAACGGACGACTGCCGAAAACTTGTGAATTAAGAGCCAGACTAGCGTTGGACGAGACGAGGGGAAAGTGGCCACTGGAGTAAGTATACTTACAATACTACTCCAGTTTTCCCCGGTTTGAAAAGTCTGAGGAAAGTTTAGCCACTCGCTGGTTCTCAGGTAGTGTCCGAACGAGATCCAGGACAATCTGGTGAATACCTTTCAAACTTAGAACAGGGATATAGATAGGAAAATTGCGCGATGACGCAAACCAAGCGGCGACTTGGAAAGATAGGTTAGAATAGGTAAGTCTGCCTGGGTTCGAGGCCCAGAGCCTGCTTGGGTTCGAGGCCCAGTGTCTGTGTGGGTTCGAGGCCCAAGTAAAACCGCGCGGCAACACGGAGAGAGAGACAGAATCGCGCGAACCACATAGGGAAATGCAGAGGTTAGGGAATTACGTAAAATTAAGCCGCGGGACGACGTGGTACTGTGTAAATTTTAAATTGTACTCACGCCACATACGGTGTCGATCTTGTATATCACTTGTTCCACCTCGGCTCTGGGTAAGATAACTGAAACCACCACGGGGCGACGTGGAGACAATCAGGACGGATTAGGACCCTGATCCAACGTGCGGCGACACAGGATGGGTAATTTAGATAAAACTACGAATTCCCTGAAAGGTCATGGATCCAAAAATTAATAGGAAAGAAGAGAGACTCTTGTGAACGTCTATTTTAAATGAGAAATGCTTGTGAGATTTTTACTGTGGAAAAGAAAGTCAGGGAGTTGTGGTTTGTTTTAGCTCCACCCACTTTTTCAAACAGAATGAAACTTTTTTTTAACCCTTCGCAGTGTTGTCCTGTATGTGGGAAGTTTAAGAGTGTGAACCTTATTGAATTCCGTATATTCGGATGATAAGTTACGGAGCCAAGAAACGCACAATGGATAGGTTTGTTGAGTAAAAAAAAAGAAACACTTGGTCCCAGTGGTTAAAAAAGGATTTGACATGCTCACTTACTTGTCGAAAGAAAACATGCAATGATTTATTACATTACAAAGCTTGAATCGGGATTTTGAAATATTCAGAGAAGGCACAGCAAAACAACTGAGATGGATTCAAATGATTCAAAAAAAGTATTGTATTAAATCTGCAGATTAGAAGAAATAGTATAACATGACCTTGAGGCTGGAACAATTGAGATAACGAAAAGCAGTCCACAGCCTACGTGCTAGACTTCCCTCTAGTTATGGAAAAGACGAAAAACAAGACGTAACGTACAAATTAGGTGCTGAAAAAAAAAATGTTCTGAGATTTTAAATTATGAGGAAAGTTCCACTGCAGTCTGGAAAAAAATGCATCACTCCTGTCGAGTTGGCAGAAAACTTCCATTAAATTAGGGTTTTCATTGACAGAAGGAGGACATATTAAAAACCGTAGACATCTTGAAGAAAAAGTGCGCACACGAGAAACGTACTCAGAGTTCCACTGGGACCTCTGAGAAAGGTATCAATAGACTACGTAGTTAAAATGGTTGGCTTTGCATTGACCGAGGCTGATGAAGAAATTAAATTTCAGTAAACAAATAGCGATTAAAAATGTGTGGTCTCGTTTTAAATCAATTAAAAAAATATCTTTGGCAAGTACTTGAATAAGAAGTTAAAAAATATTGCAGTTTAATCAAATGCTGCCTTTCCTGATGAAAATATTTTTTTTTCAGATGGTTACGTGAAGTCACGTAATGAAATCAGGTCTTCTTACAAGCCTGTAAATGAGTTAACCCTTTCCATTGACAGCCGTTTCATACTAAACATTAATAATTTGGATTTCTTAATCGAAAAAAGACTCACCGAACAGAAGAATGGTGCGATAGTCAGAATAAAAATAATACTTGCCTGACACAATAAAGAAATAGATACTCAAACAAAACAAATTGAAGAGTTAAAAGGCTAAGATAAATAAGCTGAAAGAGATCCACAAACCCAACTTAACCCTGACCTCCGATTTCACGGAGTGACCTCGACATGCATGGATATAATGCAGAATCAAGGGACCTGAGGGCCCTGGTAAAGCAAACCCTGAGCCCAACTGAGCATGCCCGATTTCTAATTCACCTCGGACGTGCTACTCATGATGCATTGGTGGTTGCTCACCTGAAAGATGTCCAGGATCGCCGAAACGCTGTCTTTAATGCTCTCACCACGACCCTTCAGAAGCCCATCAGTATGGCCGCAGTATGAGAAACTAAACCCAAACGGGAATAAACTGCCGATGAATTCATGGAAAGATTTATTGAAATATACGGAAGTCAATCAGGAGATAATGCCTTCAGGGCAGGAGAGGATGCTCCTCAATTCTGCGCTATCCGACTTCAGTGCCTGCCCTATTTGATTGCTCACGCTATCCGGACAAATAATATGAATTGGGCAGATAACAATGAAGCCCAGATGGAAAGGGCGGTTAAATATTATTGGCAGGAAAAGAAAGGAGAGGTGGGAGGTGCACCCCCAACCCGGGTCAAGGCTGAATACATGACGAGAAAGGAAGAGCCGCCTCGGGTGGAAGGACCAAAACCCGAACCAAGGGGATACCAGATGGAACCGCAGTGTTGTGTGCAGGGTTGGGTGGATAAACAGGGATGTGGTTATACCAACCACCCAAATGGCCCGGGCCCTGCTAATTACGGACCGCTCTACTGTCCCCGGCCTGGTATGGGAAGAGTTCGGGGCTGGGAAAGACGAGATGGATGCTTTAATTGTGGGCAAGAAGGACATTGGAATAGAAATTGTCCCTCCCGTCGGCACAAAGGAGGAAGAGGAGGGAGGCAAGAGGGGAGAGGACGGGGATCTTACACTAACTTCTCCCAGAACAACCACTTTGTCCAACCGTACCCCGATTCGTATTGACTACGCAGCTTGATTGTGCAGGGACCCTCCCCGGATGACGAACCGATGATATTGTTAAAAATTCGCAATGAGTGGCAACCCTTCTTGATAGATACTTGAGCCTTCATGTCTTCTGCACAATCAAAGCTTAAACTCCCCGCCTTCACTGAAACACAGGGACTGTCAGGATTCCTGGGACAAGTCTCCACATTCCCGGTGTCAGAACCGGTTAAAATGGGTTACCAGGAAGAATCGGTGGAACATCGATTTGTTATCACAACTAATCTGGACTGTAACTTGATGGCTAGAGACCTCCTCTGCAAATTCCAGTTGCATTTGGAGTGTGGAGATGATGGGATTATTGTAAAACAGGGAACCCTTAAGCGGCAGTATTATACCACTAGAACCCCTCAGTTGTGGTCTTTGGACCTGCCGCAGGCACCATATCACGTGACCCTAGCATACGATCCCAGTGCAAAGAATCAGGACCTGCAGAATTTTTATCATGGTCACGAAGGGGAAGTGAAGGAAATTCTATTGAGGACTAGAGTTACTGAATTGGAAGGTAAGGCAGATGGACAGCCCCCAACGGTGGCACCACATATTACTCGTGAAGTATTACCTCCCCACCACGCTAAGGATTTGGGAGTTATGGTGCGCTAGGCTATAGACGAGGATGACTCTACCAACCAGGATGTGCAAATTGTAAAACATGGCCGATCAGTCCAATTCCACGGGGAGCCCGAGAAGGTCTTAACAACTCTGCAGCATCATTCTGGCTCTGACATCCCTGACTATGTGGAGCCTCATGTGTGGGCAGAGGACCCCTCCCAAGTGGATTATACTCCCATTGATCCGAATGACATCCCAGTGCAGGGCAATGTGGACTGGCCCTCTATCCGACAGTACCCACTGAAATCACAGGCAATACCGAGTATCCACCGAGCTTTGGAGGCTAGCCGAGTCGAACCAAAATATTAACCGGCATCTACAATAGCCTTCAATCCGCTGTCAACATCACCTTCCAGCAGGATATTGTTGTGTACACCTCTCACTCCGTAGCTGCCCTCCTGTGCCAACTGCAGACTCAACACCTTACCATGTCCAGGCAAAGCAGATATGAGATCGACATGCTCAACAAACTGACCTTTTGGCACTGTGCTGCAATTAATCCGGCCTGTTTTCTTACTGAGCCACCCAAGATGAGGAAGGACCCAGTCATGATTGTTTACCTTTAATTCAAGAGGCCTCATCAGTCAGGGAAGATTTAGTTGATGTACCAATGGAAGATCCAGACTGTAATATGTATGTTGATCGAAGTTCTTCTATTAATCCAGAAAGTACACGAATCTCAGGATATGCCATAGTAAAACAGGAGAATCAGGTCTTGGAATCTGCCGCCTTTGAAACCGCCTATTCTGCCCAACAAGCTGAACTATTCGCCCTCACCCGAGCCTGTATCTTGGCCAAAGACCTCAAAGTCAATATCTATATCGACTCTCGGTATGCCTTTGGGGTAGCCCATGATTTCGGACAATTATGGAAAAATAGGGGATTCTTAACCTCACAGGGAAATGAGATATCCCATAAGCAACTAGAATCTGATTTGATGCAAGCCCTCATGCTCCCCAAGCGCATTGCCATTGTTAAATGTACCGCCCACACCACCGGAAAATCCCCGGTTGATATAGATAACCATTGGGCTGACGAAAGAGGCCAAACAGGCCCTCGTGACCAACAGATGGTAGTGCCCAAAATGATCAGTCAGAGTAAAAATACTGCAAGGTTAAGTTAGCCTCGGTAAAACAAATGCCAACCATCCAAGATGTTATTAAAGCACAGGAGGCCACTCCTGAAAAGAAAAACTGTTGTGTAAAAATTATGACAATGTTTCTAAACTCTGGACCACTCCCGCGGAACAGACTTGCATGTCTCACAAATTGGCTCTATGGGTTATCGAATGTATACATTTTGCTACTCATTGTGGAGCAAGGACCACGAGTGACACACTTTTGGCTACTTGGTGGCACCCTATACTCCAGACGCTCGCCCAGAACATCAGTAGTCGTTGCCTGGTTTGCCAGCAACATAATCCAGGGAAGGGAGTCCCCTGTGATTGGGGTAAAACGCCTCTACCTGAAGGTCCCTTTGAGATATTTCAGTTGGACTACATTGAGTTGCAAAAAGTTCAGTGTTACAAATATGTGTTAGTAATAGTAGATGTGTTTAGCAGAATGATTGAAGCCGACCCTACCCTGGACAGTAAGGCTCAAACTGTTGTTAAGGTGTTAATGAGGGAAATTGCTCCTAGATATGGTATCTCAGCTCGACTGATGACCATTTATGTTCTTTCTCTGACTCAGGCTCTGCGACTAGCTCTCAACCAGGTTCGAGAGGCTCACCTCAACCTCCCAGTTTTACCCGAATCGTCCCTCGTGGTACCTGGGATGTATGTCCTGAATAAGAAATCGATTCGGAAGGGATTAGAGCCACGATGGGAGGGGCCTTTTCAATTGTTACTCACTACCCCCACTGCAGCCAATTTGGAGGGGGAAAGTGCCTGGGTTCACCTGCACCACTGCAAGCTCACCACCCTCTAACGAACCTATTTTACTGGTTATTCTAATTCCTGTTTCTGTTCCAGATTTCCTCTTCTCCATAGCTGAACAAGACCATTGGCATCCTAATTGGAAAATGGGTCCCGAGGAGACCAGTTTGAACTTCGACCCGTAGTGATAGACAAGCAGCTACACCGACGGTGACCTGAGAAGAGAGACGAGAAAACCGAACTCTTTTAATCAGCAAAATATCCTAAGGGTTATCATGGAATGATAAAAGGGGTGAATGAGAATGCATACTGAACATGGATATTAAATGTATACAGACATTAAAGTCGAGAAGTTGAGAACGTGGCAATTATATATGGACAGTATAAGCTAACAAAGAATTTATGGATGAATAGCCATTAAAATCTCAGATTCGAGACTGCAAAATGTTACAATAGTAACACAGCTTGAAAAAAAACCCACAGCTTTCAAAAAACCTCATGGTCTTATGTTACTAACCTGAAACATTAACAGAAGGTCTTTGTTTAAAATCAGACCATACTTAGGTCGGATTATGAGTGGACAAAGGGAAAGAGGAATCAAAGAGGATAGGCTGAACTAGGAAGTCACTCTAGACCTATCTTGTTATCTTTTACCGAAAATGTATAACCGTCGTCCCTTTACAATGTAACGTCACTTTGTCCATAGGAAGTGAGTGCGATCTATCAGAGTTGCATTCCTTCGGTCTGATAAGGTCCCCGATAGGGATTTGTTTTTTAAATAAAAGCTTGCTTTGTTTAAAGCACAATCGGTATTCGACTCAGTGATTTCACTGAAGCAGATTGAGGGAAAATGATCCAGAAATCAACAGGATCAGGCCTCCGTGTGGGGAACATCTGGGCAACACTGATCGCATTATACCATCCCGATTGGCCGGCAGAACCAAAGGGACTGAGAACCTGCGACACGGACCGCAGTTCAGGGCAAACGTCTCCAAACTGGCAGAGGACTTGTAACAGGTAAGTTGGCCAACCCTCCTCGGTGGTGATGTGACCGCTGTTGAATATAAATGGAAAGGTTTTAAGAACAAGTTTAAAAATGTGGTAAACAAACGTGGTCAAAATTAAAAGACAGAAATATGGTAAGAAAATCCAAGGTGGCCGACTGGCTCTGTACAAAGATGTAAACAGAAAGGTTTACAGTAATTAAATAATTTTAACACTTAAATAAATAGGGTGAATACAAGGAACAACTAATGAAAACGAAGGCTGCTATTCAATCAGGAAAAAGTATCTCGGATTAAAAGGATTGTAGACAACTGGCCGACGTGGGCAGAGAATTTTCAGTTATGTGGAGAGTGCGAGAACTATCAAAGTCTGTATTGGGCCACTGAAGGGTGTTCAAGGACAGGTTACACAGGACTCACTGAGTATGGCGGGAATATTAGTGAGTACTTTGCATCAGTCTTCACCCTTTAACATCATGCTCAAATGTTAGAATTTAATAACAATACTTTTATCAGTAACATTAACATAGATAAGCATGTTGTTTTAGAAAACATTCAGAAGTTAAAAATAGATAGAACAGCCGGACTGGAGGATATCCATCCAAGGGTCCTCCGGGAGATGGGACATGTGTTGTGTGAGTGTCCTCCGGGAGATGGGACATGTGCTGTGTGAGTGTCCTCCGGGAGATGGGATATGTGCTATGTGAGCCCCTCCGGGAGATGGTACATGTGCTTTGTGAGGGTTTACTGGGAGGTGGGACATGTGCTGTGTGAGTCCCTCCGGAAGATGGGACATGTGCTGGGTGAGGGTCCTCCGGGAGATGGGACATGTGCTGTGTGAGGGTCCTCCGGGAGATGGGTCATGTGCTGGATGAGGTTCCTCCGGGAGATGGGACATGTGCTGTGTGAGTGTCCTCCGGGAGATGGGACATGTGCTGCGTGAGTGTCCTCCGGGAGATGGGATATGTGCTGTGTGAGCCCCTCCGGGAGATTGTACATGTGGTTTGTGAGGGTTTACTGGGAGGTGGGACATGTGCTGTTTGAGCCCCTCCGGGAGATGGGACATGTGCTGGGTGAGGGTCCGCCGGGAGATGGGACATGTGCTGTGTGCGGGTCCTCTGGTCGATGGGACTTGTGTTGTGCGAGACCCTCCGGGAGATGGGACATGAGCTGTGTGAGTGTCCTCCGTGAGATGGGACATGTGCTGTGTGAGGGTTCTCCGGGAGATAGGACATGTGCTGTGTGAGCCCCTCCGGGAGGTGGGACATGTGCTGTGTGAGCCCCTCCGGGAGATGGGACATGTGCTGTGTGAGCCCGTTCGGGACATGGGACGTGTGCTGTGTGAGGTTCCTCTGGACGATGGGACATGTGCTGTGTGAGTGTCCTCTGGGCGATGGGACTTGTGTTGTGTGAGCCGCTGGCATGCATGTTTATAGCTCACACTGAAATAGTTCTGACAGATTGGAAGGATGCGAATTAAGTCCCCATTTTAATAAAAATTTGACAAGGCAGACCCGGGTAACCAGAGGCCCATTAGATTAATATCAGTAATAGGTAAGATGATTGAAAGAATCATAAGGGATGCAATATATGAAAATTGGATAGGGAGGGACATATTAGGGACACCATAACAAATTAGATAGAGTTTATGTCTCACAAATCTAATTATATTTCTTGAAGAAGTTACAAAGTTGGTGGATGAGGGAAGCCCTGTTGACATTGTCTACTTAGATTTCCAAAAAACTTTTGACAATGTACCACACAAGAGGCTTCTCGATAAGATCGGAGCCTCTGGTACTTATAATATATTGAGCCAAATACAGAACTGGCTGGCAGGATGTAGGTAAAGAGCAGTTATAGATGGATTTGGATCTGTTTGGAGATCGGTCACCAGTGGTGTCCAGCAGGGATCAATGTTGGGACCATTGCTTTTCACTATTTTTATTAATGATCTGGATTTTGGGTTGGGGCACAATTTTGAAATGATACCATGATCTGTGCGACTGCTCGAACTGTAGAAGAGGCTCGTCTGATTCAGGGAGATCTTGAAGTGTGGGGGACTGGCCGCATGACTGGAAAATGAAGTATCACTTAGATAAGTTCAGTGTTATGTATGTGGGCAGGGCAAATGCTCAATATTCATACACCCTCCAGGGAAAGGCATTAAAGATGGTGGAGATAGAAAGAGATTTAGACATTCTAGTGAATACATCCTTAAAGGTACATGAGCAATGCAGTGTAGCGACAACTAAAGCAAATAGGGTGTTGGGGTGTATCCATCGGACAATTGAGTGTATGACCAGGAGTACAGTTTTGTCCTTTTACAAGACCTTGGTCAGGCCACACTTGGAATACTGTGTCCAGTTTTGGTCTCCTCACATGGTGGGTGATACAGGTTCTGGAAAGGGTCACTAGACTAATTCCAAGTCCAAAGCATCATAGTTACCAAGATAGGTTAAAAGAGTTGGGACTCTTTACCTTAGAGCAGCGTAGACTTAGGGCGATATGATTGCGGTTTAAAAGATAATGAAAGTGAAAGAGAGTGTTCTAGCTGACTGTTTATTTCAATTAAATAGGTTAGGCAGCACCAGGGGACACAAATTTCAGTTGTATAAGGATAGATCTAGGTTAGACATCAGGAGGTGATTCTTTTCCCAGAGAACAGTAGACCTCTGGAACAAGCTGCCCTCTCATGTGGTGGATGCAGACTCACTGAATTCCTTCAAGTAAAAGCTGGATTTGTTTCTGGCTGCGGCGGAGATTAACACTTACAGAATGTAGGTACTGCAGGGAGTTTAATGGCCAGAGTGATCTCCTGGACTAGTTTCGATCACTTCGATGGGTTGGAGAGGAATTTCCCAGATTTTATTTTACAAAATTGTCCTAGGTTTTTTTTTAAATCTGTATTTTTGCCTCTCCCAGATTATCACATGGATTCGGGTGGAGTGGAGTGTATACCCTGTGATTTATCGCAATTTTGTGGGACAGGCTTGATGGACCAGATGGTCTTTACCTGTCCGTCATTTTTAGTATGTTTTAAAATGCTTCCTCTACACTGTCCCATCGAACACTACCAGAGCAGGTACAGCACTGATGCGATACAGAATAAATCTCACGCCCCGAATTAGAGCGTACTGACAGGCCCGGGTGAGCGGGGTCACTGGCCGCCATCTTGCACAGGGCGGGATCAGGGCGCATGCGCGGCCTTCTTGGTTTGGGAACAGAGAGTGGGTGGGGCTTCAGAATCTCTGTTCCCATCTGGGTCCCAGTGCCCGGGAGATGGCGCATCCTGGGCAACACACTTTTCATCATCTTAGAATCAGAGACTGGTTACAACATGGAAGGAGACCATTTGGCCCATCGAGCCCATGCCGGCTATCAGCAAGAGCTTCGACTAATCCCACTCGAGCTACTCTGTCCAGACCACTCATGATTTTGAACACCTCTGTCAAATCTCCTCTCAATCTTCTCTGTTCTGAGAATAACCCCAACTTCTCCAGACTATCCACGTAACTAAAGTCCCTCATCCCTTGAATCATTCTTGTAAAACATTTCTGCAAGCTCTCAAAAGGCCTTTGTCTACTTACCAAAATGCAGTAGCCAGAATTGCTCCAGCTCAGTGAACAAGCTCCCCGCTGGAGTGGAACTAAGCTACAGAACCAGTGGGAACTTGTTCAACCTTCGTCGTCTCCAGGCCAGGTCCAAGACCACCCCAATCTCTGTCGTTGAGCTACCGTACGCGGACAATACCTGCGTCTGCGAACATACAGAGGCTGAACTCCAAGTCATAGTCGACGTATTTACTGAGGCGTACCAAAGCATGGGCCTCACATTAAACATCTGTAAGTCCGAGGTCCTCCACCAGCCTGTCCTCGCCGCATAGCACTCCCTCCACCCACCCGCCACAGTCATCAAGATCCATGGCACGGCCCTGTACAACGTGGACCATTTCCCATACCTCGGGAACGTCTTATCAACAAGAGCAGACATTGACGACAAGATTCAACACCACCTCCAGTGCAACCTTTCGGCCGCTTGAGGAAAAGAGTGTTTGAAGACCACGCCCTCAAATCTACCACTCAGCTCATGGTTTCCAGGGCTGTAGTAATACCCACCCTCCTGTATGGCTCAGAGACATGGACTATGTACAGCAGACACCTCAAGTCGCTGGAGAAATACCACCAACGATGTCTCCGTAAGATCCTGCAAATCCCCTGGGAGGACAGACGCACCAACGTTAGCGTCCTCGACCAGGCCAACATCCCCAGCATTGAAGCACTGACCACATTTGATCAGCTCCGCTGGGCAGACTACATTGTTCGCATGCCAGACACAAGATTCCCAAAGCAAGAACTCTACTCAGAACTCCTTGACAGCAAACGAGCCAAAGGTGTGGCAGTGAAACGTTACAAGGACACCCGCAAAGTCTCCCTGATAAAGTGCAACATCCCAAATGACACCTGGGAGTCCCTGGCTAAAGACCGCCCTAAGTGGAGGAAGAGCATCGAGAAGGGCGCTGAGCACCTATCGTCTAATCGTGCAGAGCATGCAGAAATCAAGCACAGGCAGCGGAAAGAGCATGCGGCAAACCTGTCCCACCCACCCCTTCCCTCAACGACTATCTGTCCCACCTGTGACTGGGACTGTGGCTCTCGTATTGTATTGTTCAGCCGCCCAAGGACTCATTTTTAGACCGGAAGCAAGTCTTCCTCGATTCCGAGGGACTGCCTATGATGATGATGATGACCCAGAATTGGACACAATACGCCAGTTGAGGCCGAACCAGAGTTTTATGTGCATCAACATAATATCAACACTTCTGTACTCTATACCTCTATTCATGAAGCCTAGGATCCCGTAAGTCTTTGTAACTACTTTCTCAACCTGTGCTGCCACCTTCAGTGATTGGTGCGTACATACTCCTGGGTCTCTCTGTTCATGCACCCCTTTACAATTGTACCCCTTAGTTTATATTTCCTCTCCTCTTTCTTCCAAACAAAATGTATCACTTTTGAACTTTTCTACGTTAAATTTCATCTGCCACATGTCCACACATTCCCCAAGCCTGTCTATGTCTTTCTGAAGTCTATCACTCCCTCGTCATTGTTCACTGCACTTCCAAGTTTTGTTTGAGCTGCAGATTTGGAAATTGTGCCCTGTAAACCCAAGTCTTGGTCATTAATATAGATCAAAAAAAGCAGTGGCCCGAGTACCGACACGTGGGGAACACCACTTCCTCCAGTCTGAAAAACAACCGTTCACCACTACTCTGTGTGTATCACTTAGCCACTTTCATATCCATGCTTCCACTGCCACTGTTATTCCATGGGCTTCGATATTGCTGGAATTGGTAACACGCCTCGGATCACTAAACACAAAACCCAGTCTGTTAATCACTTTCAGCTACTGGACTAAGCATGTCCCCCACAGCATCTCTTCTCCCCTCAATATGTGAATGGAGCATCACATCTGTAAACCTGGTTAAATTTATATCCACTCAGCACATCTACTTAAGAAAAGCCTGTAGGTCAATGACACATTGTTAAGGTGCCAGTGTGCTGCTGGTTTATTTGGCATTTTGCCTGTAATGTACTCCGTATTTTGGTATTTGTATTTAAGGAAGAATATACTTGCATTGGAGGCAGTTCAGAGAAGGTTCGCTAGGTTGATTCCGGAGATGAGGGGATTTACTTATGAATATAGCTAGAGTAGGCTGGGCCTAAACATATTGGAGTTCAGAATAATGAGAGGTGATTTTCTCGAAATATAAGATATGAGCGGGTTCGACAAGGTGGATGCAGAGAGGATATTTCCACTTACACGGGAAGCTAAAACTAGGGGACATAGTCTTAGAATAAGCGGCCACCCAATTAAAACTGAGACGAGGAATTTATTCTCTGAGGGTTGTAAATCTGTGGCATTCTCTGCCCAGGAGAGCTGTGGAGGCTGGGTCTTTGAAAATAGTTAAAGCGGAAATAGACAGATCTTTGAGCGATAAGTGAGTAACGGATAATGGGGAGTGGGCAGGGAAGTGGAACTGAGTCCATGATCAGATCAGCCATGACCTTATTGAATGGCGGAGCAGGCCTGAGGGTTCAAATGACCTACTCCGGCTCCTATTTATTATGTTCGAACTGAACATTTCTCCCAGTGTAACCTTGTCTGTAATGAAATATTTGTCATTTAATTAGCCTCAGGTCCTTGCTCATATCTGCTGCAGATTCCAGATTTGATTCCAGAGATGAGGGGATTGACTTATGGTTGAGTAGGTTGGACGAAACATATTGGAGTTCAGAAGAATGTGGTGATCTCTGTGTGGCCCAGAAGGTCAGTGTCCAGGCTGAAGTTCTGTTCCCCCTGGAAGATCCTCCCCACAGAATGTCCTTTCTCAGCTCTAGCCAGGTGATGCTAAACACTCAGGTGGGAAAGATAAAAATCCACAGCAATGTGTTCAAAGCAACACTAATTTATGTGTCTATATCCCAAATATTAAACTCCCATCGATTTCAGAAGTTATTACCATCAGTGTTACAGGAGTTATAAACCCCAACTGTCAGAATGAACACGATTCAGTCCGGGATGTGAATAACAGCAGGTTCCAACCCCTGCAGTCACTTGTGAACTCGCTGATGTCTCAGCAGGTTGCCTGACAGAGAGAATCCCTTGCCACACTCATAGCAGGTGAATGGCCTCTCCCCAGTGTGAACTCGCTGGTGTGTCTGCAGGTAGGATGATGTAGTGAATCCCTTTCCACACTCGGAGCAGGTGAACGGCCTCTCCCCAGTGTGAACTCGCTGGAGTTTCAGCAGGTGGGATGATGTCGTGAATCCCTTCCCACATTCAGAGCAGCTAAACGGTCTCTCCCCAGTGTGAACACGCTGGTGTGTCAGCAGGTGGGATAACTGAGTGAATACCTTCCCACATTCAGAGCAGCTGAACGGCCTCTCCCCAGTGTGAAGTCGCTGGTGTGTCAGCAGGTTGGATGATGTCGTGAATCCCTTCCCACATTTAGAGCAGCTGAACGGCTTCTCCCCAGTGTGAACTCGCTGGTGTCTCATCAGTTGCTTTTGCTTTTAAAACTCTTCTCACAATCAGAAGATTTACAAGGTCTCTCCTCATTATGAACTCGCTGGTGTGTCAGCAGGTTGGATGATGTAGTGAATCCCTTCCCACAGTCGGAGCAGGTGAATAGCCTCTCCCCAGTGTGAACTCGCTGGTGCCTCAGCAGGTCGGATGATGTAGTGAATCCCTTCCCACAGTCGGAGCAGGTGAATGGTCTCTCCCCAGTGTGACTGCACTTGTGTCTCTCCAGGTTGGATAACTGAGTGAATCCCTTGCCACAGTTGGAGCAGGTGAACGGTCTCTCCCCGGTGTGAACTCGCCGATGTATTTCCAGCTGGGACGGGGAGTTGAATCGTTTCCCACAGTCCCCACATTTACACGGTTTCTCCCCAGTGTGACTGCACTTGTGTCTCTCCAGTTTTGATGATTGCCTGAAGCCTTGTCCACACACAGAGCACGTGTACCGTTTCTCCCCACTGTGAATGGTGCCTTCTGCTTCCATGGTCAAAAGCTGATGATATTCCAGTCCCGATGTAGCGAGTGACTGTCAGATTTTGAGGTGATGTTTGGTTTGAGCTTCCGTCTACAAATCCTCCCCTTTTAACATCCTGTAAAGTGAATTTCAAACAGGAAAAGGGAGTGTGAGAGAGAACCTACAAAAACACAAAGGCAGATTGTGAAATTGAGCTTAATGAATCTGGTCATTTGTGGGGCCGTCACAAGAAAAAAGTGACCAAGAAAGCTGCCGGATTGACGTAAAAACACATCTGGGCCAATACTGTCCTTCAGGGAAGGGAACCCACCTCCCTCGACAGGCCCACATTGGAAATTGTTGCTCCCACTGGGCCCAGAATTACTGGGGGTGAAACCCAGCAGCTTCTCCCTCCTGTCCATCCAGCTCAAATTGATGCAACAAGCAGACCCACACAGGAGGCCTGTGAGTGCCTTCCACATCCAGCGCCCACCTGATAGAGCGGCTGGGAATTGCTGGGCCTGCTATATAAATGTAAGTTGTTGTTTTCCTGGTGTGGGGGAGGTGGTGCCCCCGTGGGTTGCTGGTGTTGGCCCGGTGGCTCTGACTCAGGCCCCGAGAGCCGCACTCGGTTTTACCCGGTGACTGAGAGCCACACTCGGTGTTGCCCAGGGACTGAGAGCCGCGCTCGGTGTTGCCCGGGGCCCGAGAGCCACACTCGGTGTTGCCCGGGGACTGAGAGCCACACTTGGTGTTGCCCGGGGATTGAGAGCCACACTCGGTGTTGTCCGGGGACTGAGAGCCTCACTCGGTGTTGCCCGGGGCCCGAGAGCCGCGCTCGGTTTTGCCCGGGGCCCGAGAGACACAGTCAGTGTTGCCCGGGGACTGAGAGTCACACTCGGTGTTGCCCGGGGACTGAGAGCCACACTCTGTGTTGCCCGGGGACTGAGAGTCACGCTCGGTGTTGCCCGGGGACTGAGAGCCGCGCTCGGTGTTGCCCGGGGCCCGAGTGCCGCGCTCGGTGTTGCCCGGGGCCCGAGAGCCGCACTCGGTGTTGCCCGGGGTCTGAGAGCCACACTCGGTGTTGTCCGGGGACTGAGAGCCAAACTCGGTGTTGCCCGGGGACTGAGAGCCACACTCCGAGTTGCCCGGGAGCCGTGAGCCGCACTCGATGTTGCCCGGGGGCCGAGAGCCGCACTCGGTGTTGCCCGGGGACTGAGAGCCACACTCGGTGTTGCGCGGGGACTGAGAGCCACACTCGGCGTTGCGCGGGGACTGAGAGCCACACTCGGTGTTGCCCGGGGCCTCGGAGCCGCACTCGGTGTTGCCTGCGTACTGAGAGCCGTACTCTGTGTTGCCCGGGGACTGAGCGCCGCACTCGGTGTTGCCCGGGGACTGAGAGCCATACTCGGTGGTGCCCGGTGACTGAGAGCTGCACTCGGTTAAAAATGAGGCAGACAAAAAGCAGGAAACTATAGGCCAGTTCGCCTAACATCTGTGGTTGGGAAAATGTTGAAGAGTTCATTCTTAAAGAAGCAGTAGCACGACATTTGGAAAAGCATAATTCGGTCAGGCAGTCAGCATGGATTTATGAAGGAGAAGTTCAGTTTGATAAATTTGCTGGAATTCTTTGAGCATGTAACGAACACGTTGGATAAAGTGGGTGTGGTGTAATTGGACTCCCAGAAGCCATTTGACAAGGTGCCACATAAAAGATTACTGCACAAGATAAAAGTTCACTGTGCTGGGGGTAATATATTAGCATGGATAGAGGATTGGCTAACTAACAGAAAACAGAGAGTTGGGGTAAATGGTTCATTCTTGGGTTGGCAATCAGTAACTAGTGGAGTGCCGCAGGGATCAGTGCTGGGATCCCAACTATTTACAATCTATATTAACGACTTGCAAGAAGGGACCGACTGTAACGTAGCCAAGTTTGCTGACGATATAAAGATGGGAGGAAAAGCAATGTGTGGGGAGGACACAAATAATCTGTGAAAGGACACAAATTGGCGAAGTGAGTGGGCAAAAATTTGGCAGATAGAGTATAATGTTGGAAAATGTGAGGTCATGCATTATGCCAGAAAAAAAATCAAAGAGCAAGTTATTATTTAAATGGAGAAAGATTGCAATGTGCTGCAGTACAGCGGGACTTGGGGGTACTTGTGCACGAAACACAAAAGGTTAATATGCAGGTACAGCAAGTGATCAGGAAGGCCAACTGAATCTTGGCCTTTATTGCAAAGGGGCTGGAGTATAAAAGCAGGGAGGTCTTGCTACAGTTATACAAGTTATTGGTGAGGCCACACCTGGAATACTGCGTGTAGTTTTGGTTTCCATATTTATGAAAGGATATACTTGCTTTGGAGGAAGTTGAGAAAAGGTTCACTATGTTGATTCCGGAGATGAGGGGTTGACTTATGAGAAAAGATTGAGGAGGTTGGGCCTCTACTCATTGAATTGAGAAGAACGAATGAGAGGTGATTTATCGAAACGTATAAGATAATGAGGGGGCTTGACAAGGTGGATGCAGAGAGGATGTTTTCACTGATTGGGGAGATTAGAACTTGGGGGCATAATCTTAGAATAAGGGGCCGCCCATTTAAAACGGAGATGAGGAGGAATTTCTTCTCTCAGAGGGTTATAAACCTGTGGAATTCGCTGCCTCAGAGAGCTGTGTATGCTGGGACATCGAATATATTTAAGACAGAGATAGACATTGTCTTAACTGATAAGGGAATAAGGGGTTATGGGGAGCGGGCAGCGAAGTGGAATTGAGTCCATGATCGGATCAGCCATGATCGTATTAAATGGTGGAGCCGGCTCGAGTGGTCGTATGCCCTACTCCTGCTTCTATTTCTTATGTTCTTATTTTCTTATATATTGGATGTCTGGTATGGGAGTGTGGATTTGATTCTGTATCTGTCCATCTCTGGTATATGAATGAGGGTTTTACTCTGCATGTTAGTTTCTGATACGAGAGCATGGATTTTATCCTGTACCTGTGAATTTCTGGTAATTGCCTATGGTTTCATTCTGTATCAAAAAGGACCACATTACAACATAATTCTAAAAGGACAAAGAGTGTTTATAAAAACAAGCCTGAAAGCTCTGAGTCTCAAAGCGAGAAGCATTCGTAACAAGGTGGACAAATTAACTGCACAGATAGCTGTTAGCGGATATGATGTAATTGGGATTACAAAGTCATGGCTCCAGTGTAACCACAGCTGGGAACATAACATCCAGGGGTATTCAATATTCACGAAGAATATCCAGAAAGGAAAAGGAGGTGGGGTAGTGTTAATGGTTAAAGAGGAGATTAATGCAACAGTAAGGAAGGACATTGGCTGGGATAATGTGGAACCTATATGGGTAGAGCTGCGAAACACAAAAGGGCAGAAAACGTTAGTTGGAGTTGTGTACAAACCACCAAACAGTAGTAGGGAGGTTGGGGATGGCATCAAACAGGAAATTAGGGATGCGTGCAATAAGGGTACAGCAGTTATCATGGGTTACCTTAACCTAGATATTGATTGGGCTCACCAAACTTGTCGCAATACTGTGGAGGAGGATTTCCTGGAGTGTATAAGATATGATTTTCTAGACCAATATGTCGAGGAACCAACTGGAGAGCAGGCCATCCTAGACTGGGTCTTCTGTAACGAGAGAGGATTGATTAGCAATCTGGCCGTGCGTGGCCCCTTGGGGAAAAGTGACCATAATATGGTAGAATTCTTCATTAAGCTGGAGAGCGACACGGTTAACTCAGAGACTAGGGTCCTGAACTTAAAGGAAACTTCAATGGTATGAGACGTGATTTGGCTAGGATAAACTGGCGAATGATACTTAAAGGTTTGACGGTGGATAGGCAATGGCAGACATTTAAAGATAACATGGATGAATTACAACTATTGTACATCCCTGTCTGGCGTAAAAATAAAACCGGAAAGGTGGCTCAACCATGGCTAACAAGGGAAATTAGGGACAGTGTTAAATCCAAGGAAGAGGCATATAAATTGGCCAGAAAAAGCTGCAAACCTGAGGACTGGGAGAAATTTAGAATTCAGCAGAGGAGGACAAAGGGTCTAATTAGGAGGGGGGAAATAGAGTATGAGAATAAGCTTGCAGGGAACATTAAAAACTGACTGCAAAAGCTTCTATAGATATGTGAAGAGAAAAAGATTAATGAAGACAAATGTGGTCCCTTGCAGTCAGAATCAGGTGAATTAATAATGGGGAACAAGGAAATGACAGACCAATTGAACAAATACTTTGGTTCTGTCTTCACGAAGGAAGACACGAATAACCTCCCGAAATTACTAAGGGACCGAGGATCTGACGGGAAGGAGGAACTGAGGGAAATCCTTATTCGTCAGGAAATGGTTGTAGGGAAACTGATGGGACTGAAGGCCGATAAATCCCCAGGGCCTGATAGTCTGCATCCCAGAGTAGTTAAAGAAGGGGCCCTAGAAATAGTAGATGCATTGGTGGTCATTTTCCGGAATTGCATGGACTATGGATCAGTACCTATGGATTGGAGGGTAGCTAATGTAACCCCACCTTTTAAAAAAAGGAGGGGGAGAGAACACAGGGAATTATAGACCGGTTTGTATGACATCGGTGGTGGGGAAAATGCTGGAATCAATTATTAAAGATGTAATAGCAGATCATTTGGAAAGCAGTGACAGGATTGGTCCAAGTCAGCATGGATTTATGAAAGGGAATTCATGCTTGACAAATCTTCGAGAGTTTTTTGAGGAGGTAACTAGTGGCGTGGATAAGGGAGAACCAGTGGGGATGTGGTGTATTTGGAATTTCAAAAGACTTTTGACAAGGTCCCACACAAGAGATTAGTGTGCAAAACTGAAGCATATGGTATTGGGGGTAATGTATTGACATGGATAGAGAACCGGTTGGCAGACAGGAAGCAAAGAGTTGGAATAAACGGGTCTTTTTCAGAATGGCAGGCAGTGACTAGTGGGGTGCTGCAAGGTTCAGTTCATTGATCCCAACTAATTAAAATATATGTTAATGGTTTAGACGATGGAATTGAAGGTAATATCTCCAAGTTTGCAGATGACACTAAGCTGGGTGGCAGTGTGAGCTGTGAGTAGGATGCTAAGAGGCTGCAGGGTGACTTGGATAGGTTAGGTGAATGGGCAATTTCATGGCAGATGCAGTATAATGTGGGTAAATGTGAGGTTATCCACTTTGGTGGCAAAAACAGGAAGGCAGATTATCTGAATGGTGACAGATTAGTAAAATGGGAGGTGCAAAGAGACCTGGGTGTCATGGTACATCAGTCACTGAACGTCGGCATGCAGGTCCAGCAGGCAGTAAAGAAAGCAACTGGCATGCTGGCCTTCATAGCGAGGGGATTTGAGCGGGGAAGTCTTACTGCAGTTATACAGGGCCTTGGTGAGACCACACCTTGAGTATTGTGTGCAGTCTTGGTCGATTAATCTGAGCAAGGAAGTGCTTGCTATTGAGGGAGTGCAGCGAAGGTTCATCAGACTAATTCCCGGGATGGCAGGACTGACATATGAAGAAAGACTGGATCAGCTAGGCTTACATTCACTGGAATTTAGAAGAATGAGAGGGGATCTCATAGAAACATGTAATATTATGACTGGACTGGACAGGTTAGAGGCAGGAAGAATGTTCCTGATGTTGGGGAAGTCCAGAATCAGGGTCACAGTCGAAGGATAAGGGGTAAGCCATATCGGATAGAAATGAGGAGAAACTTTTTCACCCAGAGAGTGGTAAACCTGTGCAGTTCTCTACCACAGAATGTTGTGGAGTCCAGTTCGTTGGATATATTCAACAGGGAGTTAGATGTGGCCCTTACGGCTAAGGGGATCAGGGGGTGTCGAGAGAAAGCGGGACTGAGGTACTGAAGTTGCATGATCAGCCATGATCATATTGAATGGTGGTGGAGGCTCGAAGGGCCGAATGGCCTGCTCCTGCACCTATTTTCTATGTTTCTTTCCATTCTTGGTGTGTGAGTGTGTTCTGTGCTGTATCTGTCCATCTCTGTTATGTGAATGTCAGTTCCACTCCATACCTGTCATTCTCCAGTATGTAAGTATTGTTTTACTGTCTACCACCAATTCATGATAGAGTATTGGTTTTAATTTCTAACTGTCAATTTGTGTTCTGGAGGTGAGTTTTATGCTGAATCTGTCGGTCTCTGGTAAATGAATCTAAATTTTACTCTGTATCGATCTGTCTCTGCTATGAGTGTGGGCCTTTCTCTGTATCTCCCCATTTCTGTTATGAGAGCCTGGGTTTTATTCTGTACCCGTCAAGTTCTGATATGTGATTGTGGGCATTAATCTATACCTGCCAGTTTCTGCTTAATTGTGAGTGGGCTTTCATTTGTACCTGTCAGTTTCTGGAATGAAGAGAGAGATCTTTACCCTGTACCTGTCAATTCCTGGTTCGTGAGTATGGGCATGTCACCGTATGTCAATTTTTGTTATGGGAATATGGATTTTAAGATGTCAGCCTCTGATATGTGAGTATGGGTTTTATACTGTATCTCTCAGCCTCTGATATGTGAGTGTGGGTTTTATACTGTAACACTCAGTCTCTGATATGTGAGTGTGGGTTTTATACTGTATCTCTTAGTCTCTGATATTTGAGTGTGGGTTTTATACTATATCACTCAGTCTCGGATATGCAAGTGTGTGTTTTTTCTGCAACTGTCAGGTTTTGGTGTGTGTTGAGATATAATCTGTGCCTCTCAGTTTCTGCTGTGGTAGTTTGGGTTTAATCTGTATTTGCCAGTCTCTGGTATGTGAACGTGAGAATCAATGTGACTTTTTACCTGTATTTCTCTGATGTATGAGTGAAGATTTTGCCTTCTGTATCATTTTTAAGATGTGCGGGTGTGGGTTTTACTCTGCCCCGATCAGTTTCTGCGATGCAAGTAACAATTTTACTTACTGCCTTTCAGTTTTCCGATATATGCACATGGGATTTACACTTTACCTGTCACTCTCTGATATGCAAGTGGGGATTTTATTCTGTTACTTTCACTTTCATATATGTGGGTGTGTGTTGTATACTGTATCTGTCAGTCTATGGTACGGGAATGTGGGTTTTATTCTGAACCTGTCATCTTCTGGTATTTTCGGGGGTTTAAATACTAAATCTGTCAGATTCTGAAACACGAATATGGCTTTTGCTCTGTACCCATCAGCTTCTGATTTGCGAGTGCAGTTTATACTACCTGTTTGACATTTTTTCTGATAGATGATTGTCTTTTATTCTATCCCTGCCAGTTTCTGGCAAGTGAGTGTGGGTGTTTAATGTACCTGTCAGTGTGATCTGTTTCAATGGTGAAACGGCATCTGATTCTACAGCTCAATTTGGCGGTAAGATTACAATTTAACTCTGTCACTTCGGATCACTGTGGGACTGACAGCTTCTGCTGCCTGTGAAAATAGGATTGAGGCCAGTTCTGTGTGTCTGCGCTCTGTGAGTGATAATCTACTTACTGTTTGTGTGTGAAGGATCTGCCTGCACAGTTCCTTGTATTCTTGGTGGAGGAAAGATCACATTTGTTCTGACTGAAGAATTTTGCTCTGAGATTAATAATACGAGAACATTATTAGTTCTAAGATATGGATGCGCGGAGAATATGATGTATCTGAGGGAGTGACAATGTATCTCTCAATCATCAGCAACACGGTTCTGGAGAACTCAGCTCACCGAAACAACATAACCCGTCTTTAACATATCTTCCCCCACACTCCTTTCTGATGCCTGCAATAGATACACTTTGTGAAACTCCTCACATCCTCACTGTTGGGCTGTGTTTCCACTGCTCACTGCCCAAGAACAAAAGACACGTTGAGATTGGAACTGAATCAGGAACATTCACGACTGATTTGGGGAAAGAAAGCAGCAATTATTTGAAACAGCGAGGTGATTTACATTCTCTGTTACCTTACACTGTCCACGCACAGCCCGAGAATGGCCTCTTCCTTCCCCCACTCACATCATGTCCCGGAACTAGATCCTGCTCCACTCTGCCTCTTACACACAGCCCCCAATGGAACTAAACCAGGAACGTTCACTACTGGTTTGGAGAGAGAAAGCAGCAGATTGTAAATAGGTGATTCTGAGCATTCTGTCTCTCTTACCCTGGACACACACTGTCCACACACAGCACGAGAATGGCCTCTCCCTTCCCTGACTCACACCATGCACTGACACTGGTTCTTGGTGCACACTGCGCCATACACACATCCCCCGACTCCCCCTAAACTGCCCCCGGACTCAATGCCGATCTCTGAGCCCATCTGCGGACACGCTTCCAAAGCGCTGCGCTGCAGTAAGGAGGCTGCTGCTCACTGCCTTACCCCGGGGTGACGGTTTCTCCATTCCCGGCTGTTTTAAACCATCTTTTTTCACTCACTGAGTGAATGGTGATCACAGGCAGGGCTGGGGGAGGGGAGGGCGCATGTGCAATTCTGCTCACTTGAAATCGACACAGGAGGCTGGGCTGAACTGCGCATGTGAAACTCTCTGCAATAATTCAGCCTTTAAAAATCAAAGTGCACTTTTCCCAATTTACTTTTATCAGTATCTGAGCAAAGGAACTGGGCCTGTGGGGAAAGGACAGAAAATGATTAAAGCTAGGAGCCTTGTCCCTTCCAGATTCTCAATTTGGGATTATTCCGTGCAGGGTGTTTCTATCCATGAGCCCTTCTTCACAAAGCAATTCTGCAGAAACATCAGAGGGACGAGGGAGTGGGAGTGTTTGCTGGGATGTGCAGGAGTTAATATCTGACATAAAAAATCAGAGATCAGTTTAATTACAGTAAAACACTCGGTCACTGAGAGTAATACTGAAGTGCATAATCAAGGGGCTATAGTGAGGGAGTAACTTAATTCAATCACGATTCATAATAGTGCTCAGAAAAATAATGGGACTAAAGGCAGACAAGTATCCTTGCCCTGATGGCTTACATCGTAGCGTCTTAAGAGAAGTGGCTGTCGAGATAGTGGGCACATTGGTTGTAATTTACCAAATTTCCCTGGATTCTGGGGCGGTCCCAACAGATTGTAAAACCGAAAATGTAACGCTTCTATTTAAAAAAGGAGGCAGACAATAAGCAGGAAACTATAGACCAGTTAGCCTAACATCTGTCATTGGGAAAGTGCTGGAGACCATTATTAAGGAAGCAGTAGTGGGGCATTTGGAAAAACATGATCCAATCAAGCAGAGTCAGTATGGCTTCATGAAAGGGAACTCATGTTTGACAAATTTGCTGGAGTTCTTTGAGGATATAATGAGTAGGATGGATAAGGCGGGACAAGTAGATGTGGTGTGTTTGGATTTCCAGAAGGCATTTGATAAGATGGCACATAAGAGGTTACTGCACAAGATAAAAGCTCACTGGGTTGGGGGCACGATATTAGCATGGATCGAGGATAGGTTAACTAACAGAAAACCGAGAGTCGGGATAAATTGGTCTTATTCTGGTTGGCAAATGGTGACTAGTTGGGTGCTGCAGGAATCGGTACTAGGTCCTCAACTATTTACAATGTATATTAATGACTTGGAGAAAAGGACCGAGTGTAATATAGCCAAGTTTGCTGATGATACAAAGGTGAGTGAGAAAGCAAATTGAGGACACAAAAAATCTGCAAAGCGATATAGACAGGCTCAATGAGTGGGCAAAAATTTGTCCGATGTAGTATTATATGGGAAAATGTGAGGTTATCCACTTTGGCAAAAATAATAGAAAAGAAAGTTATCATTTAAATGGAGAAAAATTGCAAGTGCTACAGGACAGATTGACCTGAGGCTGTTTGTGCATTAAACACAAAAAGTTAGTATGCAGGTACAGCAAGTAATCAGGAAGGCAAGTGGAATGTTGGCCTTTATTGCAAGGGGAATAGAATATAAAAGCAGAGAAGTCCTGCTTTCACTGTACAGGGTATTGGTGAGACCACACCTGGAATACTACATTCAATTTTGGTCTGCATATTTAAGGAAGAATATACTTGCATTGGAGGCTGTTCAGAGGTTAATTCTGGCGATGAGGGGTTTGTCATATGAGGATATGTTGAGAAGGTTGGGCTGATACACTTTGGAATTCAACAGAATAAGAGGTGATCTTATTGAAACATATGATAACGAGGGGACTTGACAAGGTGGATCCAGAGAGGATATTGCCACTCATTGAGTAAACTAAAACTAGGGTGCATCGTCTCAGAATAAGGTGTCACCCATTTAAAACTGAATTGAGGAGGAATTTCTTCTCTCAGAGGGTAAATCTGTGGAATTCTCTGTCCCCGAGCTGTGGAGGCTGGATCATTGAATGTATTCAAGGCAGAGATAGACAGATCTTTGAGCGATAAGGGATTAAAGGGTTATGGGGAGCAGGCAGAGAAGTGAAGGTGAGTCCATGATCAGATCAGCTATGATCTTATTGAATGGCAGAGCAGGATCCAAGGGCCAAATGATCCACTCCTGCTCCTATTTCTTATATTATTATGTTATTATGAGATAATAACCTGGGACTGTTCATGGGGACTCAAACCCTTGGACTGTACATGGGGACTCTAACCCTGGGACTGTACATGGGGACTCTAACCCTGGGAGTGTACATGGGGACTCTAAACCTGGGACTGTACATGGGGACTCTAACCCTGGGACTGTATATGGGGACTCTAAACCTGGGACTGTAAATGGGGACGCTAACCCTGGGACTGTACATGGGGAATCTAACCCTGGGAGTGAACAGCTCTGGGGCTTACCTGTTACAATTGTCTGGGATGTAACCAGAAGCTTAGCACTGAGCAGCGCCTTTAGGAGATGGTGAGAAATCCGAGGTGTCGAGATTAAATAACTGAGCTGTTACTTTACCAAGTTGGCAACGCATGCGCTTTGCTGCTCACTGAACCAAGATGGCGGAGGACTGGCCCTGCCTTCCTGTACAAAAAAGGCCGCCGTCACCCTGGGCCTGTGACCGGGAGAAAGCCTCGAGCCTGCAGCCACCGATATTCCGGTTATTATTCCGGGCTTCCGGCGGGCTCCAGTTGTTTATGAAGTCTCCCCGCCCACCCGCTGGTCCTTTACTCACCTCCATCCTGCTGAAATTGGGCTGTTTTGCGGAGCTCATTTCACCATCCCTGCTCCGCCATTACACACACCGCGCATGCTCCGAATACAGCCAGTTTCTGCGCCTGCGCACTCGGTCCCTGAAGTCTGTGGTCGGCAGGAATGCTGGTTAAATAGAAACAGCCAATCAGTGAATGGGACAGGATTTACTGGGCCCCCATTGGCCACTGAACCATGTTCATTCTGGCAATTCGACTTTGTTTCTGCTGCTCTGAATAACCCTTTACCTGAGCTGGAGATTAATGTTCTGTTTCAATATTGTTTCAAACATCGTGTGTCCTATATTTGATTTCTCCACAACCATCATCTTCATCATAGGCAGTCCCTGGAAGCGAGGATGACTTGCTTTCACGCCAAAAAAGAATGAGATCACAGGTGTTTTAATGAAGGACCTAATATTGCAAATCCTGAGCTACATTTTGAAGGGTGGAAGTTGGCTGTGTTTGGATTTTTTTAACGTGTGGTGGCCGTTGCACACCAGCCACCACACTGGCTTGACAGAGCTCGGTCTTGCTCCAGTGGGAAGGATTACCCCAGACGACTGGAGACCAGCTCTGCTGCACGGACTGAGCGCACACATATAAGTCAGTCTGGGCTGGGCCATGCTGCGCCTACGCCCTTGCCCCTTCTGGGCCCCAGACTCATGCCTCTCCTGGGCCCCGGTCACGTCCTTCTATAATCTCTTGCCGCTCCTTCGCCCCTCCTGCTGTGCCTGCCCGCACTGCAATTAGCGACCTGACTTTGCAGCCGTCACCATCTTACAATGGAATGCCACCGCCGCACACTGCTCCCTCTGATGGCCCCGAACTGCTGATGGTCATGCAGGCCGGGACCATGCCGCTGCACGGGAGACCAATTCATGTTCCCTTCCCTTCCATTTTGGGCCCTTTCTTACTCAAGATTATTTCACTTCTCACGCAGTTCATCTTTTGCCACATCAAATCCCAAGCTTGTTTTGTTTGAGCATACGGCTTGTGGATGTCATACACTGAACCGGCGTGTCTCACTTTACAGACATTTGACGTTCTTTGAACGAACTATCTTTATCTTGCTTAAGACTGGAACTCTCTTATTTTCTATATTGTTTAACGATTTTTGAATGCGGTTAACAGATCTCCACACATACTGCATGTGATTGCCTTTCAAATACCTGGTCTTTGTAATTGTCTTTGCTAATTTTGATGGTTTAGTTGATTATAATTACTTCTTACGAACATACGTTGCAGAAATTTTTTGCAACAAAATAATTGTTTAAACACTTCCTTTATCGGGTCTTTAGCTTCCCCACTGATCACTGTTTCCTCTTGTGGGGGGAATCGAGAACTAGGTGGCGAAGTCTGAGCATAACGGGTCGCCCATTTAAAACGCAAATGAAGATGAATTTCTTTTCTCAGAGAAACGCGACTCCTTGAAATTCTCTACCCCAGAGAGCAACGGACGCTGGATCATTGAATATATTTAAGTTGCAGATGGACTGATTTTTGAAAGATAGGGAAGTCAAGCGTTATGCGAAGAGAGCAGAGAAGTGGAATTGAGGCCATGATCAGAACAGCCATGATATTATTGAATGACAGAGCGGGCTCAAGGGGTCAGATGGCCTACTTCTGCACCTATTTCTTATGTTCTTAACATTGATTAGGGGCTGGGTTTCGATGTTGGTTTAGTGGTTACTGGGTGTGGTTTGTGGCTATGTGTTAGGATTGGGATTAGTGATTGGGATAGTCAATATGATATTGGGCTTCGGATACAGTGATTAACGTAGAAAGCACTATTGGCAATATAAGTGTCACTGAACTTGCCCTTTTCCATTTCATGTTTTTGACCTCTCACAGACGAGTCACATAACAGCCTCACAATGTGTTACTTCAAGGAACCTTCGTTTCTGCGCAAGCCTCATTTCCTCCCTTATTTTACATCTCTACATTTCTCACAGAAAAATCAATTAGTGACATTAGACTTGGGGATTTTGGGACAATAACAGACGGATATAGTTGTTGTGCTGGTTACGTTTAATCATCAGCCTGCTTGAAAAGGGCTTCTGACAATAATCTGTCACCAGGCCTCACAGTCACCGTCTGATTCCACCATTATATCTTCATTCATTACCCACCTTTCCCCCTAACTCGAGCTGCTTTCAGTGGCATGGCCATTCCCCATACTGAGGCTCTCTAATTACCGAGCAGAGCATGAACACCGGCACAGACTGGTTAGCCCGAATGGCCCATTTCTGCCCATATATCTGATGTAATTCTATAGTCTCAGTGTAAGTGGTCCAAGGATTTGGTGCCTCAGTGTTATTGGTCCCTGGATTTGTTGTCACGGTATTAGTAATCCCTCAATTTGGTGTCACGATGTAATTCATCATGGATTTGATGTCTCATTGTAACTGGTCCCTGGATTTGGTGCCTCAGTGTAAGGGTTCCCTGGATTTGATGCCTCAATGTAAGTTGTCCCTGTATTTGGAGTCACAATGTATGTGGTCCCTGGATTTCGTGTCAACAACACCTCATCAATGCGACTGAGGGCAAACCCGCCGCCCAGCCACGCATTCAGCACAGAATGATCCCACTCAAATCTATTCCCAATTAACACTGTCCACATTAATTCACCAGAAACAGTCCAGTGCCTGCAAGGAACTGCAACCCCACGTCGAACTTCAGTGAAACACACAATACAAAACATTTTAAAGGAAAAATAAACCCCATCATAGTTCAACAAAGTCAATTAATTGGGTGTAAATCCCATTCACTCATACACCTTCTTCACCCCTTCTCTCCACCTCCCCCTCCCCAACTACTCTTTCAATCCAACTCCCCAACCCCTCACCCCAACTCCTCTATCATCGCATTTCTCTCAAACCCTCAACTCAACACCTCTTTTACGCCTACTCTCCAAACCCTCCTCACCCAACTCCTCTTTTAACCTACAATTTAATTTTTAACATCACTTACACAAGTCATCCACACTGGAGGTAAATCTCAGGACCTTCTGTGATGGTGAGGTGATCACTGGGCAATAAAATGCAGAGACTGGTGGGAGGCTGCTTATTACCCTCGGTGAGATTTACTCCCCTTTCCCACAGTATACTGCGGAGAAGTGGTCACCTTGGTAAAGAAATGGTCAGTGTGACATCATTTTCGAATCAAGAGCACACAAGACAAAGGGTCATCAATAAATGGTAAAGGGATTAAACACTCTGCAATTACATTGTAAATAAGAGCAAATAAACTGCTGGAAAAAAACTGGCGAAGACAATACTTATCTCTGTGGAATTCACTGTCAAAAATTAAGAATGATGTGTTTTGTTTACACACACGCTCACACACACGCATATAGGGCAAAGACTTTTTGTGTGCACGTTTCAGTTGTTGTGCTTAACCAGAAGCGTAATTTTACTTCGGCCTTTAGGACCTTGCGGGAGCCCACCGGCGGTGCTTGCTATGTGAGGACACAAGTATACCGCGCGCGTTTGCTCCTCCCAAACCTGAGGGAATGGAGCAGATATTTAAAGGGGCCCGGACTCCCTTTCACTGCCTGTTTATACTTAAAGGAACAGTGCAGTTTATCTCGGAGTGTCGGGGGACTTCACGAACCGACCTCCCATTAACAGTTGTTCCCTTCTGTACTGTGCAGTGATTGAAAAGCTATCGATTTCAGTGACTTGCGCCTTTCTAAAATGTCACACTCTTTTTGATGATCCATTTGACTTGAATTTGGAAAGACTTCAGAATTGTGCAGTGTGACGAAAGTTTCCTTTAAAGCTGGAGTAAAATGTGTTTCAAAATATTATTTCTAACCCTCCCCCGATCCCCCAAATTTTAGAACACTCTGCAATATTGACTGGGAAGTTCCCAAGTTCGTTCCTTGATCTGTGCTGTTAGTGGATCTCAGCCAAGGCAGCAGTTCAATGGTTATAATTGTTCTCGGTACAGTGGGCTAAATATGATTAAAAATTAGCCAGTGCCCCTGCTCTTGATACCGATCCAATGACCTCAACTGGGTAATCACCTCAACTGGGAAGTGTGTGGTTGTAATTTGAGGGCAGGACTGGACTCGACTCTGATTCCTAACACAGTCGAAATGTGTATCCTGTACTTAAAGTAACAACGTTTGGAACTTCAATTTGCAGGGTATAAGAAGGTGAGGGTCTACAGCTGGGAAACTGAAACCAAACACCACGGCAAGATTTGAGAGATACACCGGATTGATCAGGATCAACCTGTCATCAGCCTTTGGAAAAACACCAATCACAGCGGTGAGAAACACGACAAATGTTCTGTGTGTGGATGCACCTTCAACCAATCGTCTAGCCTGTGAGACTCGTGTGGCCACCTGACTCAACACTGTAAATGTTGGGACAGTGGGAATGGATGCAGATGCTCGTTGGGTGGAAAGACATCAGGGAGAGACCGTTTACCAGCTGAATGTGGAAAGTGATTCAGTCTTTCATCTCACCAACTGACATTCGAGAACTTAGATAACAGACTTTCTCCAGTGAATATAGAGCTGGGTTACTGGGCCGTGATATTTTTACTTGTTCATCTTCTTGACTGTAAACCTTTGCCCATACTTGATGTGATGGGTTTACTTGAACATTTTTCTTTAAATACATTTACTGAGTGGATTCAAATTTAAATTGAAACCATATTTGCACGATTCTCTATTCACACATCGAAGGTGAGAGAGATGCTGTCAGGAACGCGCTAAGTCCTGGAGCAGAAACGGATTAACAGACTGTGTTTTGTGTTTACTGATCCCAGGCTTGATAGCTATCTCTACTCTGGACACCAAGGCAAAGAGCGGCACTCTGGAAGGTATAAGGAACTGGGACTTCTCCCTGAGAGTAACCAAACGCATGAGAACTGAAACAATCTCGAGATAGAAAGGAGAAAAGGACCAAAATATAACAGGACATCAATTAATCTCCTCTTATCATGGATATTTCAAATTTCGAAACATTGTATTACTTGAAATATCAAAATATTAAACTCCATCCCAGTTTTCGGGGTTAGTAATATCAGCAGAAACAAATCCCAACTGACAGAACGAACACGATTCAGTCAGGATGCGATTAACAGCAGTAATAACAGTAGAACATTACCTCTGCAGTGACTTGTGAACACGCAATTCAGATGACTGAGTGAATCCCTTCCCACACTTCCCCAGTGTGAACTCGCTGGAGTTTCAGCAGGTTGGATGACTGAGTGAACCCCTGCCCACACACAGAGAAGGTGAACGGCCTCTCGTCGGTGTGACTGTGACAATAAATTTCTAGATCAGACGGGGAACTGAATCCCTTCTCACAGTCTCCACATTCCCACTGTTTCTCCATGATGCAGGTGTCCTTATGTCTCCCAGGTTGGATGATCAGTTGAAGTTTTGTCCACACACAGAACACGTGTAGTATCTCCCTGCAGTGAATGGTGCAATATTTTTTCAGCTGTGTGTCTGATTGAAGCTCTTTCCACAGTCAGTGCACTGGAACACTCTCACACGGATGTGTGTGTGCTTTTCCAGTCACACTGATGTCTGAAATATTTTCCCAAAGACATGTTGTGGAAAAGTATTTGCGAGACTGTATAATATATAAAGAGAGGTTTATTAAATCGGAGACAAAGCTTTGGGAGAAGTGTTAGAGACCCCTGTCTCTGAACCAGCTTCTCAATTTGGTATCTCCAGTGATGTTCTTTTATCTTACAAATTACGTCACTTTACATCACATGCTTTAGCACTAGTCCTTAAGTCTAATCATCGCATTACAAGGTTTACAAAGCTTTTCATACATTTACTATCCAAGGCTGGGCTTTTGATATAAACCATCCTCGCATTGTGACAGGGCATTATAAAAAAGTGCAGGCTTTTCAGCACCGGTATAGACAAACATACCGCCACTTATCTCTCCAGTCGCTCATTATCTCAATTTCCTATCTCCATAACTCAAGGCCAGCATACCTTGAAGTCTAACTGTTTTTGTTTATATAAAGCATAATGCATCAGTATTGTCCCTTACAAAATTCATTAAAGGGGTAAATAAAAACAAATGTTTGGTCCCGTATACTAGTCAAGTATATGTCCAAAAATCCGCTCCAACAATATTCCCCCTTTTGGTCCTGGAGGATGTTAACGAAATCCAGATGACCACAATGATAGTAGCATGGTGTCATATATTCGTCCTTTGAGGTATGTTCCTTCCCTGATGTTCCGTATGTCCAGCTTGCCTGTAGCTCTCGGCTACCCTTCAAAGATAGTGGTCGGTGTCATCGTCATCTGTTTCTTCATCCTTGGTGTCTTCAAGTATTTCCATCAGGTGTGCTTCTTCTTCGGCGATTACACTGGCTACTGGCATCAGTCAAGCCATCATAACTTTACAGCAGATATTGAAACACCCTATAATCAGACAGCAAGTAATTATTATTACAACCAGAATAATTACTCCATGCATAAGATAGGACCCACAGGATTCCCCTAACAGCCAGTCAAACCAGCCAGATCCTCCTGCCGTCGTGGATAACTTCTTTACGTCCCTTCTTATGTGATCAGCGAGGTTGGTTATGTTTTCTGAATTATCGGGAATGTAAGTGCAACATTCAGCTCCAATTAAGGCACATGTGCCCCCACTTTGTGCTAGTATATAATCTAGGGCCATTCATTTCTGGAGTACCATTGTGCGTATGGCTACCATTTCAGCCGTTATGCCCTCCATTGCTTCAGCAGTGTCGTTAACTATCTGTTCCAGTACCCTCTCTAGGTTACATAATTCATCTATGGTGCATCCTATCCCGAATGTGAGCATCATGACCCGAAATAGCCTCTCTACCGGGGTAAGACCTCGTCTTAGTCGACCTGGTGTCTGTACTTCTGCTAAAGTACGTACCCGTCTGACAAAAGGGTACCACATATCCCAAATAACAGGACCCCATTCAGTCCTGTGGCAACCAGGGGTAGGCCCTATGCCCGCACACAAATAACTGCCATTGTATGCTGTTAGATTCGATCCCAATCTCTCTCTCAGCCCCCGTCGCCACCTAATCTTAGGGTCCCAGTCCTGACTACTTGTCTGATTCTTCAAATCCTCTATTACCAAGAACCCCTGGTTTGTTGTTTCGCTGGCTATTATGTTCCACCTGGTGAGGTTAAAGTATCCTGCTACAAAACCTGTTTCCTCACCAGTCAGGGTACTAGTGAATCAAATGTCAGCAGTGGGCCTTCCAACTCCTGAGGTGTTGGTCAAAACCAGGAATGGTGGACGTACCGACCTCTTGTATTCCGGCTGGTACCATCCGTCAATGCATCGAAAAAGTAACATCCCGATCTCCACGTTTCTTTATCCCTACTCTGGTTCCAAGGTGTAATTTGCTTCCCCTGTATCGTTTTGTCGCATTACCCACTCCATTCCGAGATGTTAATTGAGATTGACATCAAAGGGATGCCTCCTTTGCTATGTATGGGGAAGTGAGAACATACCCAGAAACTGGAAAAGTTCTCATTTTGCGCATAAACATAAGACATGTACAAAAAGTTATTCACATGTAACTCTCGTTTCGGTCTAGCTAGCAGGCCGGACCTAATATGAGCTATGATAATCTCAGCGATCGCAATATATAATTTCATCTTATTACTCTATAATTGACAAATAGTCAAAGTCAAAATGGCCGTATGGCTTTGAAGAATCTCTCGCTGTCAATCTGTAAATCGACAAACAACAACAACTAATACGTGTGCTAAACGGCTGGTTCAAAAACCTTAAGCTGGGTCCGATGTTTCCATTGTCCGTTCCCTTTAACATCGATGCAGGCACATGTATCTCTGCTGATTATAACCTCATACGGTCCTATTCATTTTTGGGGCACACTCCGGTTTTCCCGGGAGGACCCTTACCATAACGCGACTTCCCGCCAACGGGACTTCAGGGAGCTTTGTAAGCTCTGCTTCCGCGTCTCTTTCTTCCTGATTGTCCCTAACTAATTTACACATCCCTTTTAATTGAGTACTTTTTTCCAAAACATACCGTTTTATTTTGTCTTTTAATGGGCCTACATCGGCCCCCCCTGTTATGATGTTCTCTGGTAATTGCATCCTGTCATTAGTTCATAAGGGGTTAATCCGGTTGTCCGGTTTGTCGTGGTTCTTAAGTTCATCAATATAACGGGTAATACTTCTGTCCACGTTTTTGCTGACGTTTTCATGGCCTTTGCCAGGGAGTTGTTAAGGGTATGGTTCATGCGATCTACCATCCCAGAACTCTGCGGGTGGTAGGGGACGTAGAATTTTTGTTTTATGCCCATCAGCTGGCATATTGTATTTACAATAATTTTTTTTCCGTTGAAGTGGGTGCCTTGTTCAGAATATCCTTGCCACTGTTGAGGCAGTGCAATCACGTGTGGGGAAAGCTTCCACCCACCGGGTAAATTGATCTATAATCACTCGGCAATAGCTTTTTCCATGGGATGAGGGCAAAGGACCTGTGAAATCAATTTGTCCATGTTCCCATGGCCATCGTGGACGGGGCCGGTATCCCATTTTAATTTTAATGGGCCTGCCTGGATTATATTGTGCGCACGTAACACATCGATGGCAATATTTGGCGATATCTCTCCCGATCCATTTCCACCACCAATCTCTTCCAAGACACCCGGACATGGCCTCTCGTCCTGAATGAGACAGGCCATGATACAACTCCAGTAAGGTATTCTGTATGCATTCAGGCGCCATTACCTTGTCGTTTCGTCTCCAAACGTTATCCTTCCCTTGCGTTGCGCCCTCCTTTGTCCACATACCTATTTCCTCCTCAGAAGTGTCCTGGTGTAGTTTCTCAATAATTATCTGTTCGTCCCGGGCCCCAGCGGCACTGACTGAGGCTTCCTCACACTCTTCCTGCTCTAATGCCTTCTATGCAGCTACGTCTGCAGCCTTATTTCCCTGGTGACTCAGCCAATCTGGATTGTTTCGGTCCGGCTCCCTCGTATGGGCTTTAATTTTAATAACCGCTCCCTGTTTTGGTTTATTACTGGCTGCTAAAAGAGCTTCTATTCTCAGCGGATGCTTTATGGGATGTACGCTAGTTGTGATAAAACCCCTTCTCCCTCATGCTGTCATATAATCGTGTACGACCCCGAATGCATATCTACTGTCCGTATAGATATTAACAATCTTATTTTCCGATAATTCCGGTGCACGGGTGTGGGCTACCAGATCTGCCACTTGAGCTGACGACGCTCCATTAATTCTCCCTGATTTAACTGTCTCTAGATCCTGGTTAACTACGGCCTATCCGGTATGAGTTAGTCCATCTACGTATTTTCGTGAGCCGTCCATAAACAAGGTTTGTTCTGCGGTTTGAAGGGGGGCGTCATTTTTTCTATCCTCTTTCATATCCTCATATACCTCTTCACAAAAGTGGGGTTCTCCTTTACCCATCATTCCTCCTGCGGGGTTGTTTCCGACATCGCTAATTATGGTACCGCTTTGTCGGGTGTGAAGAGGACTACTTCCCACTTTGCCCGTCTCATATTAGATACGGTTCTCAGTTTTTCTGTGTTTAACATTTCTACCAATGTGTGTTTAGTGTGGAGAATGATGTTTCCAGTCATCACCACAGGCTCGCTTAATTTTTACCGCCCAAGCTGCGCAATCTAGCGCGGCTATACATCTGGATAACCTAGTCACCACCGAGCTTTTGGTGGTAGAGTAATAGGCTATAGGTCTTCTTTTATCCCCGTGATCTTGGGTGAGCACGACCATATAGAACCCACCGACATTGTTACAGTGGATGTGGAAATCCTTAACCATGTCAGGCAGTCCCAATCCAGGTACGGAGACTAGTTCTGACTTGGGTTTACTATACGCCTGTTCTTGTTCAACGCCCCACTCTATGAGATCTAGGGCCGGTTTCCCCCCTTTCATTGATCTTTGTATTGGCTCAGCAATTTTTTCAAAATCAAGGTTAAAGTTACGGCTGTAATTAAAGAGGCCCAGTACCATCCGCACCCGCCTTACCGTTACTGGTCTAGGCATGTCCTTGTCAGCCTTTTTCCTGTCCGAGGACATTTCTTTCAGCCCCTTTGAGAGGCAGTACCCTAGGTACAGGGCCTGGGATTTCCCTACCTGTTCCTTTTTGGGGTTAACCTTAAGGCCCGCCGTTTCCAGAGCCCTTTATACTAAGTATAGGTTTGCCTGATGTCTTTCCTTGGTTTCTGAGGCTATTAATACGTCGACATATTGTAAAATAATATTTCTTGCCGGTACCTCTATTTGTTTTAGTATATCCCTCATGAATCGATGGAATATGGCAGGACTATTATGGAATCCTTGCGGTAATCGGGTCCAAGTATATTGTTTATCCTCCACCGGGAAGGGAAATTTTTCTTGTGATTCTAGTTCGAGGGGAAGGGCCCAAAAACCATTGGCTATGTCTAGGACTGAAAAGGTCTTATGTTCAGGGGATAATCCATTCAGGATTGTGGAGGGGCTGGCCACTATCGGGTGTAATTTGGGGGTAACCTTGTTAAGGGCAGTGTATTCGATTGTGAGTCTATAATTCCCATCTGGTTTCCCTACCGGCCATGTTGGGGAGTTAGTGGGGCTAACTGTTTCTTTTACGATACCCTTTTCCACTAGCCCTTTTACTATTTCTACAACCGCTGTTCTAGCTTCAGGTCTAATAGGGTATTGTCGGTATGGTTTATGAGATGGTCCAGGGAATTTAATAGGGTCCATCTTAGCCTTCCAGTGTCTAATTCTGTCTGTACCCAGACCCCGGGCAAACAGGCACATATGCCTCGATACCCTCCAGTCCCGAAAAGCCAGTCAGTTTTTGTGGCTGTAGCTACACCTATAATTTCCACATGGTGGGCTATCTGTCCTAAATCTCCCTTACTGCCATCCGCCTTTGGCCATGTCAGTTTCCCCTTGCCGCAATCAATCAGAGCCTGAAATTCCCTCATTACATCATTCCCCAATAGTGTTCCCTCAAGACTCTTGCATCCGTAAAATCTCATGGGTATATATAAGTTATCAATTGGGTGGTGCTCAGGTAGGCCAGTGTGGGCCGTCCATCTATTCCGTTTATCAGAGACTTCTTGTCGGTGACGGGAAGAGTCATATTGGTAATGGATATTGAGTCTCCCGTGTCCACTAGCCTTTCACACTATCGGCCCCCTACTAGTGCAGACACATATTTCCTTCCCTCCTTTTTACTTTGTACATGAGCCGCCGGACATCACCGGGTGGCTTTGTACACCTGCCACTTCTGGTATTCTTGTTCTGACAGGGTCCTTGCCTTATTAGGATAGCCATTTTTACCATAGCATGTCGCTTCCAGGTGCCCTTTCTTCCCACAATACGTACATTGCTTTTCACTGCCTTTCTCTTTGCATTCCCTGGCAAAATGGCCCGGTTTTCCACAATTATGTCAAGTCCCCCTTTTCTGCCCTCCTCCTGTTCCCGTGTCAGGTACCTTTTCCTGCTTTATCTTTGTCTGAGATTTTTCATCGCCCCCTCCCTGGACGCCACTAGCCCACTCGAGCAGTTCATCATAATCCTGGGTTACAATTACTCCCATTTTTATAATGGTCTGATGTGCAGCAGATAGTTCGTCCTTGAATGCCTGAATAAATGCTCGGTCAACGCAGCCTGGGTTTCCCTGTCCAGAGCATTCTTGATTTATCTGGAACAATCGTTCCCCATATTCTGAGTCTCCTTCCCCTTTTTGCTGTTTGGTTGTAGTAATTTTACCCCAAATAGTCGGGGCATTGCCTAAAACCCGTTGGATCTCGGTTTTAAAAGGGCCAAAGGCCGCCTGTTGACAATCTACTTCGGTGGTTAAAGGTACCGCGTGTGTCCAACGTCCCCCTGAAAAGTCGACATTGGCTGCTACCGCGGTTCCTCCGGCCACTACTCCCCACCGATCTGCCGGGCAAGCCGCTCGGACTAGTTGGTGGATATCTCTGAGGGGTAGTTGGTGGCCCACCCAAACTGTATCCAGCTCTGCCAAAAATTTAATATTCGCACATTGGGACTGTAATTTACCCAGGGAAGCCATTATCTGCTGTCTTTCGCCGGGGGTAAAGGGCTTATCGGTCGCAGTGGGATTTACGGCCGTCCCCCCTCTTGTTACCGGCGCCACCGGGAGGGTTTCTAAATCTTCCTGACCCGGGGCGGTTGCTTCGCATTGATAATTCTCGTAAGGGGGCACCGATCCCCCCCCATTGAGATCGATCCTGGATCTATTGTTCCAGCGACAGGCATTTCTTTTCCCACTCTAAATTTTGCATTTTTGCCTGTTTTCATTGTTTACTTGTTTCATCCATTTTCTCTTTAACCTCCTTAACCTGTTCAATTAGTCCACCTAACTGATGCACCAATAATACTCCGGCTTTTTTAGTTTTATCTTTCTTTTGTTTAACTATCCAACTTCGCTGTTGTTCTAACGTCTGGGGTACATCCCAACCGTACTTTTACATTTTCTTGATTAAGACATGTCGATCGGTCATATAGGAATTAATTAACGACACAGGCGGCCCGTGTTGTACATTCCCTTCCTTTCCTTCCATCTTTGCCAGTCTCGGACGTTTCCCTTTGTTCCTGAAATACTCACGGGAACGACTACTCTGTGGGGACTCTTTGTCTTCACAACAAAGCTAGCGTGTTTCCTTACCACCAGTGTTTTTCGGCTCTTGGTTGGTGTAATCAGTTCCCGTCCGCACCAAACTTATTTACCAAAGGGTAAAATCAAATTGTTATTCAGCCTCTTCCCGCTATCTACTTACTCGTATCGTATAGACTATCCCCTCGTGCCAGTACACCTCACTTTTCAGTCTCTAACACCAGATTCCAGATACTGTATTAAGTGATCACGTCTGATCGGACAGTATCATGTCGTGACGCCATTTTGTTGTGGAAAAATATTTCCGAGACTGTATAATATATAAAGAGAAGTTTATTAAATCGGAGACAAAGCTTTGGGAGAAGTGATAAAGAATTCTGTCTTTGAACCAGCTTCTCAATTTGGTATCTCCAGTGAGGTTCTTTTATCTTACAAATTACGTCACTTAACATCACATGCCCTATCATCGCATTACAAGGTTTGCAAAGCTTTTCCTCCAAGGCTGAGGTTTACTGATATAAACCAGCCTGCATTGTGACAGATAATTATAAACAAGGGCAGACTCTGTGGCACCAGTATAGACAAACATGCCACTTAATTATCTCTCCAGTCATTCATTATCACACTGTCCTATATCCATAACTCAAGGCCAGCATACCTTAAAGTCTAACTGTGTTTTTTATATAAAGCATATTGCATCAGTATTGTCCCTTACAAAATTCATTAAAGGGGAAAATAAAACAAACGTTTGGTTCCATATACTAGTCAAGTATATGTCCAAAAATACGCTCCAACATCCACTGTAAGGGTTTCATTATTTTCCTATCCAAGAGACAATTTTTCCCCTTGACCACCGAGCTGATTAGCTGAGACAAGTAGGGAGTGCAGTTTATTTTCCGCCGAAAGTGATTCAGCCTATCCCGCATTGTACTGCGTAATAAAGTGACATCAAGTTGTACTGTCAGTCTCGGATTAGTCTTTGTCTGTTTAAAATGGTTGTGCTGTCAGTTCTGCTTCACTCGGTGTGTGTTTAAAAATGCAACGTGCTATCTGCAGTGGTAATGTTCTTAAATCGTTGGATTCGGAATTTAATGGAATTGTTTCCGAGTAGGTTAGAGCCTTGCTCGTAGTGAATCAGTAGTTGTAGGCATTTGCTCGTATCCACTCTGATTGGAGTTAATTTGAGCTGAAATTCTTCTGAATTATTTTGCTGTAACTTTTAGGCCACCTGTTACATCTCACTCCCACAATCATTCCCTCGTGTGAGTCCAGAGGATTGGGACATTTTTAAAATCCAACCAAGAACTACTAAAAATATGATTAAAAGTGGATTGATTATGAATGTTAACTTACACGAAATATAAAATTAGATAGTAAGAGATTCTACAGGTGTATAAAAAGGAAAATAGTGGCTAAAGTAAATGTTGGTCTCCTGGAGGATGAGAATGGGGAATTAATAATGGAGAACAGGGAAATGGCAGAGACTTTGAACAAATATTTTGCATCAGTTCTCACGGTAGAAGTCACAAAAAACATCCCAAAAGTGGATTATCCATGGGCTATAGGGAGGGAGGTACTTAATACTATCATTATCACTAATGAAGTAATCCGAGGTAAAATAATGGGACTAAAGGTGGACACGTCCCCTGAATCTGGTGGCTTATATCCTAGGGTATTAAAAGAAAAGGCAGCAGAGATACTGGATGGTTTGGTTGTGATCTACCAAAATTCCCTCGATTCTGGGTTCGTCCCAGCGGATTGGAATACCACAAATTTAAAGACGCTATTTAAATAAAGAGGCAGACGCAAAGCAGGAAACTATAAACCAGTTAGACTAACATCTGTCGTTGGGAAAAAGCTGGAGTCCATTGTTAAGGAAGCAGTATCAGGACATTTGATAAAACATGATTGAATCAAGCAGAGTCAACATGGTTTTATGAAAGGGAAGTCATGTTGACAAATATCCTTCAAATCTTTGAGGATATATAGAGCAGAGTGGATAAGGGTCAACAAGTGGATGTGGTGCAATTGGATTTCCAGAAGGCATTCGATAAAATGCCACATGAGAGATTACCGGCCAAGATAAACGCTCACGGGGTTGGCGGTAATATATTAGCATGGATAGAGGATTGGCTTACTAACAGAAATCAAAGAGTCAGGATAAACGGATCATTTTCCGGATGGGAAACAGTGACTAATGAGGTGCCGCAGAGATTTATGCTGGGTCCTCATCTATTTAAAATTTGTATTAATTACATGGATGAAAGGACCGAGTGTAAAGTAGCCAAGTTTGTTGATGATACAAAGATGGGTGGGAAAGCAAATCGTGAGCAGCACAAAAAAAATCTTCAAGGGATTTAGACAGGCTAAGTGACTGGGCAATAATTAGGCAGATTGATTATAATGGGCGAACATGTGAGGTTATCAACTTTGGCAATAATATTAGAAAAGCAAATAATGGCCCTGAAATTCCGGCTTCCCCGGGTCTGTATGGAGTTCCTATGGACCCGGGAAGGCATCGGAAATGCCGGTTTTCAGTGTGCAAGTTTCTGACATGACAGATGGCCGTATCTCTGGAGCAAGGACACTTTTAAGTGGAAATTTCCGATATTTATTCTTACTAATGTGCTCAAAGATCTTGCGCCTGAATAAGCAAGCGCATAGCCGACTTTTACAGGCGCAAATGTTTTACAAAACACAAAAACGTATAAAAATAAAGTTATTAAAAATATTTTATCATTACAAACCCTCCCCACAACGGTAAGTTTGTTAAAGAAAATGTTAAAAAATCGTAAATTTTTTTAAGATATTATTAACTTTAATTTAAATGGAAGTAGTGTAATTACTTTTTTTATAAGTGTTTTAGCTGTTTGGGTCTGTGTTTTAATGTTTCAGGCTGTATCACAATTATAGTAACAGGAGTATCGGATCCTGCGGAACTCTTGTTACAATGATACCTCACATGATTGGCTGCCCAAAGCCATGTGACTCCAGCTCTAGGCCGTGCACACGCTGCGAAGCGCAGTCGAAGGAGTCCTCAAGAAAGTCGAGCGTGGTCAACAGCTTAATGTAGATGCGTATGTTTTCTCTAAAATGCCCGCGGGAAGGCCAAAACGGCATTTCATGGCCCACAATTTAAATGGAGAAACGTTGCAACATGATGCAATAAAAGGAGACCTGGGGGTCCTTGTGAATTAAACATAAAAACGTTATTATTCAGTTACAGTCAGTAATCAGGAAGGCATATTGCTTGTTGGCATTCATTGCAAGGGAGATAGAGTATAAAAACAATGACGTCCTGCTGCAACTGTGCAGGCCACCACATGGAGTACTGCGTACAGTTTTTAAGCAAGGTTATACTTGCATTGGAGGCTGCTCAGAGATGGTTCACGATGTTCATTCCGGAGATGAGTGCGTTGATTTGAGGATAGGTTTGGAAGGTTGGCCCTATAAACATTGGAATTCTGAAGAATGCGAGGCGATCTGATTGAAACTTATAAGTTCGATAGGGAGTTCGATCTCAATATCGTAGATTTTTTGTGGAATTTTTCATGCCTCTGTTTTTTTTTCATTGTACTTTTACCTTGAAGCTCATGTCCAAATTCATCTTTTTCTACTAAGCATGTTACACTCAGCTCATGAAATTTCTCAAATTAATAACGAGCCTCGATGGCTTTTCGATAAAAGTAAATATGAATTTGATCCATTTTCCCCACATTTTCCGAAATCTCAGAGCTTCACATGTGCAACTAATGAAAACCATTCAACTGAGTAAAGTTAAATGTTTCCCGGTTTATGCGGCGCTGTGTCGACTTGACGTCTGACACCCGTGTTCCATTCAGCACGCAGGAACTCGCCGGAATTTGGTTACATTTAAATTCAGCATCAATCTCAAAATAAACTTGAAAAATCCTCTGCACTGTATTTTAGTTAGTGCCCATTCTCTCGTGCTGAAGGTTTAAAGGAGCTGGCCTTTGAATTAGTATCATGTGTGCCGAATGCATACGATTATATAGGATATATAGAGCAGGAGGTGAGGTCCTTACTACGAGGGGGATCAAGGGGTATGGCGAGAAAGCAGGAATGGGGTATTGAAGTTGAATGTTCAGCCATGAACTCATTGAATGGCGGTGCAGGCTAGAAGGGCCGAATGGCCTACTCCTGCACCTATTTTCTATGTTTCTATGTTTCTATGTAGGAGCAGGCCATTCGACCCAACCAGACGATTCCCACCTTTATGATCCACTGGACATCCTCTCATCAGAATAACGCTATATTCCTTTTTCGCACATATACTTATCTTACTGTCCTTTAAATGATTATATCCTACTTGCTTCAACAAATCCCTGTGATAGTGAGTTCCACATTCTCAATCTATGATAAATAAGTTTCTTGTGAATTGTTTATTGATTTGTTGGTGACGATCTTATATTGACACACTCCAGCGACGGTCCTCCCCACATGTGGAAACTCTCTCTCTGTGCATTTAACCTATCAAACCCTTTCATGTCTAGCAGACCTCTATTAGGTCACCCACAGACTTCTCTTTTGAAGCGAAAAGAGACGCGGCCTGTTCATCCTTTCCTGATATATATCCTCGCATTTCATGTATCCTCCTTGTAAATCCTCTCTTTACCCTCTCCAGTTCCATTAAATCAATGTTGTAAATAATATGGCGACCAGATTTGCACACAGTACGCCAAATGTGGTCTATCCGTAGAGGATTCTGTAATGACTGGGAATCAAACCGGCGTCGCCAGGCTCTCTGATCAGAGTAAAAGCCTTCATTCGATCAGGTCGTTGATAGCATTCCTGAAGGCATTTTGCTTGCAGAATCTAATTCTACATTTTGAACTTTGTCAATCTGGTTGCACGGGCAGGACTTTGAAGGTGAGGGGGGCATTCTAGCAGAGTATTTCTGGTTGAAGACTAACAACACCAGATTGAATGGCTGAGTTGTCTTAGACAGTAGACGGGACGTTAAGGCGATGGCTGCCTAAACCGTTGTGCTCATTTATTGTTGTAAACTTTTGATGCTGATGAATCATCCTAGAATTTGACTGAAACTTACATGCAATAGGCATTGAATCCACATCTCCTTAAAACCACTGGTCTCTGCCCCAGCATTGTTCACGTCTTGTTAAAATAAACACTGACCATTGTAATTCTTCACTTCTTGAATGAAGGTGGAACAGAGATCCGGATCGGAGATGGAACATTTCCTCACTTCTTCCTTCAGATCCTTCGTCTGGAGTGATGACAAAGATTTTTTTAGAAATTACATTCAAAGAGAAAACGTGCACGACAGTTTTCTTTACCACAAGTCCTGGCCGTGCTCCCCGATCAACAATGTGAAAAACTGACAGTCAGCTTCTGTGAGCAAAATTAATTTCGCGAAGTCAGTTATGTAATATCAGACACTGTTAAAAATGGTCGGGTAAAAACAGTTCCTTTCCACGTTGGAAGCCACTGGGCAAACCGACCTCAAGAGACTCGAAACCGCAATGTTATTTTCCATGAGGAGAGGTTGAGTAGACTAGGCCTATATTCTACAGAGTTTAGAAGAATAGGAGGTGATTTCATTGCGGAGCAGGCTCGAAGGGCCGAATGACCGAACCTTTCTACTAATGCTTATTTTCTTATGTTCGTCGCATGCCTTGCGAATGCCCCCAGATCGACAATATGGAAAACGCAGAATCAGTCTCTGGAAGCAGGCGTTTCCATAACTTCAGTTGAGTAACTGTCAGAATTGGTCGCTTTTAGGGGAGATTCGGAACACAGAAGAATAAGTTTTTCCCGGTGAGTTATACAACCGGAGCACAACCCGAACCTACAATCTTCTGACAACATCACGATTAAAACTGAACGCGGATGCGTCATCCATTCGGCAATGTGTCCACAGCTGGTCACTTTGTTGTGAAAAGAATTGGGAGCTTTTTCAGGGCTTCAGCTCTGATTAGAGAAAGGGTTTTACTCAAATATAAATACATTTTGAATTATTTAACAGACGCGTTGTCAACTGGGTTCACTCCTACGCAAGGAAACCCATTTCGCTTTCAAATATATCCCTTAGAAATTCGATCTTCACAGCTGTAATCACACTAATATTAAGCAGACACACGCACAGAATGATCCTGGATAGAAAGCACATCCCTTTTATACTGACAAAAAATGAACTGAACTGACAGCATATCCATTTAAAGAGACACACATTGATCCGGGACTGACAGCATAGACATATTTAAACACATATTGGTCTACTTTGCTAAATCCTAAAATTACCCCATCATCATAGGCAGTCCCTCGGAATTGAGGATGAATTGCTTCCACTCCCAAAGTGAGTTCTGTCATGGCTGAACAGTCCGATACGAGAGCCACAGACTCTGTCACTGGTGGGGCAGACATTCAACGGGGGAAGGGGTCGGTTGGGATGGATTGCCGCGCGCTCCTTCCGCTGCGTGCGCCTGGGCTCTTCATGCGCCTTGAATCAAGCCTTAAAGAGCTCAACGCCCTCCCGGATGGACTTTCTCCACCTCGGGCGATCTGCGGCAAGGTTCTCCCAGTTGTCAGTGGTGATGTCGCAGTTTACCAGGGAGGCTTTGAGGATGTCCTTATAACGTTTAAGCTGTCCTTCTTTGGCTCGATTACCATGAAGCAGCTCCGCCTAAAGCATTTGCTCTGGAAGTCTCTTATCTGGCATGCGTACTATGTGGCCTGCACAGCGAAGCTGATCGAGTGTGGGCAGTGCTTCAATACTGGGGATCTTAGCCTGGTCGAGGGCACTGATGTTGGTGTGCCTGTCCTCCCCGGAGATTTTTACGATCTAGCGGAGACATCGTTGGTGATATATCTCCAGCGACTTGAGGTGCCTTCTGTACATCGTGCATGCCTCAGACCCATACACGAGGGCGGGTATTTCTACAGCCCTATGAACCATGAGTTTGGTAGGAGATTTGTTAAGATCTGATTTTAAAACACTTATTTCCGCAGGCGGCCGAAGGCTGTTCTGGCGCACTGGAGGCGATGCTGAATCTCTGCATTCACATATGCCTTTGTTGATAAGAGGCTGCCGAGATATGTGAAATGGTCCACGTTCTCTCGGGCCATGCCTTGGGCCTTGAAGATTGGCGGGCAGTGCTGTGCGGCGATGGCAGGCTGGTGAAGGAATTTTGTCTTACGGATGTTCAGCGTAAGGCCCATGCTTTCATATGCCTCAGGGAATACAGTGATTATACACTGGAGTTCAGCCACTGAATGTGCACAGATGCAGGCGTCGTCCGCATAGTGCAGCTCAATGACAGAGGTAGCGGTGATCTTGTACCTGCCCTGGAGGCGGCGTTGTTTAAACAGCTTCCGACTGTTCCTGAGTTTAAATGGAGAGTTTGTTGATTGTGAGGTGGAGCATGGCGGCGCTGAAAATTGAGATACGCATATGAGGGAGAAGGGAATCGAACATTAGGCTGATAGAGTTGGCGAGGAAGGAGAGGATAACGTCATTTTAATACCAGAGGTATTTAATGAATTAAACTCAAATTCCACAGCTGCCATGGTTGAATGTGTATACATGCCTCTGAATTATTAAACCAGTAACATAACCACTGTGCAACCGTACTCTTAACTTCATCCTTTACCTATGCAAATGGGTCAAGGGGATGAATAGCCTCCTTCAGCTCCGATGCAACAGACTTGAGTGGCTGAATGGCCTGCTGCGATTCCTAAATACAAGGGACGAGGGCTTGAATCGCCTCCTCCTGGATCGACTGGCTTATATTAATTGGAATTTAGAAGAATGAGAGGGGATTGCTTAGAAACAGATACAATTCTGACGGGATTGGACGAGTTAAATGCAGGAAGAATGTTCCCGATGTTAGGGAAATCCAGAACTAGGGGTCAGAGTCTAAGGATAAGGGATAAGCCATTTAGCACTGAGATGAGGAGAAACTTCTTCACTCAGAGAATTGTGAACCTGTGGAATTCTCTATCACAGAAAGTTGTTGCAGCCAGTTCGTTAGATATATTCAAAAGGGAGTAAGATGTGCCACTTACTGCTAAAGGGATCAAGTGGTATGGAGAGAAAGCAGAAATTGTGTACTGATTTTGCATGATCAGCCATCATCATATGAATGGTGGTGCAGGCTCGAAGGGCCAAATCGCCTACTCCTGCATCCATTTTCTATGTTTGTATGTTTCTATGTATCCTGTTGATGTCTAATAGGCTGAACAGCCTTTAATCATCCCCTCTATTCCAATGTAAGTGTTTTGTAGGGCCGAATAGTGTACTTCTGTGTAATAATTTATGGGGGCTCAATGACGTCCTCTTGTTACATTGCCACAGGCTCGAAGGACTGAATCGCCTCTACCCATTCAAGCGTAACAGGCTCAAGTGGATGAATGGCCTCCTCCTATTCTTGTGTAACAAACTCGAGTGGCTGAATGCCCTCCTGCTGTCTTGTCTAACAAGCTTGAGAGATTGAATGAATTCCTCCTGTTCCTGATTAACCAGCCTTTGTGGGTTGAATATTCTTCTCCTGTTCCTATGTAACCGGCTCGCGAGATTGAATGTCCTCCTCTTTTTCGAGTGTGTGAGCATCTATGGGCTTAATGACAACCTCCTGTTCCTATGCAACGGATTCGAGGGGCAGAATTGCCTTTTCCTATAACTTTAAAACTGTCTGGAAAGTGCTGACTCGCCCATCTCCTGGTCTTATTTAAAACGCTTGAAAAGTTGAATGGTGGCCACCTGTTACTATTTAACATATATGAGGGGATGAATAGCCTGCTCCTGCGTACAAGGTTCAAGGTACTGAAAGTCTTCTTCCTGTGCAATCGCCTGACATCATCATCATCATCATCATAGGCAGTCCCTCGGAATGGAGGAAGAGTTGCTTCCACTCTTAGCATGAGTTGGTAGGTGGCTGTACAGTCCAATACTGGAACCACAGTCTCTGTAACAAGTGGGACAGACAGTGTTTGAAGTAAAGGGTGGGCGTGGAGTCTGGTTTGTTGCACGCTCTTTCCGCTGCCTGCGCTTGATGTCTGCATGCTCTCGGGGATGAGACTCGAGCAGCTCAGTGCCCTCCCGGATGCACTTGCTCCATTTAGGGCGGTCATGGGCCAGTGACTCCCAAGTGTCAGTGGGAATGTCACACCTTATCAGGCAGGCATTGAGTGTGTCCTTGTAACGTTTCCACTGCACACCTTTGGCTCGTTGGCCGTGGACGAGTTGCGAGTAGAGCGCTTGCTTTGGGTGTCTCGTGTCTGGCATGCAAACTATGTGGCCTGCTCAACGGAGCTGAACATGTGTAGTCAGTGCTACAATTCTGGGTATGTTGACCTGGACGAGGCTATTAAATTTGGTGCGTCTGTCCTCCCAGGACATTTGTAGGATCTTTCGGACAAATCGTTGGTGGAATTTCTCCAGCGACTTGCGGTATCTACTTTACATGTTCCACATCTCTGAGCAGTACAGGAGGGCATGTATTACTACGGCCTGTCGACCATGAGCTTGGTGAAAGTATTGAAGTTCTGGTCTTCAAATATACTTTACCACAGGCGGCCGAAGGCTGCACTGGCGCACTGGAGATGTTGTTGGATCTTGTCGTCAATGCCAGCTATTGTTGATAGGAGGCGCCCGAAATAATGGATTGGTCCACGTTTTTCAGGGCCGTACCATAGATGTTGATGACTGGGGGGCAGTGCTGTGCAGCGAGGACAGGTTGGTGGAGGACCTTTGTCTTCCTGATGTTTAGCGCAAGCGCCATGCTTTCGTGTACTTCAGTAAATACCTCGACTGTGTCCTGGAGTTCAGCCTCTGTGTGAGCACAGACGAAGGCGTCATCCGCGTACTGTAACTCACGACAGTGGTTGGGATGGTCTTGGACCTGGCCTAGCGATGTCGAAGGATCAACAGGTTTCCCCTGGTTCTCTAGTTTAGTTCCACTCCAGCGGGGAGCTTGTGCACTGTGAGTTGGAATATGGCAGCGAGGAAGAATAAGAAGAGGGTTGGAGCGTTGACGCAGAATGCTTGACCCCCGGTCCGGAAGTCGATTGCGTCTGTGATGGATCCGTTGGCAATGATCACGGCCTGCATGTCACCGTGGAGCAGGCGGAGAATGGTGACGTACTTTTGGTGGCGTCCGAAACGGAGGAGGACGCTCCTTAAGCTCTCGTGGTTGAGAGTGGGAAAGGCATTTGTAAGGTCGAAGAAGGCCATGTTTCCTGCATTTTTCCTGCAGCTGTCATGCTGCAAAAAATCATGTCCGTTGTTCCCCGGAGGGGACGAAATCTGCTCTGCAACTCCGTGAGGAGCTCCTCGGCCACAGGGAGAAGTCAGTTGAGGAGGAGGCTAGCGACGACTTTCCAAGTGGCTGATAGCAGGGAGATTCCCCTTTCGTTGCTGCTTATCGCCGTATTAGAGATGTTCACGATCACTGACTCACTAAGATCTCCCGGCATACTTTCCTCCCTCCAAATGAGAGAAAGAAGGTCAGGTATTCGCGCCAGCAGTGCCTCACCGCCATACTTTAGAGCCTCAGCAATGATTCCGTCAGCCCCCGTAGCCTTGTTATTTTTTTAGCTTTCTGATGGCGTTTTCTACCTCGTGCAGTGTTGGGGTCTCATTGAGGTGGTGGCGGGAATGGAGTCAAGTACACTCCTGTCAAGCATTGGATTACATCGGATATACAGCACTGAAACCGGCCATTCGCCTCAGCCAGTCTTTTATGCTCCATTGGAGCCTCCGCTTAACATTCCTCAACAGCCTAATGCTCTAATCCCTTCCCTCTCATATGTCTGTCTTACCGCTCCTTAAATATTTCCATACTATTCTCTTCAACCACTCCCTGTAGTACCGAGTTACACAATATCACCACTCTTTGGGTAAATAAGTTTCTTCTGAATTCCCTATTTTGATTTCATGGTGACTATCTTATATTGATAGCGTCTAGTAATTCTGTTCCCAACAAGTTGATACATTCTAACTTTATCCACTCCATCAAAATCTTTCATAATTTTAAATGTCTGCATCAGGTCACGCCTCAGCCTTCTTTTTTCAAGAGAAAAGAGACTCTGCCTGTTCATCCTTTTCTGATTTGTATACGCTGTCTGTTCTGGTATCATCCTTGAAAATCTTCTCTGCATCCTCTGAAAAGCCTTTATGCCCTTTTTATAATATGACGACCAGAACTGTACGTAGTACTCTCAGCGTGATCAGATGAAGGTTAAATACAGGTTTCCATAATGTATCTAATTTTCAATTCTTTATGTCAAGAAATAAATCAGCGTATTTGGTTTGCTTTTTATGGCCTTGCTAACTTATGCCGTTATTTTTTGGAGATTTTGTATTTGTACTCCGATATCCCTTTGTTCCTGTACACCACCCAGACTGGCACCTTCCAATAATAAGTGACCTCACTAAGTCTCCTCCTTAAATGTAACACCTCACATTTAGATGGTTTGAAATTCATTTGCCAATTATATGCCCATTCTGCAAGTTTATTAATGTCCTCTTCTAAGTTGCTGCAGTGTACCTCCGTATTTACTATCCCTCCTAATTTGGTGTCACCCGTACATTTAGAAATGTTGTTTTTGATTCCGACGTCTAAATCATTAATATTAATTATGAACAACAGTGGTCCCAGCACCGATCCTTGTGGAACGCCACTAACCACCTGCTGCGGCTAGGAAACGCGAAGTGTTATACCTACTCTTTGATTTCTGCCTTGAAGCCAGCTAGCTCACCATTCTGCTACTTGTCACCTGACTCCGCATTCTCTGACCTGGCTTGAGGCATTTCTTGTTCCGATGTAACAATCTATTTTTTTTATTTTATTCATTCAAGCTTGTCGACATCGCTAGCAAGGGCCGGATTTGTTGCCCATCTCCATCTGCCCTTGCGAAATTGTTGGTGATTCATTTTACGCAACCGACTGGCTCGCCAGGCCATTTCAGAGGTCACTTCAGAGCCAACAACATTGCTGTGGGTTTGGAGTCATATGTTTGCCCAGACCGGTAAGGACGGCAGAATTATTTCCCGAAAGGAGACAAGTGAACCAGATGAGGAGTTTGTTACAATTGTTATCATTATTGAGACTTTTAAAATTCCAGATTTACTTCATTGAACTTAAATTTCCCCACTCTCCTATTGGACTATGATTTCTTCTCTCTGGATTATTAGTCCAGTGACACAACCATCATGCTACTATGATTGACCTCCATCTATGTAATGCGCTCTCGGGGCTGAATGACACCTCATATTCATTTGCAACAGGTTGAGGGAAGGAATGGTGTGCCCTGTTCCTACGCAACAGGATCGGGAGATTGATTAGCCTCCTCCTGTTCCTGTGTAACTGGTTCGTGAGTCGCAACTGCCTCATCCTCAGCCTTTCGAATGGCTAAATGGACTTCGACTCTCATAGATAAGACTCAAGGAGCTGAATGGCTTCCGCCAGTCCTCTGCCTCAGGTTCGATGGGTTAATGGCCTTCCCTTGTCCTTGTGCAACAGACTGGAGAGGTTCAATGACATCCTTCTATTTCTGCTCAACAGCTTCATTGGTTTGGCATTGCCTTATGGTCAACTATGCGAAAGTTTCGAGCGACCGAATGGAGTTCGACATTTCTTGTAAAACAGGCGCACACAGCTGAATGATTTCATCCTGCCCTTTGCAATTGGTTTGAGTGTTTAAGTGACTCATTGGCCTCCACCTGTCCCTGTGTAACAGGCTCGATTGCTTGCATCTGTTACTTAGCAAAGTATTCAGATGATAATTGGGAAGGACTGGAGCCACGTGTGCAACAGAAAGTGCAGGGACCACAGTGAGCCTTCTCTGAAGCATTGCTTTGATGCAAAGTTCACTGTGCGGCCCAGGCTCAAATCCTGACTCTGGTGGGAGTCGAGCCCAAAAACTTTGAATGTTTAATATGCTAAGAATTAAAAATCTAACGTGCTATCCATTGCGCTACAGAGTCGCCAAATTGTGCATCAATACAAAAGTAAAATAGTGTTGATGCGTAATCTGAGCTAAAAAAATCCTGAAACAGTCAGCGATTGAGGCAGAATCTGCAGAGAGAGAAACAGAGTGAACGTTTGAGGTCGATGAACTTGCATAGCCACTGGATCAATATACGCCGTCTAAAACGGATGTCCTGTCAGACCCGAATCATTTTGTTTGAAAGGGATGTTTTTTCATGGACTCGAAGCGCCTTTCAGCACGGAAGGAGGCCACTTCGGCCAAGCGTGTCCGCACCGTCCGAAAATTGCTATCCCGCCTAATCCCACTTACCAACTCTTCTTTTAACCATATAACAATCTATGTTTTTATTTTATTCATTCAAGCATGTTGACATCGGTAGAAAGCGGTTAATGGCCTTCTCCTGTTCTTGTGTCACAGACTGGAGAGGCTCAACTGCCTCCTACTATTTCTGTGCAACAGGTTCGTTGGTTTGGCATTGCCTTCTCCTCATCTATGCAACAGGTTCGCGCGACCGAATTTGTTGCAGTCATCCTCAATATTGAATATCCAACTAATTTGGCGTCATCCGCAAATTGAGAAATTGTGTTTTTGATTCGCAGGTAGAAGTCATTAATATAAATTGTAAACATCAGTGGTCCCAGCACCGATCCTTGTGGAACAGCACTACCCACCTTCTGCCACTCCAAAAAGCTAACTTTTACGCCTACTCTCTGCTTTCTGTCTTGAAGCCAGCTAGCTATGCATTTATCTAGTTGTCTCCTGACTCCACATTCTATGACCTTTATTGCGGTTCTTCTTTCTCCCGTGTAACAATCTCGAGATCCTATTGTTTCTTTTATTAATTCTAGTATGTGGACAATGCTAGCAAGGGCAGCCTTTGTTGCACTTCCCTAATTGCCCTTGTGAAGGTGATGGTTAGCCACCTTATGCAAATGAGTTTCTCGCTGGGCCTTTTCAGAGGGCCGTAAAGAGCCAACCACGTTGCTCTGGATCTGGAGCCACATTTGGGTCCAGACCAGTAAGGACGGCAGATTTCCTTCACTAAAGGAGACTATTAAACGAGATGGGTGTGTTGCGTCAATGGTCAACATTATTAATACTTTTAAAATTCTAGATGTATTTAATTAAATTTAAATTGTCCTGCTCTCTTGGTGGACTATGATTTTCTCTCACTGGATTACTAGTCCAGTGCCACAGGCCTCCGGCTGTGTAATGTGCTAGAGGGGCTGAATGACTCAGTCTGTTCCTGTGCAATATTTTGAGGGACGGAATGTCATCCTCCCAGTCCTATGTAACAGGTTCTAGGGGTTGATTAGTCTCCACCTGTTCCAATATAGCAGGTCGGTTGGTCTGAAATGCCTCGTCGTAATCCTATGCAACGTTTTCTATTGAGGGGAGAGCGGAGTGGGGTTCCGGATGTGGGGCCGCGGGGGGGGGGGGGCGTTGGGAGGAGGTCGTGGTGCAGAGATATCTAGAATGCGAAAGAGAAATGAAAATGAAGCAATGCTGGAAAGTGATTGTTGTAATGTAACCACATTATGTCAAGAAGGGATAGAGCATAGAAACAAAAGGGGGCACGAACAAAAAGGATCCTGATAAGAAAAAAAGCGATAAGATAAATCGAGCTACAGTGCAAAAAAATGCTACGATCTCTAATAATGTTAAAAAGACAAATCCAAAAGTATTGTATCTGAATGGACGAAGCATCTGTAATAAGATCGAAGAATTAACAGCGCAAAAAGATGTAAACAGATACAATATCGGTGCAATTACAGATATATGGTTGCACGGTGACCAGGGTTGGGAACTGAATATCAAATGATATTCGGTATTTAGAAAGGACTGGGAAAAAGGAAGAGCGGATTGTGTTGCGTTGTTGGTAAAGGATGATATCAGTGCAATAACGAGAAAGGTATTCGGCTTAGAAAGACAAGATGTAGATTCAGTTGGATGGCGCTAAGGAGAACGAAGGATCAGAAAGGATTGGTGTGAGTTGTCCATCGGCCTCCAAACAGTTGTGTTAGTGTAGAGGATAACTTTAACAGGAAATCAGAGCTGCATGTAACAAGTGTACTACCATCATCGAAGGTGACTTTAAACTAAATATAAATTAAAATAATAATAATGTGGCTGATGAATTCGTGGCATTTGGACGAGTTGTTTTTTGAACCCAGTATTTTGCGGAGCGTACTAGGGAACGTAATATCCTAGATTGGGTTTTGTGTAATGAGAAGGGGTTAATTAAAAGTCAAGTTGTCTGGGGTCATTTAGCGAATAGTGGCAATAACTCGATTAAACTCGTTATTAAGATGGAAAGTGAAGTAGCCCAATCCGAATATATGGTCCTCAATCTAAGCAAAGGAAACTACGAATGCATGGGGAATGAATTGCATGGGGTATGATAGATTGGGAAGAGTCAATAAACGTCATGTTGGTGGATGGGCAAGGAGTAACATTTCAGGAACGAATGTATCAATTGCGGCAGTTATACTTTCCTTTCTGGTGTAAAAAAAAGGATGCTGGCCCAACCATGGTTAACAAAATAAATTAAGGATAGTATTAGATTCAAAGAAGAATTATACAAAGTTGCCAGAAAAAGTACAAGCCTGAGGATGGGGATCAATTTAGAATTCAGCAAAAATTTGCCAAGAGATTGATTGAGAGGCGAGAAATAGAGTATAAGAGTGAACTTGCAAGGAGCATAAAAACCGGCTGCAGTAGATTCTGCAAGTTCGTAAAAAGGAAAAGATTAGTGAAGACAAATGTTGGCCCGTTAAAGAGAGAAACGGGGGAATTTATAACGTGGAACAAGGAAATGGAAGGACAATTAAATAAATACTTCGGTTCTGTCTTCACGGAGGACATAAATAACATCCCAAAAATGCTTGTGAACCAAAAGTCTAGTGAGCAAGAGGAATTAACGGACAAGATTATTTGTAAGAAAATAGTGATGAGGAAACTAATGGGAATGAAGGCAGATAAATCCCCAAAGCCTGATGATCTGCATCCCAGAGTACTAAAAGAAGTTACAATGGAAATAGTGCATGCATTGGTTGACAACTTCCAAACATCGATAGATTATGGAACAGTTCCTGCAGTTTGCACGGTGGCAAATGTAACCCCACTGTTTAAAAATGGAGGGAGAGAGAAAATAAGGAACTACAGACCGGTTAGCCGAACACCAGTTGTAGGGAATATGCGAGCATCTATAGTAAATGATATTATATAGCAAAGAACACTAAGATAATACCAAAGGGATTAGACAAAGTCAACATGAAGTCATGAAAAGAAAATCATGTTTGATAAACCTACTCGAGTTTTTGAGGATGTAACTGATAGAAAAGTTAAGGGAGAACCAGTGGATATAGTGTATTTGGATTTTCAGCAGGCCTCTGATAAAGTCCCACATAAGATATAGTGTGCAAATGTAAAACATATATGATAAGGGGTAATTTACTAGCATGGATTGAAAATTGGTTAATGGACTGGAAACAGGATCGATGGGCAGAGGGACCTGGTGTCCTTATTAAATAGTCTATTGAAAGCATACATACAGGTGCAGCAATCAGTGAGGAAGGCAGATGGTATGTTGGCCTTCATTCCAAGAGGATGTGAGTAAATGAGTAAAGATGTGTCACTACAATTCTACAGTGACTTGGTGAGACCGCAGCTGGACTATTGTGTGCAGTTTTGGTTTCGTTAACCCCAGAAAGGATATACTTGCCATAGAGGGAGTGCAGCGAAGGTTCACCAGATGGATTATTGGGATGGCAGGACTGTCGTATGAGCACAGATTGTGTCGACTCGGCCTGTATTCTGTAGAGTTTAGAAGAATGAGAGAGGATCTCATTGAAACGTATACCATTCTGAAAGGGTTGAATAGACTGGATGCGGGGAAGATGATTCACCTGATTGGGAAGGTTATAACAAGGGGTCACAGTCTCAGGATACGGGGTAGGAAATTTAGGAAGGAGAAGGTGAGATTTATTTTTCATTCAGAGAGTGGTGCAGCTATGGCATTCCCTTCCACAGAAGGATGTGAATGACGAGTCACTGAATATATTTAAGAGGGAGATAGATTTCTCGACACAAAAGACATCAAGTGATATGGGGGGAAAGCATGAATATGGTGTTGAGATAGAAGATTAGGAATGATCATATCAAATGGCGGTGCAGACTCGAAGGGCCGAATGGACGACGATTGCTGCCGTTTTCATTGTTTCTAAGTTCTAGGATCTAAATGGACTTATACTCTTCTTGTAGAGCAAGCTCAAGGAACTGATCGGCTTCTGCCTCTCCGAAGGCTCAGATTTGAGGTGTTTATGTCCTCCTCCTTTCCCTGTGCAACAGTGCAGTGCGGCTGAATGGCCTCCAGCTAATTCTGTGTAAAAGGAAAGTGTGCCTCCTCGTCATCTATGCAGCAGGTCCGAGCGGCCGAAGGCGTTCTACTATTCTTGAATAAAAAGCCCAAGGATCTGAATTACTTCCTTTTGACCTTTGCAACTGGCTCGAGGGGCTAATGGAATTCTGATGTCCTTCTGTAACAGGTTCGATGGCTTGCTCTTGTTCCTGTGTAATAGACTCAGGTTCTAAGAGAACTCAATGGAAAAGTGAGTAGAATTGGAGCCACTTGTGTAGCAGGAACTGCTGGGAACGCAGTTTCCCTTATCTGAAGTATTGATTTGCTGCAAAATGCACTGAGCTGCCGAAGAAATACCAGATCATGACCTAAATTCCGACTAAAATCCGACCTATCCAGACTAATGCCACTTTCCAACTCTTGCTCCACAGCCGTTTAGGTTACTGGAATTGAAGTGCACATTCAAGGACTTTTTAAAGTGGTGAGGACTTCTGCCTCTGAATGACTTTCTATTGCTTTCTCAGTCATGTGCTCAAGTCATTCCTTTTAAAATGAATCTGTGATATTCGCCTCAACTGCTGCTTATGTAGCATCTTCCACATTCTAACCACTCTTTGGTAAATAAGTTGCTCTTGAATTGTCGACTGAATTTATCAGTGACCTCCCGTCTGGACTCCTGCACAATAGCAAATATTTTCTGCACATCAACTCGATCAAATACCTTCATAATGTTAAAAATATATCTCCCTTGTTTTTCGAGAAAGAGGTTCCCCAGACTGTTCAGTTTTTCCCGAAATGTAAATTCTTTCAGTTCTGACCGCAATTTTTCCTTCTTTGCTGAGAAATTTTGTGATTCTATGATTTAATTTTCGCATCGTCTGGGAGATCCAATAGGACAAGCATGCAGGCGGTCTCTCTGATAAATTGCACCAACGATTCGACTATTAAAGCAGTTTTATTGTGTAGCTGCAATGGCCGAGTGGTTAAGGCGTTGGTCTTGAAATCCAATGGAGGTTTCCCCACGCAGGTTCGACCCCTGCTCGCAGCGATTCTACATGTGCTCTTTTTTTATCGACTCACGTGGATCTCATTGGAATCTGATCACAATTCCCTCCACTGCCCTTTATTACACTGATTGACGTGAAGATGTTGTTCGAACTGGAAACATTAATAGTTTATCGGTATTAATTGTTGGTTTTTTTGACACTATCTTCAAAAATCAGTGAGCAATGTACACAGCATGAAAAAAATGCCTTTTAATAAAGATAAGTGCATTGTTTGGGAGGCACTCACCTTTAGTTAATGAGTGCGAACGAGGTTTGGTTTTATGAAGATGAACAAGTTTTGCCAAAATGACCACGGCAGCGTTTGACGTTGGAATTTTCTGATAACATCAGTGTTTGCATCAAAGTAGATGCCTTATCCATTAAGCGATGTGACCCCTGCAGTTTGTAGCAGACTAATATACAGCAAAAATGTAATGGGTCAAAGTGTAATAGAAAGGCAAACATGAAATCTCGGTGCCGCATGAAATCAAAAGGTGACGTCACAGCCAACGTGGTAAGTGATTGGCTGCTGATTGGTGAGTAGTTTTTCTTTTTCTTTATTAGTCAGTAACTTTTAACATTGTTGTCGGCAATTTAAGTGTATCTAAGGGTTAAGTCATGGCAGGACAGCTCGGTCACGTGATATGCTCCTCCTGTACCATGTGGGAACACGGGGACAACACCAGTGTCCCTGACGACTACATGTGCGGGAAGTGTGTCCACCTCCGGCTACTGACAGTCCGCGTTGCGGAGTTGGAGCTGAAGGTGGATTCACTCTGGAGCATCCACGATGCTGAGAATGACGTGAGTATCACGTGTAGCGAGTTGGTCTTACTGCAGGAGAAGGGTCCACAGCCAGCGAGGGAATGGAAGACCAGCAGGAAGAGTAGTGCAAGGAAGGTAGTGCAGGGGTCCCCTGTGGTCATCCCCCTGCAAAACAGATACACCGCTTTGAGTACTGTTGAGGGGGATGACTCATCAGGGGAGGGCAGCAGCAGCCAAGTTCATGGCACCATGGCTGGCTCTGTTGCACAGGAGGGCAGGAAAAAGAGTGGAAGAGCGATAGTGATAGGGGATTCAATTGTAAGGGGAATAGATAGGCGTTTCTGCGGCCGCAACCGAGACTCCAGGATGGTATGTTGCCTCCCTGGTGCAAGGGTCAAGGATGTCTCGGAGCGGGTGGAGGACATTCTAAAAAGGGAGGGAGAACAGCCAGTTGTCGTGGTGCACGTTGGTACCAATGACATAGGTAAAAAAAGGGATGAGTTCCTACGAAATGAATTTAAGGAGCTAGGAGCTAAATTAAAAAGTAGGACCTCAAAAGTAGTAATCTCGGGATTGCTACCAGTGCCACGTGCTAGTCAGAGTAGGAATCGCAGGATAGCTCAGATGAATACGTGGCTTGAGCAATGGTGCAGCAGGGAGGGATTCAAATTCCTGGGGCATTGGAATCGGTTCTGGGGGAGGTGGGACCAGTACAATCCGGACGGTCTGCACCTGGGCAGAATCGGAACCAATGTCCTCGGGGGAGTGTTTGCTAGTGCTGTTGGGGAGGAGTTAAACTAATATGGCAGGGGGATGGGAACCAATGCAGGGAGATAGAGGGAAACAAAAAGGAGGCAAAAACAAAAGACAGAAAGGAGATGAGGAAAAGTGGAGGGCAGAGAAACCCAAGGCAAAGAACAAAAAGGGCCTTTGTACAGCAAAATTCTAAAAGGACAGAGGGTGTTAAAAAAACAAGCCTAAAGGCTTTGTGTCTTAATGCAAGGAGTATCCGCAATAAGGTGGATGCATTAACTGTGCAAATAGATGTTAACAAATATGATGTGATTGGGATTACGGAGACGTGGCTCCAGGATGAGCAGGGCTGGGAACTCAACATCCAGGGGTATTCAACATTCAGGAAGGATAGAATAAAAGGAAAAGGAGGTGGGGTAGCATTGCTGGTTAAGGAGGAGATTAAGGCAATAGTTAGGAAGGACATTAGCTTGGATGATGTGGAATCTATATGGGTAGAGCTGCAGAACACCAAAGGGCAAAAAACGTTAGTGGGAGTTGTGTACAGACCTCCAAACAGTAGTAGTGATGTTGGGGAGGGCATCAAACAGGAAATTAGGGGTGCGTGCAATAAAGGTGCAGCAGTTATAATGGGTGACTTTAATATGCACATAGATTGGGCTAACCAAACTGGAAGCAATACGGTGGAGGAGGATTTTCTGGAGTGCATAAGGGATGGTTTTTTTAGACCAATATGTCGAGGAACCAACTAGGGGGGAGGCCATCTTAGACTGGGTGTTATATAATGAGAAAGGATTAATTAGCAATCTCGTTGTGCGAGGCCCCTTGGGGAAGAGTGACCATAATATGGTGGAATTCTGCATTAGGATGGAGAATGAAACAGTTAATTCAGAGACCATGGTCCAGAACTTAAAGAAGGCTAACTTTGAAGGTATGAGGCGTGAATTGGCTGAGATGGATTGGCGAATGATACTTAAGGGGTTGACTGTGGATCGGCAATGGCAGACATTTAGAGACCGCATGGATGAACTACAACAATTGTACATTCCTGTCTGGCATAGAAATAAAAAAGGGAAGGTGGCTCAACCTTGGCTATCAAGGGAAATCAGGGATAGTATTAAAGCCAAGGAAGAGGCATACAAATTGGCCAGAAATAGCAGCGAACCTGGGAACTGGGAGAAATTTAGAACTCAGCAGAGGACGACAAAGGGTTTGATTAGGGCAGGGAAAATGGAGTATGAGAAGAAGCTTGCAGGGAACATTAAGACGGATTGCAAAAGTTTCTATAGATATGTAAAGAGAAAAAGGTTAGTAAAGACAAATGTAGGTCCCCTGCAGTCAGAATCAGGGGAAGTCATAACGGGGAACAAAGAAATGGCGGACCAATTGAACAAGTACTTTGGTTCGGTATTCACGAAGGAGGACACGAACAACCTTCCGGTTATAAAAGGGGTCGGGGGGTCTAGTAAGGAGGAGGAACTGAGGGAAATCCTTATTAGCCGGGAAATTGTGTTGGGGAAATTGATGGGATTGAAGGCCGATAAATCCCCAGGGCCTGATGGACTGCATCCCAGAGTACTTAAGGAGGTGGCCTTGGAAATAGTGGATGCGTTGACAGTCATTTTCCAACATTCCATTGACTCTGGATCAGTTCCTATGGAGTGGAGGGTAGCCAATGTAACCCCACTTTTTAAAAAAGGAGGGAGAGAGAAAACAGGGAATTATAGACCGGTCAGCCTGACATCGGTAGTGGGTAAAATGATGGAATCAATTATTAAGGATGTCATAGCAGTGCATTTGGAAAGAGGTGACATGATAGGTCCAAGTCAGCATGGATTTGTGAAAGGGAAATCATGCTTGACAAATCTTCTGGAATTTTTTGAGGATGTTTCCAGTAGAGTGGATAAGGGAGAACCAGTTGATGTGGTATATTTGGACTTTCAGAAGGCGTTCGACAAGGTCCCACACAAGAGATTGATGTGCAAAGTTAGAGCACATGGGATTGGGGGTAGTGTACTGACATGGATTGAGAACTGGTTGTCAGACAGGAAGCAAAGAGTAGGAGTAAATGGGTACTTTTCAGAATGGCAGGCAGTGACTAGTGGGGTAGCGCAAGGTTCTGTGCTGGGGCCCCAGCTGTTTACACTGTACATTAATGATTTAGATGCGGGGATTAAATGTAGTATCTCCAAATTTGCGGATGACACTAAGTTGGGTGGCAGTGTGAGCTGCGAGGAGGATGCTGTGAGGCTGCAGAGCGACTTGGATAGGTCAGGTGAGTGGGCAAATGCATGGCAGATGAAGTATAATGTGGATAAATGTGAGGTTATCCACTTTGGTGGTAAAAACAGAGAGACAGACTATTATCTGAATGGTGACAGATTAGGAAAAGGGGAGGTGCAAAGAGACCTGGGTGTCATGGTACATCAGTCATTGAAGGTTGGCATGCAGGTGCAGCAGGCGGTTAAGAAAGCAAATGGCATGTTGGCCTTCATAGCAAGGGGATTTGAGTACAGGGGCAGGGAGGTGTTGCTACAGTTGTACAGGGCATTGGTGAGGCCACACCTGGAGTATTGTGTACAGTTTTGGTCTCCTAACCTGAGGAAGGACATTCTTGCTATTGAGGGAGTGCAGCGAAGGTTCACCAGACTGATTCCCGGGATGGCGGGACTGACCTATCAAGAAAGACTGGGTCAACTGGGCTTGTATTCTCTGGAGTTCAGAAGAATGAGAGGGGACCTCATAGAAACATATAAAATTCTGACGGGGTTAGACAGGTTAGATGCAGGAAGAATGTTCCCAATGTTGGGGAAGTCCAGAACCAGGGGTCACAGTCTAAGGATAAGGGGTAAGCCATTTAGGACCGAGATGCGGAGGAACTTCTTCACCCAGAGAGTGGTGAACCTGTGGAATTCTCTACCACAGAAAGTTGTTGAGGCCAATTCACTAAATATATTCAAAAAGGAGTTAGATGAGGTCCTTACTGCTAGGGGGATCAAGGGGTATGGCGAGAAAGCAGGAATGGGGTACTGAAGTTGAATGTTCAGCCATGAACTCATTGAATGGCGGTGCAGGCTAGAAGGGCCGAATGGCCTACTCCTGCACCTATTTTCTATGTTTCTATGTTTCTATGTAAACTCCGGAGACTACCGGCCCATTCTACACAATCTCTCAACTTAAGGCAGTCCTCTCATCCCAGGAATGAATCTGGTGAACATCCGTTGTACCTCCTCACAGGCAAATATTTCCTTCCTTCCATAAGGAGACCAAAACTGTGCGCAGTACTCCAGGTGTGGTCTGACCAGTGCCCTGTACAATTGCAGCAAGACTTCCTTACTCTTGTACTACGGGCTACATATTAGGTAATATCGGGCGAGTGCCCTGTTTTTTGCTGATTCTACAGTTTCATAAAAAGTTATTAAAATTTGACAGTTGCTCGGCAAACATATTTGTATTTCCTTCAGTGTACACCTTGCTCTTCGAGGCCTAGATTTTCCCCAAGCAGTTTTGTCGGCACGCTGACCTCAAGCGCACCAACATTGTGCGGTGGAAACGGCTCGGTGGAAAACTCGCCCCACCCTGGCCACTGTGTACAGTCCCCGGAGTCCTGGCGTGGCGTCGATGGTGAAGTGGGGGGCGGAGCCAAATGCCTGCGCCGAAAACACTGCCGTCACCTTCGTGCATGCGCAGTATGTCGAGAAAAGTTGCATTCTGCCATTTTTAAACAGTGTGAAACCCGATGAAAATCACAGCAGCTTCTTAGCTTCTCCGGTTCATCGGCGGGCTCTCCCGCCCGTCCGTCCCCGATAAAACGCACAGCTCCAGCAGCGCAAACTTCTCCGGTCCACAAGCTCAAACTTCTCCGGTGTGTCTTCCCTCCCCTATCCCAGGGATACAGGGACCGAGTGTAATGGATCGAAGTTTGCTGATGATACAAAGATGGGTGGGAAAGCAAATTGTGATACAGCAAAGTAAATCTCAATTCAGGGAGAGCAATATGGAAAAGTACAGTGACCCCGACGTGATATAAACACGCAGCCTTCTGATGTGGAGTCAGACACACTGCCGTTGCATTGTGAGGTCTACAGTGCAGAGTGTGCATGTTTGTATACATGAAGGTTCCTGAAAAACAGTTTCATTTATCCTGCATTGGTGCAATGAAAGTGCTTTAAAATTTTAGGTCACTCCCACCGTAGGTCAGACAGCATCAGAAGCAGTGCCCACCTGTCACTCACCCTCTCACACCCGCTTTCATCACTGTTGCACGCGGACTGCAGAAAATCCAGTTCATCATCATCATTAGCAGTCCCTCGAAGCGAGGATGACTTGCTTCCTCGCAAAAAAACAATGAGTTGACAGGTGTTTCAATGATGGACCTAATATTCCATGTCCCGACCTGCATGTTGAAGGGTGGAAGATGCCTGTGCGTCGATTTTTTTAACGTGTGGTGGCCGTTGCACCCCAGCCATCACACGGGCTTGACAGAGCGAGGTCGTGTTCCAGTGGCAAGGGCTATCCAAGACGACTGGAGACCAGCTCTGCTGCACGGACCCAGTGCACACATATCGCAGTGTGGGCTGGTCCGTGCTGCCCCTGGACCGCTGGCCCTGAACTCACTCCGCGCCTGGGCCCAGATCACATCCCTCCACAGTCTTGCGCTGCTCCTGCTGTACCTGCCCATGCTCCAATCACCGACCTGGACTTTGATGACGTCACTCTTCGCTGCCGTCGCCCTCCTGCAGCAGCTCGCGATGTACGTTGCCGTGGTACACCACCACGCTGCTCCCAGGCCGCCACTCACCGCTCCTTTTATGGCCCCGACCTGCCGCTGGTGTTCTCACGCAGATCGGGGCCTCCACGCTACTCCCAGCAAATCCAGTTACACGCCATGTAACCGCACAATTCTCAGCTGTGATTGTAAGCTGACTATATTTAAAGCTATCGCAGCGGCTGCAAACAGTATTCCCTGGTCGTCTATTGGTTAGGATTTGGTGCTTTCACTGCTTTGACCTGGGTTCGATTCCTCATCAGGAAAAGCATTTTAACAGAGCAAGTTGTCACAAATAATTCAAGTCTGTGAAATACTGAATAATTGTTTCAATCATCATTAATCCATCCACATGTGTTGCACACTGAAGCAAATACAAATGCGTTTGCTGAGCGATTGTCAAATTTCAATAACTTTTTATACAACCGAAGAATCACCACTAAAACAGGATATTCGGCACATGGTACCTAATATGTAGCCCACAGTACAAGAGTAAGGAAGTCTTGTTCCAATTGAACAGGGCCCTGCTGAGACCACACCTGGAGTACTACACACAGTTTTGTTCTCCTTATCTGAGGAAGGATACACTTACCTTGGAGGTGGTACAACAGAGGTTCACCAGATTGATTACTGGGATGAGAGGACTGTCCTATGGTGAGAGATTGTGCAGAATATGCCGATACTCTCTGGAGTTTAGAAGCATGAGAGGTGATCTCATTAAAAAGGACAATATTCTGAAGGGGATTGACAGGTTAGATCTTGCGAAGCCCGGCTACCTCAGTCATTAGAGCATGAGTGTTTTACTTGCAGTGTCGTGGGATAGAGCCCCAACGTTGGGCGATTACTTTTCCTGAAAATTTGATGTTGCTTTATCAGGAAAACATCATTAATGTTCCCATGATCTTCTTTTGCACTATGATAAAAATGCGAACTGAGGGAGCGTTGATAATTTAATCAAATAATGAAAACAGTGCCTGAGATCCCTCGACCATCCTTATTGTTCGATGCTGAAGTTACAAGTTATTATTCTGGAACGTTTCAGACCGGGCGCTTGTTCAGTGTTGCTGGAAGGCACAGTGACCGGGATATCCTCTCCCCCGGGGTTTTCCTGAGTCTGTATTCGGTGCAAGGGGAGCTTTGGCCCGGGTCCGAGGTAGTTTCTATCACAGGGATGGAAAATAACCCTCTGAGCTCTGGAACTGGGGAAGAGCGAATAATTAATGTGTTGTTTGCGGGTTTCAAATGCAGCTTAGAGCTGCTGGTATAAACCGATCATGTCGTTTCACAGAATGAAAGAAATGCGAATAGAGACATTTGAAAATTCAATAATTAATGAAACTTTAATCCTTGATGAAGTTTTATCTCCTATCTGATTTTTCACACTCTGTATTTGAGGAGACTGGTTTTAAATGTTCATTGCTCATGCAACAAGCTATCTATAATAACTTTTCTTCAATTTTATTGCAGCCAAGATTTTGCTTGAGGAATAATGTTTCTGCCCAGGCTTGAACCAGGAACTTTTCACGTGTGAGGGAAATGTGATAACCACTGCACTACAGAAACTGCTACTTAGCTCAGTGCCCAGAGAGAAGTGTTCAGCAATAAGTTGAAATGTTCAATCCCTCTCTCTGCAAAAAGTTCCTTTCACAAACATTTCTCTGACCGGAACTGCACCAAACAACAATGTTCTCTTTTTAAAATCATTAAACTCCCCAATTTCCACGTCTACAATTTTAAGAACAAGACTGAAAGCGCTTTGCGATCAGAAAATTGCCGGAAACGCCTGTGGTTAATGACAGGGCTTTTGATGGTTGATTTCTGCATACACCTTGATATGTATTTTACCCTTGACAACCTGTATCACACCACCACCAGAGGGCCTACTTGGTGGAGTCCCAAGTGATCAAAGCATCCCTTGGGAGCACGGTAAATAAGCAGGCCACCCATGCGCTCTGGAGTCTTATTAAAGGAGCTAAGGTCACACTTAGTCATTGTTCAAAGTACTCAGTATCATCCTTTATAATGAGCGTATCAATTGGCGGTGAGACAATAAACAACCACGCAAAACTGCATGCAACAGTTGGTATCCTGGAGAAGTTCTCAGAAGTGTACGATTGCGAAACCTTCGTGGAGAGATTCGATCCAAACTTCGTGGCCAACGAGCTGGAAGGGCACGTCAAAGCTGCCAAATGAAGGGCGATTCTCCTTACCGTCTGTGGGACAGCAAACTATGGCCGCATGAAGAATCTTCTAGCTCTGATGAAACCAACAACTAAATCCGATGAAGAATTGTGTACGCTGGTCCGGGAGCATCTAAATACTAAATGAAGCGTTCTGATGGCGAGGTATCGGTTCCACACGTGCAAACGGTCGGAGGTAGAGGAAGTGGCGAGATATGTCGCTGAATTAAGGGGATTCGCAGGACATTGCAAATTTGACGGATCCCAAAACGAATGCTGAGAGACTTTTTGTGCTTGGCATTGGCCATGAGGTAATCCTTCGCAAACTGGTGACTGTTGAAACTCAGTTTCTGAGCAAAGCCATAATGATAGGTCACACAATTTCCACCAGTTCCTTTCAACCCAATAACGTAATTTATTTCTGGTGGACTGGATGGAGGAACATGATCCATGTAAAAAATTGTTTTTACTTGAACTGAATGTTCATAAAAGTATTGGAGTGGGACCTCACTTGATAACAGCACAGTTAGCAATGTTTACGGAATATATTTGTGCAACGCACAATAACAAACTGGAACTGTGCAGCAACGAATCCGCGGGTAAAAAAAAGTTAAATGTTTCTTCCTAGGTTGGGCTCGAACCAACAACTTTTCTGTTAAGAGCCGAACACACGAACCCATTGCGCCACAGATACTAACTTGAAAACACATTTCAAGACATCCCAAACCACGGTGTCAGTCAGTTAAAGCTTCAGATTGCTCCGACCGGGATGGAACTTGTCCACACTCATTTGTACTTTCCCCAAATAAATGGAGGGACATTCATTGTGGATGCGTGGAAGCAGTCATGTCCCGCACACTTCAGACACTTCCATGTCACCACCAACCAGCTCTCCCGAAACCGGTGTGATCTACCTTCAAGCCTTCCACTGCCTTGTTTGTGACAAAGTATACTGATTGTTCCGAAGCCGGTCTATGTTTTAATTCCTTTTCAGCTCCTGACTGCAGATATTCCTGTGAGTAAACCCGAATAAATTGCTTACAGGGACAGTTGGATTCATCATATCTTCGCTTGGTGAAATTTCAAAGAGTGAAAGCGACACATATCAACCCCAAACATCGTCAAATACTCGCGAACCACAACACGCTGCTCCCGTGAGATTGAAGCCCAGTTGCTGTTTCAAGCTTGCATGCAGGTAAAAGCAGAAATCATTCAAATAAAGTCCAAGTCCCTGAGGCACCTGATTATTACACCAAACTCCTTCGCAAAGAGTTGAGGTTCGTGTTGGGGTGATTTGTGCACATCTTTCCCCACACAACTACACTTCAAACATAACTCAACGGCTGTAAAGCGCTTTGGGGCGTCATGAGTTCCTGAAAGGCGCTGCAGAAAAGCAAGACCTCCTTTGCAAAAGTTATATGCAATTTCAAAATTCGCGTCAGATAATGAGCTCGACCGGTATCTCTCGCAACTTTCAATTAACAAGCCAGAAACGAGAGTCATACCCCTTGAACAACGAGCTCACTTTTTGACAAACCTGGAGATAAGTTGTAACTTTTATAAAAGCATTTTTTGTGTCGCTATTCTTGGTAGAAGGAGCACATGAGACCGAATCAGTGACTTTGCTTTGTCGAACTGTCTTTTGAAGCGCCGCACGGTCCGTCTCCGTCAGTCAATGAGCTGCGGGTGGCCACCCTGAGCGCAGCAGAGTGGCTTCTGCATTAGTTCTGTGTGGGGACAGTGTTTTCCCTTCTCTCTTCCTCTTGTTTGTATCCGTATGCTTTGTTTTCTGTAGTTATCCCCGGCCTTATTTTATATGTTTAAAAGGGAACAAAAGCTGAAGTGGGCGACACTCTGGAACAATTTCTCTCACCCAAATATATCTATTTAGTGAAGTGAAATAAAGAGCAATTAAAGAATAAGGGAGAAGGCACTGTCGCCCTTTTGACAGGAGAATAAACTCGCCCATGGCTGTTCATCAACAGCAAGTTTAAACATAATCTTCCTGCATGGGAACTTTCGCGTGGAAAACAAACGTGATAATGGCTCCACTGCGGAAACCGCTCTGACCAGAAGTACAGCAGAGGGCAACTGACCAGTGAATGCCTTCTGTGCTGATCGGGAATGTGTTGCCTCGCCTGAAACAACTTCTGTCCCTCACTGACAGCTGTCAATCCTTCTCCTCCACTGCCTTTACACAAACCTGTCACTGATCCACACCCACCACCCGACATCCCCATCGTGCTATCTTCCATGTTAGCACAGTGGGGCCGCGGAGGCACCTACTCTCTCCGCGCGGTTAGTGAACTCAGTCAGTCTGTAAAGTTAAAGGGGAACAAGTGTCCCGCAAAGGCAGGGGAAGGAAGAGAACCTGTAAACTAGGGTTAATTTTTTGTCAAAGGCGTCCGTCCTGTTGTGTATTTCCAGCAGTTTCCTACTTTCATAGGTGGAGATACCGGGGCTGGACCTTGTTCCTAAAATGCAGTGAGGTAGGGATAAAAGTTCCTCACGTACTCAGGGCAAAATAAATGATTGAAGTTCTACAATGGATTAATTAATGATGTTTAAATCAATGAACCTTCTTTTTCCACATGAGATACATGCAACCCTTTTTTATAAGGTTTTTATTTTGATGGAAGTGCAATTTCCCTGGCCGGAAAACGACCCAGTGCCGCGATGGTGAGAGTGCCGAATCCTAATCACTGGACCGCCAGGGAACGCTGCATTGCTGCATCGCTGCATCGTAATGCTTGATGTGATGAATTGTTATCCCTATCTCATTTACACGCTGTTTGAGAAAGGTTTAAATTTGTAAGTGCTCATGACTCAGTTGTAATACCATTGATTTTGTGTGCGTCTATTTTTCATAGGAGGTGCACTTGAATCCGAAGTTTCAGTTATTTTTATGTATCATTAGAATCAATTTTCCCCAGTTTCTTTAAACCCAATAAATTAATTAATATTGAGTGGGCTGGATGGAGGAACATGATCCATGTAAAAAAATTGTTATCGCTTTACTTGAGCTGGATGCTCATAAAAGTATTGGAGTGGGAACTCGCTTGATAACAGCATTGCTGGCAATGTTTGTGGAATATATTCGTGCAGCCAAAATGCACAATGACAACCGAGAATGTGCAGCACTGAAACCTCGGGGGAAAACTGTTGAAGGCTTCGCCCGTATGTCGGGTTGAACCACCCACCGTTTAGTTACCAACCAAATGCTCTAAACCATTGCGCCATAGATACTCACTGCAAGACATGCAAAACCAGGGTGTGAGTCAGTTAAAGCTTCAGATTGCCCCGACCGGGATGGAACTTGTCCGCTCTCAGTTCTACTTTTCCCAAGTAAAGTGTGGGACATTTACTGTGGATGTGTGGAAGCAGTCTGGTCGCGCACACTGCAGACACTCCAAAGTCACCGCCAACCAGCGCTCCCGCAACCGGTGTAATCTTCCATCCAGCCTTCCGGTGCCTTGTCTGTGACGAATAATGTTTCAAATGTTTTGGCATGTTTGGTTCCATGGTGTAATGGTGAGCACTCTGGACTTTAAATCCAGTGATCGGAGTTCAAATTTCAGTGTAATTCACGTTCATGTTGTGCCAGCTGCTGAAAATTTAGGACAAAGAAGTGAAATGCACCTGGTGCTGGTGGTCAGTTTTCTTGACTTTGTCACTGATGCTTGATCGACAAGTCGAGTTGTCAAATTGTGTGCTCAACCTTCAGTTATCTGCTGCAAATCAGCGGAGGAGAAATCACTTCGTTGTCGAATGCTGCCTTTGCCTGCACAATGTGTGCTGAGATTATCTGAGCAACATGCATTCCGTAGGATGAATAAAAGCAATGCTTTTTGAAATGCAGGCAATGCATGTTTTTCACTCGACAAAAAGTTGCATTTTCTTTTCATTAATTTTAAATTAATGCATTGCAATGCCAACGCACTTTTTACGTGGCAAGATCGATAATTAGCAGAGCGTAATAAAGAGATCGCAAAGTTTTTGTTTTAGGAATGGACTAAATCGAGAATATTTTGTGGATTTTATTTTTCAGACACTATTTTCCCTATGCTGGGGTCATCCTGCGCAGATATGTGAAAAAGCTGGTTTTGTAAAAACTACATAGACAGCATGGCAGTGAGCTGGGACAAAAGAACACTCAGTCATCCATTGTCAGCCAGGAAGGGGGGCCACTGACAAAGCCACTCTAATTTGTAAAAGCACTTCTCACCTCCATCTCAGAAGGAGACAGAGAACAATGAACCCACCAGACTGGCCAGCCAAGGAGGAGCTGGGTCTTTCCCAACATAAAGGCTCAGAGAGATGCCCAGACTAAGGGTCATCAGCCAAATGCATGGGTGGGATGGCTCATCACTGACTAAATACCCATGCTTAGAAACAAAGGGGTTTTAAAGATTGGCGTGAAAGATAGGGGTAGCAAGACTCCCAGAAAGACAGGGTCCTTTCCACTTTATTTTTTGCTTCGAGCTTGGTGTGAAGCTTGGAGCTTGCAGCTTGCAGCTTGTGTCCAGAAGGAGCTCTCTCTCGCTCTCGCTCTCGCTCCACCGATCGATGTACCAGAGGAAGGGGCTGCAGTACTGCAGAAGAAGCCACCGAGACTGAAGACCAGGCAGTGACTTCCCACAGCTGATCTGAGCAAGGAAACGGGCTGCGTGTGGTGGTGAACATGTTCCCGAGTGTCCCAAGCCAGTAACCAGTTATCCCAGGACAGCTGGGTAAGGGCTCAGTGTTTACTGGGCTATTCTGGGGTAGGGTAATTAATTGGTAGGGGTGGGGTTGGAATCCACCAGGGAATTACTGCGTGTTACTCGGTCTCATTTCTGTACTGTATGTATGTTGTTTGTAACCTGAATTTTATTCTCCACAGAGACAATGATTTCGTTTAGTAGAGCATGTTTTAGCCAGTGTATGCGAGAACAAAAAAATATACGATGATTTATCACCGAAGCATTCTTTCCGTGACTCATTTAATTTACACTCTGATTAATAATTCCCGGATCTAGAACTTTCGTAAGGTGGGGGTGATTCAAACCGTCCGTCTGGCAATTGGGCGAGGATCACAAACACTTACAATATTTACGAAAGGATATAATTGCTTTGGAGGCAGTTCAGGGAAGGCTCACTTGGTTGACTACGGAGATGAGGGGGTAGACTTATGAGGAAAGGTTGAGTAGGTGGGGCCTCTACTCATTGGAATTCAGAAGAATGAGAGTTGATATTATCGAAATGTTTAAGGTAATGAGGGAGCTTGACCAGGTGGATGCAGAGAGGATGGTTCCACTGATCGGGGAGAGTAGAACTAGGGGGCATAAACCAGAATAAGGGGCCGCCCATTTAAATCTGTGATGAGGAGGAATTTCTTCTCTGAGAGGATTATAAGTCTGTTGAAGTCACTGCCTCAGAGAGCTGAGAATGCCACAACATTAAATAAATTTAAGAAAGAGATAGCTTCTGAACATTTAAGTGAATAAGGCTTATGGGGAAAGGGCAGGGAGGTGGACTTGGATCCATTATCGGATCAGCCATGATCATATTAAATGGCGGAGCAGGCTCGAGGGGCCATATGGCATACCCCTGCTCCTAGTTCTTAAGTTCTTATGTCGTGAATGGCGACACACTAAAAAATGATTTTATCATGGTTACACCTTATCTTAACGTTTGTCAAACAGTTGGCTCATTGGTCTAGGGCTCTTATTCTCCGTTCGGAGTTGTGAATTGTAATTTACAAGGGGTCCCAGAGGAGCCCTTGTATTGCTCACGATTTTTGAAATTGCATCAAACTTTTGCAAAGAAGGACTTGCATTTCTGCAGAGCCTTTAAGGAACTCATGACGCCCAAAGTGCTTTACAGCCGTTGAGTTATGTTTGAAGTGTTGCAATTTGGGGAAACATGTGCCCAGATCACCAAGCATGAACCTCAACTCTTTGCAAAGGAGTTTGGTGCAAATAATCAGGCGTCTCAGGGATTTGGACTTTCTCTGAATAAGTTCTGCTTGTTCCGATATTCAAGCTTGAAACAGCAACTGGGCTTCAATCACACGAGAGGTTTGGGGTTGATGTGCGTCGCTTTCAATCTTTTAAATTTCACCAAGCAAAGAAACGGTGAATCCAACTGTCCCTGTAAGCATTTAGTTCCCGTTTAATCACGTGAATGTCCGCAGTCAGGAGATGAAAAGGAATTAAAACCTAATACCGGCTTCAGGACAATCAGAATACTTTGTCACAGAAAAGGCACCGGAAGGCTGGAAGGTAGATCACACCGGTTGCGAGAGAGCTGGTTGGTGGTGACATGGAAGTGTCTGCAGTGTGCGGGATCAGATTGCTTCCACGCATCCACTATGAATTTCGCTCCATTTATTTGGGAAAAGTACAACTGAGAGTGGACAAGTTCCATAACGGTCGGAGCAATCTTAAGCTTTAACTGACTGACACCCTGGTTTTGGATGTCTTGCACCGTATATTTCCATCAGCCTCTGTGGCGCAATGGGTTAGCGTGTTCGTCTGTGAACTGAAAAGTTGGTGATTCGACAACGCCCAAAGTCGAAGTCTTCAACTGTTTTTCCCCGGATATTCAGTGCCGCAAAGTCCCAGGTTGTCATTGTGCGTTTTGGCTGCACGAATCTATTCCTCCAATCTTGCCAGCTATGCTATTATCCAGTTAGTTCCCACTCCAATATTTTATGAGCATTCAATTCAAGTAAAACGTTAACATTTTTTTACATGGATCATGTTCCTCCGTCCAGACCACTAGAAATAAATTATGTTATTGGGTTTAAAGAAACTGGTGGAAATTGATTCTTTTGATACATATATCGAACTGGAACTTCGGTCTCAAGTGCTTCTCCTATAAAGAATCGGCACAAACACAATCAATGGTTTTACAACTGAGTCATAAACACTTACAATTTTAAACCATTCTCATACAGCGTGTAAATGAGATAGGGAAAAAACTTGATCACATGTAAAGAGAAAATGAATGATTGAAGATACCACTGTTCCTCAGTCATTATATTCTTATTTATTTCATTCTGAAGAAGGTTATCGGCTAATTAACGATGATGAAAAGAATTCTTACTTGTGCACGTTGGCTGCATGTCGTCAATTTTACAAGGTTTTGAATTTAAAAATGGTGTTACAAAAGTTATCGCCGAGACCTGGAATCAAAGCTGTTTTTCGGTGGCATACGGAGCGGTTTTACCCAATCATTTAAAGATGATTTCAAAGAATCACGTGGCGTTAAATTCACATCACTGTTACCATTTGTTTTGGTGTGAAACAAGTGGATTGAAAAGGGCAATAATGTTAAACACAGAGTAAAGCTACCACTACACAGTCACGTCAAAGCCTCCCAGGGCAGGTACATTACGCGTTAGACACAGCGTAAAGCTTCCTCTACATTGTCCCATCAAACTCTCCCAGGACAGGCACAGCACGGGGTTAGATACAGAGTACAGCTCCCTCTACACTGTCCGATCAAACACTCCCAGGTTAGGTACAGGGGTTAGATACAGAGTAATGCTCGCTCTACACTGCCCCATCAAACACTCCCAGTGCAGGTACAGGGGTTAGATAGAGAGTAAAGCTCCCTCTACACTGCCCCATCAAACATTCGCAGGGCCGGTACACCTTTAATCAGCTAACGTTAAATTAGGGAATAGTCGGTCTCTGTAATCAATCTCCTAGTGTTAACATAAAATGGCGACCATTAACAAATGTAAAATGGATGACTGAAGATCGGTGTGTGCATTGTCACTTTGGTTCTGGGAGAGTTTCAAAGAGACAGAGGGAGAGAGAAGGAGAGAAAATCAGAGAGAGACAGAGAATGAGAGACGCAGAGACAGGGAGAGAGAGACAGAGTGGGAGAGAGAGAGATTGACAGAGAGAGACAGAGAGAGACAGAGAGTGAGAGATAGAGAGTGAGAGATAGAGAGAGAGATAGAGTGTGAGAGATAGAGAGTGAGAGATAGAGAGTCAGGGAGAGAGAGACAGAGAGCGAGAGACAGGGAGAGAGAGACAGGGAGTGAGACAGGGAGAGAGAGACCTGGACAGAGAAAGTCAGAGAGAGACAGAGAGACAGAGAGAGAGAGAGAGCGAGACAGAAAGAGAGAGAGAGCGAGACAGAGAGAGACAGAGGGAGACAGAGGGAGGCAGAGGGAGACAGAGGGAGACAAAGGGAGACAGAGGGAGAGAGGAAGAAACAGACAGTGAGAGACAGAGAAAGAGACATAGAGAGAGAGAGACTGAGAGAGAGAGACAGAGAGAGACACACAGAGACAGAGAGACAGAAAGACTGAGAGAGATACAGAGGGACAGAGAGAGAGAGAGTGAGTGACAGGGAGAATGAGACAGAGATAGACAGAGCGAGTGAACGAGAAAAGGAGAGAGAGAGTTGGGCATTTAATCTCCCTCCACACTGTCCCATCGAACGTCCGCGGGCTGGTAAAGCACGGAGTTAGATACAGAGTCCCTCTCTCTCTCGCTCTCTCTTTCAGTCTTCCTGTAACTCTGTTAATCTCTCTCTCTGTCTGTTCCTCTCTCACTCTCGCTCTCTACACTTTCCCGTCAAACAATGCCAGGGCAGGTACAGGGGGTTAGATACAGAGTAAAGTTACCTCTACACTGTCCTATCAAACACTCCCAGGGCAGGTACAGCTTTAAGCAGCTAACTTTAAATTAGGGAGTAGTCGGTCTCTGTAATCAATCTCCAGTGTCAACATAAAATGACGACCATGAACAAATGTAAAATGGATGGCTGAAGATCGGTGTGTGCATTGTCACTGTGGTTCTGGGAGAGCTGCAGAGAGACAGCGAGAGAGAAAGAGAGAGGGAGAGATATACAGAGAGACTGAAAAAGACAGAGTGACAGAGTGGGAGAGAGACACAGAGAGAGAGAGAGATTGATCGGGAGAGAGAGCGAAATGGAAAGATAAAGATATGGAGAGATACAGAGAGAGAGAGAGAGAGAGACAGAACAAGAGGGAGAGAAAGACAGATAGACAGGGAAAGATATAGAGAGAGAGAAACAGAGATGGGAAGCGAGAAAGAGAGAGGGAGAGGGAGAGAGAGAAAGAGGGGGGAAAGACAGAGAATGACAGGGAGGGGCAGAGAGTGAGAAAGACAGAGAGAGAGAGAGCGCGAGGCAGAGCAAGACAGAGAGAGAGAGAGAGACAGAGAGAGCGGCAGAGTGAGAGAGA